>NC_081558.1:61533547-61793146 GCF_022355385.1 Mustela nigripes
GAAAAAAGTGATTTTATATATATATAAAATCACTTTTTTCCCTATACTGACTCCTGACTCTAAGAAGAGCCTGTAAGCCTCTAATTAACAGTCTTGTGAACAAGTTTTTTCTCCTGAGATAACATTTATTTACACAAAAACTTAATGAAAGGAGTATAGCAATTAAAAACTTTTCCTTGTGATAAAACTGTAGGTTGAGAATAGTCTTTAAACCTAAGATTAAATATAAATTTAAATTTGTGCTTAGGAAAAAGGATATGGTCTTCAAACTTATACTTGGTGTTATATCTTATAACCTTCTTTTTCTATTTCTGTAACCATAAAAATGTCTCTTGGTAGTATTTGTTAAACTATCTTGTAGACATGTAGACTTCAACATTTGAATGTTGTCTTCCATATCAAGTAACTATAACTCTCCAAGCCTTGCTAATTAATTGTCATGTAAACATTATGTGTGAAATTCCAGTCTTTAACAGTTCTAATGTTTCTAAATTTCTTTCTTTGCTGATGTTACCAGGCTCGCTTTCCCTGCTTCTTCGCCCTTTGGCCACAGGATTATTAATAAAATCCCAGACTCTAACAGATGATTTGTCTTAAACTAAACTAAGTGTTAGAAAGATTTTTTATTTTTATTTTTTTCTGTGCAGCCCACAAGTTCAATGTCGGTTCTCTCAACTGAGTAAAGGAAGAAGCTGTGTCTTACTCTTTTCTGGGTCTCCTTAACCCTCTCCCCCACTAAGTCCTTTATAATTTAGTAGGAACTTAGGTTATATATGTATACTGAATAGAACAGAAGCATAAGGAAAAAAACTGTCAAAATCTAAGTTTTTGAACAGAGATTAAATCTGTTATTGAGGCTACCTGGCTTTCTTTAGGGTGAGAGATATCTGAGTGGGGTTCTATGGGGGCAAGTTTGGTGTTTAGATACTAAGGGATCATAAGGTGACCTCCTGACTCTCATACCATCTCTCTGACTCTCTCTCCTTTAGGACACTTGGCTGTAGACAGCTACAGCCTGTAGGGGAGCAGATTGTGGATAATGGGACAGGGCCACTGCAGGGGGCTAGGGATTGCGGTTGGCCCCATGCTTGTCATCCCTGTATGATGGGTTTGTGGTCCTGGAGAGGCTACAAGCCTGAGACTGCTGCCACCTCCCATCCTGTTCAGCCAGGCACAGTGCTTTGTTCTCTCCAATTAACTGTGCATAACAACAAGGAGTGAAACCAAGTGATTTAAGCAATAATTTATCATATTCAGTTCACCATTAACAGCCATCTAGTGTTTCCTTTGCCCTTTTAAATGAGTCTTTGTTCTGGTGCTCAGCTCTTCTGTGTATTTCATAAGCTTTTAGTGAGCCTTTCCCTCCCTCTCTCTCCCTCTTTCCCGCGCCCTCCTCCTGTTTTCCTCGAGCTCTGAAGCACGAGTGTCTTTCTGGAAGCAGCTGAGCCGTCTCTCATCTAGCTTCCTTCATTCCATTTAATAGGGAACTTGAATGTTAATTTATGACCATGAACTCCAGGCTGGGTGCTGCTTGATGCAAAGGAAGAGGACACAGTCTTTGCCCTGGACCAGCCTGCAACCTAAATGGGGTGATGAGGCTCATCGAACATGAAATGAAATGGGCAGAGGAGGAAGTGGGGGACAGTCGATGTCACCAAAGTAAGACCTTGCTGTGAGAAAAGCTCCCTAGAGGAGAGGCTTCAGCTGAGTTCTAAATGTTGGTGTGGATTCAGGAAGGACATAAGGGATAGGCCAATCTGTGAAGGGTCCTAGCAGGAGCATGGTGTGGATTTGGGCATGAGCCTCCAAATAACTTGAGAGTAGGCCAGCATCACCCAGGGTGGCCATTTGTCTGACTGCTTTTGCTTTGTCTCCTCTTTGGGATCACCAGGTCTGTGAGCCTCCCTTTCTTAGCCTCATGGTGTTTAGGGTATGGGGAGCCCAAGCTTACAGAAGAAGTCAGGTAGTGGCCCCAGGGAAACTTTATGTTTTCTGGGTCTTATTTACTTTCACGTCTCTTTTCTGCTGGGTTTCCTCTCTCTCTTTCTTTCTCTCTCTCTCGCTCTATGTATGAGTGAGTATGAATGCATACCTGGGCTCCCAGGGATCCTCATCAGACACTTGTGCTCTGGATTTGGGCCTGGGGTGGTAATAAGAAATTTGGGGTAACAGGGCTGTAGCTTTGAGTCACTGAGACTGTGAGACCCTCGGACCCCACAGGGACCCTGGTAGCAGCTTTGTCTTCTGTTGAGGTCTGTTGGGCTCCCTGACAGTAGAAGATGTGTCTAAGGGTGTGGAGGTAGGGAAGCCTAGGCCTTCAGAGGACCTGAAGGAGACCCATATGGGCTTTTCTCTTGAGCAAGGTACCAGGGCTCTGGGAGTTCACTGAAGGTCCCATCATCAGGGTGCGCCTACTGCCGACTGACCTGACCCTGTCTAAGAAAAAAATTCATGCTGGGTGTTATGGGGGAGTGATCTCACTGGCCCTAAGGGGCTTAGATGATGACAAATTGGACTGTTCAGGGCATAGATAATTCAAGAGTAGAGAGGAGCAGAGGGGGAAAAGCTGCAGAGGGACCCCAATGGTCTGACTCTCCAGGCATCTAGGAACCTGTATATGGTGTCTTTTAAGACTAAGCTGCCTTAAAAATAAGTCATCAAAAAATTAATTGAGATTTCTGGTATCCATTTTAATTTCTAAAATTAAATGTAAAATTGACAGCAAACAAAGTAAGACAGTATTACTTTTAGTTCCAAATTATGGCAGTCCAATGAGGTGGAGACATGCTTCTAACTAAAATTTCTTTTGCAGAGAACATATATTTATTTGAAGGGAATACTCAGATAAATTGCTTGAGATGGCAGATGAGACCCAAGGGCATGCATTTTAAAAAAGTAGGGAATATCGTTCAAACTGTTAAACTCAAGTCATGGAAAGAAATATGCCTCATTCTTGAGAGGAAAGAGGTAGGAAATTAAAGTGAATGAAAAGAATTGAGGGCCCAGTGGGGCTGGGGAAGGCCAAGAGAGATTTCCCCAGGCCAAAAGCGAGGGACAGCAGGAGTGGGTCCAGGAGACAGCCGAGGGGCAGACAGCTAACCTCTGTGCCACAGATAAAAGGATACATTCTTCCGATAGCCACTGATGGCCACAGGCTCAAGTATTCCAGAGGTTTTGGTAAGGCCACCTTTTATGGAGGTAGCCGGAGGAGCTACTGTGCCCCGGATTTCGAAGAGAGCTGAGTCATGTTTGGTTTCTGTGTGAAGCACTTATCCAAGATGCAGCTGAAGAGGAGGATCCTTCCGATACCTCCTGTGACACCCAGTCCCTCTGTTTCTGAACTTGAACCTCAGAAAACCTTGTTTCTCTTCTATACACATTGTGAATTCATTTCCAGATGGCTTTACATTTGCTCCAGAAATACCAACATACATTTTCTGCTCAGTCAGGAAAAAGCACAGAAAAAGCTGAAATGACAAAACAACTAGGGTATCATGAGGCAAACCTTTCCGAATTCTTCAAAGCACACTCAGCTGCAGCCCCAAGACCACCTTTCAGCCTCTAGGGTATTAAGAGCTACTGGAGAGGAGAGTTGAGGAGGGGGGCTGGAATGGGTGGTCAGGCAAGGCAGCTTCATAGGTCAGATGTATTTCTTCCTGTCCCTACAGCTCAACTCTCTTCCTCTCTGTGTTCTCTGAGGAGTGAATGCACAGAGGTCTAATGTCAGGCAGGCCCCTGAGTGCTCAGAGCCTAGACCTGTTCCTCTTGTTTACGTGTTGGGAGTGCTGTCCCTTTAAGATTTTTTTTTCCTTGCCTTTTTCCCTTCCCTTCCTCCTCACCAAGGGCAAACAGAGAAGAATGAAGCCAGGGTAAATTGAGAAAATATTTGAAGCCTATTAAGTGTGGCTACAAGTTTATTGTGATTCTTAAGTTAATTATATCCTTTTTGACTTCCAGCCAGTCCCTTCACTGGGCTTGCATATAGACTTGGCCACCTATCCCAGCCTCAGGCTGGCGGCATGCCTGTCTGCCTGCCTAGTTCTCGGCCTCCCTCCCTTCCTTCCTCCACCTAGTCCCCTCTCCCTCCTATGCAGACAAGTTAGCAATCCACTGTAGCTTAAATACGGGAGGGGCTGTGGTGGATATCAAGAATTTGGAACGTGGGTACTTGTGTCTGTGGGGGTGGGGTGGTAAGGGCACTGTAGTTAGCAGTCAGCCACGTGTGTGAACACTGACTCTTACCACAACCACCTACATTTATTTTAGCTTGTGCTTTACAGTTCACAAAGTGGTGTAATCCCCCGATCATTTAAACCTCAGGAATGCTGTGGACAGTAGGTGTTATCAGTGCCATTTCTGGAAGAAGAAACCAAGATTTAGAGACATTTTAAAAAGAGAGCTCATGGCTTTTAGGTGGCACAACAACGTAGGATTGGTGTCCGGGTCTTTTTGGTTTCCAAAGATCCATAAAGTTTTATCTTTGTTTAATATTTAAGAGTGTACAAAGAGAAGTTCATACAAATTGCCTCATTTAATTCTTAAAACATTGTGATGTTGGTGCTGTTCCCATTTGGGGGTTCTTTAGGAGCTGCTTCTCCTGGATCCATTCTCAGCTTGGCAGTGAGAGCTGCCTGACCTCCAGCTCCCTGACCTCTGTTGATGGTTCAGAGTCAGGTGCTGGAGCCAAGTGGGATGATTCAGGTCTTCCTCAGGGATTTTTGTGTCCCAGAATAAAAGGGCTTTGCATTTAAACACATAGGTCCACTAGGACCACAGAAAGCTAGTGTATAGTAGAAAAGTGGAGCGTTAGAGGCTGAGGAATAGCAGTAGAAACAGGAGATGAAGAGAGATGGAGCTTTCTGAGTTTCCTATAGGTCTTCAGTTTTTGGTTCTATCCATGAGGGTTCACAGCATTTCTTCCTTGGATTCTATGTGACACCTGTAATCCTTGTCAATAAAGTCTCTTTTCTGCTTATACTGCATACTGTGCTTAGGATTTTGTTACTTGCAACTAAAAGACCCCTCAATACCACATACCAGAAATACACATCATATCAGCATACATATCAGAAAGTAGAAGCACAGTGAACTAAATACTAAATGCAGGAGCCAGAAATGAATTGTGGAAGTTAGAAGATGAAGCAGTCTTCACTCTTGTGTTGCAAGAGACCTCAGGAGCTGGACATTGAAACCTTTGTCCAGTCTCTACATGTATGTGCAAGCCTTTGGCTGACCCTGTGGCATTAGGTGAAGGCAGAATATACAAGAACCAGCTTTTAGGTTTCTGAGTAGAACAGCTGTTTTTGGTACCACTGCTACATTTCCTCAGATCACCTCTGACTTCAGCTAAATCAGTCACAGCCAATTAGTTCCCCTTGGTTAGTTTGCTCCCCCCAAATTTTCCCATAAATGTTCCATCCACTTTCACTGCCACACCTGCTGTGGTGCATGTCACTACCCTCAGCATTATCCATGAACATTGTTTACTTGCATGGATGTCTTATTGTCAGTGAGATACCAATGGGGTGCACATCAGGGAAACAGAAGATTTTGGTGGTTATAGGTTATCAGAAGCTTAAGATTTTGCCAGTGCCAGGCCTGTGACTCAATACAAGTTCAAGTTCAAACTCAGTGGTTTTCAAATGGTATGCAAGGCCATGCAAAATTTCCTTTTCCCTAGTGTCCCTCTCCTTGTCACCTCTCCATCCTCATAGAACCACTTGAGATTCTCTACACATGTCCTGTCCTTCCAGGCCTGTGTGTCCTTGTTCCGGCTTTTCCTGGAAAGTCCATCCCTACTTTCTCTGCATATTGAGTTCTCATTCATTGTCTCAGCTCAAATCCTACCTCTTCTTGGAAGCTTTCCCAAAATGAGTTGCTCCCGGATTCCTTCTGTGGAGACCTCTTTTTGCATCTTGCTTGCAGCTTCTTGATGTTGTCTTTCTTGCTTATAGTTCTTTGTACATTTTTCTTTCTCATGCAGCAGATGGCATGCTCCTTAAGGACTCAGGTCTTGTTTTCGTATTTTCAGATATTCAGAATAGTGGAGGTTCAATGTCATCTTTGCTAAATAAACAGATGGATGGATGGCTGCAGTTAAAGCTGATGATTCTGATTTGGCCACTGATGGTGGCCAAGAGAGGTGACAATGCTGAATGGGTCCAAGAAAGCAAATGTGGGGCATCCTGACCCTGTGCTGATATTAACATCTTCTTACTATGAGGACTCAACACAGGGATTCTGCTCCAGCTTTCTTTTTTCTTTTTTTAAATTAACAAATAATGTATTATTTGCTTCAGGGGTACAGGTCTGTGAATCATCAGTCTTACACAATTCATAGCACTCACCATAGTGCATACCCTCCCTAGTGTCCATCACCCAGCCACCTTATCCCTCCCATTCCCCTCCCTTCCAGCAACATCAGTTTGATTCCTGAGATTAAGAGTCTCTTATGGCTCCCTGGTCCCATATTGTTTCATTTCTCCCTCTCTTCCTCCACCACCCAAGCCGGGCTTCTCAAATTCCTCATATCAGTGAGATCTTACAGTACTGGTCTTTCTCTGATTGACTTATTTTGCTTATCTGCTCCAGCTTTCAAATGCATATTTGCCTTCCCCAAGTTCTCCAGCTAAGGAGTGAGTCTGGGGAAAGTCCTGAATGCAAACCCCACACTGTTCGGCTGGCCTGTGTTTGTATGTTACTCTTTAGAAGCCCTTACATTTGGAATCATTTGCATTCACCTTGAAGATGAAGCTAGGATGTTCTCTGAAACTTCAGAGTGGGAAGTCAGAAAATGACTTAATAGCTTAGGAAAATAATATTTGCAAAGAGTTTATATTTAAAAAGGCCAGGACCTTTTAAGATAATGGATTTAGAGGCCTCCTTTACCTCTTGCCACACGTTTTTATCCATATAAAAATGCTTATTTATTAACTCTAAGTACTTCTCCTCTTCTTTGGCCTTCTGTTATTCTGAGAATCACTCTGAAATCAGAGAGGGTTAGAATTTCTGATCATCACTGCTTTAAAAAGTGAGGGCATATACATTGTGCCAAGCCTGGTACTAATCCCATGTCTGTGATTTCAGTTTTTCTGTGTGGGATCTAGGTGTTGAGTCAGTTGGGGGATAAAAAAACCCAGGCCTTTTCCCTCTTAAAAAGGAAGATACTTACATCCAGTGTTTGCAGTATAGCTATCATCACATTTGCTTCTTAAGACTAAGGAGGTTTGAAAGAATTATCCCATTTTATACAAATAAAATTAAGATTCAGAGAAATTCAGTGCTTTATCCAATACCATGCAGCTTTACTGGTAGAGCTGGGATTTATGCCCAGTTCTTTTGACAAGTGTTCAGTGCCACTTCTGGCAGGACCCAAATCTGCCTGTAATTCTACTCCAACATTCCTTTAAACACCTACTTCCTACCTCCTGCCCCCATGTAAACACCCATCTTGAATTGTTTATCCCTGTTGGCTGTCAGCTAGCCTTTGGAAGGTGACAGTGGCTGAAAATAGCTTATGGTGTGACACTTTACAAAGAGATCCAAGTTGTCCTTGAGAATTAGTAAAACAAAAAGCTAACTCGGGGGAGTTTGGGGTTTGAGGACAGATACATTTCTGGAGTTGCTTTGGAGGCCAAGGGATTTTCTTGGTGTCCTTTATGACAACCACATAGGCAAGCATGTGTTTTCCTAAGTGGGGACCCCAAGTGTTGGTGGCAAAGAAAAAAGAAAGAAGGAGCAGCTGACTGGGTACCTTATGAACAATTTCACATTGTGGGCCTTAGTAAGTCCTGGGGGGCAAAACCCCAGAGTGCCTGGTTTAGATGGCCTGCAGGCTACACTGCTTGGAGAAGCCCAGCATGGCTTTTCAGATGGACTCTTTGCAGTTCTCTCACCCACTTGGATGAGGTCAAAGAAAAGAAACAACCTGTTTCTTTATTAATGATGCTTTCTGCAGAGTTAGATTAAGCGCTGATTAAAGGCAGATGCTTCCAAAGTATAAATGTAAGTACCATCTCAGTCACTTCTCCGGTTACAGGGTTTCCTACACGATTCTTTAAAATCACTTTGGCCGTGTTCCCATTTGCCTTCCTCACGCTCTCCACCCAGCTTCCGAGCCGCCCCTCCCAGAAGGCCTCCAACTGCCAGGAGCAGGAGCTCAGACTCTGAGAGACTTGCGTGGAGAGCTTTGAGAGGTACCACTGGGGCTGCGTGTCTGGAGCCACCTAACCAAGGCAGGTAAGTCCTCTGGGCTGGGGCAGCCCTATTCTTCTGTGCTTTCAAGGCTAGACTTGTCACTGTGGAACTTGCTGTGTTTTTTCCATCAGGATGGGGTACAGGCCTTTTGTAATCATTTCCTGCTCAAATCAGAGTCAGGAACCAGGTACAAGATGCATGGCTCAGGTTACCGGGTCCATGGAGGTGTTTCTCCTCCTGTCAAGTGCTCTGAGAAGGCCTGAGGCCATGGGGACAGGAGACAGCTACCCGCCTAGTAAGTGCTTACAACACTGGCCTTCATGTCAGGAATTGGGTTTTTCTAGAGAAGATATGTTCAAGTCCTGAGACTATCATGCAAATCTTCCAAATAGTTTCTGAGTTCTTTGTGCCCAATTAATTTAATCAGAAATTAATGTATACTTAAAATTTTTTTTTCTGAAGAGCTAATCAATCTGGGATTGATTTTGGATTGAGATCAGTAGTGTCGAAGTCTGTTCATGTTCATTTGTTTTCTGATTTTCTTATGGGATGTTATTTTTTGTGAGCCGCATTGATGGACCTGCTTCTGTGTCACCAAAGTTAAGATCTTGTTGTTTAGACAACCACCCCAAATGGACAAAGGGCCATCTTGTAGGGTACATTACCATTGGGCTGTCTGGGTTGGGTGTATGGGAAGGTGTCATGGTGGGGCGGTGGAATGCATGTGGGAGTGACA
Organism: Mustela nigripes; assembly: GCF_022355385.1. NCBI lineage: Eukaryota > Metazoa > Chordata > Mammalia > Carnivora > Mustelidae > Mustela > Mustela nigripes. The sequence goes on from NC_081558.1 coordinate 61,542,480, forward strand.
GGTGAATTCAAAGGTGGCAGTGAGGCTGATGTCCTGGGAAGCACATCACACAGTGAGGGTGTCATAGACCCCGCCCAGCCCAGCTGCAAGCTGTGTGGCTTTCTTCTCCTGACTCCCTTCTCTCACCTCCTTGAGGTGTCTTAGCTTGGAGTACGAAGAACTAGGCAGGTAGGTGGATTATATGGTGGTGATTACTTGGGACTGAGTTTCTCTAGCATGTCCTTATGTGATCATAGGCAAGTATCTCAATTTCTCTGAGGTCTCCTGTTCTCTTCTGTAGAATGTGGATGATATACCAACATCTACCTTGTAGATCTCCTGGGAAGTTAAGAGAGATTATGAGAGATAATCTACTTAAAGCATTTGACCCAGTGCTTAGCCCATAGTTTAGAGCTCTTATTAATCTCAGTGCAGAGTTTCAGATTGAGTATACCAAAGCCACATCGAAATGTTTTGGTCGTGTAGTTGCAAACCTCTGGTGGCTTCCCCAGTGACTTCCCCTGCTGGTTAGGGTAAAGTGTGAGGATCAGGTTGTCCAGTTTGGCTTCTTACTGACAGAGAAAATTGGAGAGAAACAGTAGTCTAAGAAGACCTAAGGTTAAAACCCCTGCCTATTAAAAGAAGGACACAAATAGTTCCCCTTCATTCTAGATGACTATTCCCTTTCAGAAACCCCCAACAGATAATATTTATCTCATGACATTGTTCTTTTTCTCCATGAGATTGTTCTGAGGATTAAATGAGATAATGTAACGTTAACACACTTAAAATTTTACCTGAAACAGGATAGAAGCCATTAAATGATTGCTATCACTGTAAAAATGTTTGTAATACCACATTAATTGAAAAGTTTATCAAGGCAAATTGCATATGCATGACAATGTCAGCTACTAAATATATGGACATAAAGATTGCCAGAAAGAAATATACCAAAATGTTAAAAAACGTGCATATGCTAGGTGGCTTTTGTTTGTGGGTGATCATTTCCTTTTCTTGTTTTCTAAATTTTATTTAATGGATGATTCCATCAGCCAGGGCCCTGGCAGGAAACAGATGGCACATTTAAACTGGGCATTTTGAGGCTATTTTATTAAAGGGATATTTTTTAAATGGAGGCAGAGTTCAGGAAGAGGAACCAATGAGGGTGCAGTTTTCAGGTATGTTGAGAACAGGGTATCATTAGACCTACATTTGAAGGGGCCCAGGAAGGGAGGTTTTACAGAACCAGGGAGAGCCCTGTGGATGGGTCACATGGAAGGAGCTGTGGTACATGACCGCCATTGGGTGGAAGGGTGGGGAGGAAAAACCGGACTTCACCCTCCTCTATTCTCTGGGTCTCTTGCTGGTGCCTCCCATCAGCCAAAGCTAGCCAGAAGCCAGAGTCCAGGGATCCCACTAAGGGGCCCATGTGAATCAGTTGCACAGGCTCTGAGCAGAGAGAAGAGGATAGGGAAAGGTCTGGTGGGCAAACTGCTGATGTGTAGCACAGTGAAGTTATGCAAATTTTATAATGACTGGTAGAGTCATAAATAAGAAACAAAACCCTTGCTGCCCTCAGTGTTTTCACACATGTGCACATCTCCCATTGTCCTCCCAGCTCAATGATTTCTGATTCTTCATTAACCACTGTGTCCTCTGGGTTCCCACAGCAACTAAATTTCTCCCTAGTGCAGCCACACTCACTGTATGGTTTCATCCTCTATCCTTGACTCACCTAAATTCCCACGTTGTAAGAACCTTGAGGGCTGGGATGGTGTTTTTTTTTTTTCTTTTTCTTTTTTTTTTAATTATTTTTTAAAAATTTATTTTTTATTTATTTTCAGCATAACAGTATTCATTGTTTTTGTACCACACCCAGTGCTCCATGCAATCTGTGCCCTCTCTAATACCCACCACCTGGTTCCCCCTACCTCCCCCCCACCACTTAAAACCCCTCAGATTGTTTTTCAGAGTCCATAGTCTCTCATGGTTCACCTCCCCTTCCAATTTCCCCCAACTCCCTTCTCCTAACTCCCCATGTCCTCCATGCTATTTGTTATGCTCCACAAATAAGTGAAACCATATGATAATTGACTCTCTCTGCTTGACTATTTCACTCAGCATAATCTCTTCCAGTCCCCTCCATGTTGCTACAAAAGTTGGGTATTCATCCTTTCTGATGGAGGCATAATACTCCATAGTGTATATGGACCACATCTTCCTTATCCATTCGTCTGTTGAAGTGCATCTTGGTTCCTTCCACTGTTTGGCCACCGTGGCCATTGCTGCTATAAACATTGGGGTACAGATGGCCCTTCTTTTCACGACATCTGTATCTTTGGGGTAAATACCCAGGAGTGCAATTGCAGGGTCATAGGGAAGCTCTATTTTTAATTTCTTGAGGAATCTCCACACTGTTCTCCAAAGAGGCTGCACCAACTTGCATTCCCACCAACAGTGGAAGAGGGTTCCCCTTTCTCCACATCCCTTCCAACACATGTTGTTTCCTGTCTTGCTAATTTTGGCCATTCTAACTGGTGTAAGGTGATATCTCAAATGGCACAGGGCTCTGATTTCTAATTCTAGTTGGATCAATTGATTTTTCCAGTCACCCTGGAATTTTTTTATTGTGTGCTTGGGTTAGGTGCCCCATGTTTTGGATTTCAAGCATCCTCTGTTTTTTGGCTTCTCTTTTCATTGTTTGGGAGCATATACTCAAATGATTTTTTTGTAAAGAATCATTCAGTGTCTGAAAAATTTGCCATCATACTTGATTATTAGTGAAGCTTGGAAAAGAATTGTATTCAGCCAATTTGATTCTTCAACCAATTTTCCATGCAATGCAATCTATTTTCTGTAAGAAAAATTTTCAGAATCAAGTATTTGAGGTATAAGTTTCACAATGAAGACTTGAATCATTCTAAATTTTATCAGTTACACCATATTAAATTTTATTAATTTAATTTTGCATGCATAGCCTATATTTCTATAGTCCATTTTTGAGTCTGCGTTTATTAAAGATATTTGATTCTTTCATCAGTTTTTTCAGTTATTAAGAAAATTTTACTGCACGTCATTTTATTTCATCAGATTTACTTAAGTTGATATTATTTATTTATTTATTATAAAGTCCTCTTATTTCCGGGTCAATTTTTATAGTTTCCAGTGTCAACTTTAACATGTAGTTCTTTAGTTATTTCAGCATCTATAACAAATTTTAATGTGCACACTTTGTAGGGGTCTCAATTTTATTTTGTGTTACTTATTTCCATCAAGCCTCTTTTCTACTAGAAATTGAGTAAAATATTCCCAGCTTCAGAGTAACGGGGTCAGAGTGTCCAGTTTCTTCTTTAAGAAACGCTGCACTACATTCCTTGCTATCACTTAGCATAAGGTCTAGTTTATGCCATCCAGGGTCTTTCAAGGCTCATCTATTTTCTAGGATCACCTAACTTTCATATGCTGTTGACTGCAGAGGAATTCATCCCTGACTCAAATGTCTTTCGTGAGCACTAGAACTAAATACAGTAGAATCTCTTTATATTTCCACTTCATTTATACCAATTCAATCATATATGTTTATGAGAGAAAGGGGAGTGGAATGGAAGGGAGGGGGAATGGAGGGGTGGGAAGAAAGAGAGAGTAATCTAAGTAGTGTGGCCAATTCCATCATCCAGGAACATCCAGGAACATCCATCATTGACCTTGAATGAATAGAACAGAATACAGTGAATCTAGATTCCCTATGTCATTTCAGTTGATATATGATATATACCCACACTGTGGGCTTCAAATTACTCTTAGTATGTTTAAAGACATATACATTGCCTTTATCATGGCCCTTAAACACAATTCAACCAATCTGTGGGTTAACTGAAGAAAAGGTGACTAGTCTGGCACCAGAAGAAAAATTGTCCATATTCACCTTGTTGACCACATAGGTGGGATGCTTCTTCAGTTTGGTGCCTTCCTGAGGAATTTTCAAGAGAATTTGATTTTTTTTTCTTACATGCTTTTTTCAAAGGCTAATGTGTGTAAGCTATGATTGCTCTGTGTTCAAATGCCTCCTCATTCTCTCCACTTGCAGGTGGAGAGAAACAGCTTCAATTCCATCTGTTTTAAATTCCCTCTTTTCCCCAAAGCTTCTTCCTTCCATAGTACTCTCTGTCTGAATGGGTGGCACTGTGCTGACCCAGCTGCCCAAGGCAGGAACCTCAGCTCCTTCCTGTCCCTCAAATCTCTCCCTCCCCATAAATCACTGATCAAGGGTATTTCTTAAGTGACTTTCAGATCCACCCACTCCATTCCGTCATCCTTAGTGGTTGTGATTGTTGGAACATTCTCTTCAGTTCCAGCTCCTCACCTCCTTTAGCCCCCGGTACTAAGTCCTATCCATTCTCATCAGTAAGAGAGATATTTTTTTTTAAAAAACCTGATAGTGTTACTCCTCTGTAACAACGACAACCACCACACACTCTTTAGCAACTCTCCATTACCCTCGGGGTGAAAACCATGATATTTACTAAGTATTATACGGCCCCACATGCTCTCTTAATGCTGACTGGGACCTTATCTGACAATTCCATTCCACAAAATCTCCATCCCAGGCAGACAGAACCTGTTGACAGGCACCATGTTCTTTTTCACCCATGGGTCCCTGTACATGCTGTTTGTTTCTCCTACGACATTCTAATGTCCTTCTTTTTTCTTGTCTGTGTCTTACATCACCTTTAGGTCTCAACTGGGACATTAAAGCTTTGGCATATCATCCCTGATTCCCCGGGATCGGTTAGACACCTAACCCATGCACAAACATAGCACCCTCTACCTCTCCCTATATTAACATCTGTCTTACTCTATTGTAATTTCCTATCTTTTATCTGTCTTCACCACTACTACACCCGGGCAGCATAATTTGTAGGACCAGGAGGAGGGGCTGTTGTTTCTTCTCCATTAGTGCCTAGCCATGTTCTTAGAACAGACACTGAGCATATGGTTGCTGAATGAACAAACCAATGCTATGTTGGATTACCCACTGTAATTCTCTGGAGTGCCTTGGAAATCAATATTAGATTGACATTCAGGTATATAAGAAAGGAATAGTGTGCTTGGCATGGGCAGTGAAGGCATTTAACCTGAGCACTACTGCATTTTCTCAGAGCCTACTTTTAAACTTCAGGTTGTAGAGGAAGTCTTTATAGAAGGGACTGTCAGGGATAGGGGCCAATACAGCTATTATCCCATGGCAGAATGACCCTGTTAGTTTTGGCAAATCCTTGCTGCTTTCTTGGGGTCTCATTTCTGCCAGATCAGGGTTTCAGAAGTAAGAGAGTTGGCTTAGAATCATAAGTGTTAGTGTAAATGTTTGTGCCTGTGTTCGTAGCCTTTTTGTTTCCATTCCACCACATTTTAAGACCTTTGCTGACCAGTGAGAAGACACATGCACTTATAGTTTTGATTTTGCAACTCATATCTATGTCCCACTTAATTCCCTATCCTTTCTGCTCCTGTTCACACTGCGGCCACTGAGCCACCATCTGCAGGTCCAACTTTAGTAGTTTGGCAGGTTCGGTATTACTGTCTTGCTCAAGGCTCATCTATTTTCTAGGATCACCTAACTTTCATATGCTGTTGACTGCAGAGGAATTCATCCCTGACTCAAATGTCTTTCGTGAGCACTAGAACCAAATACAGTAGAATCTCTTTATATTTCCACTTCATTTATACCAATTAAATCATATATGTTTATGAGAGAAAGGGGAGTTTTAGAGACTGGGCTTCTTCTGCCCATTGTTCCTGAACTTAACTTGCCACTTACATCCAGGTCCTCCGGGAATGATGGCCTGTTTTGGTCTTCCCTGTGCCCCAAATCCCTGCTATATCGACAATGGTTGTCACCTCTTCTGACCTGCTCCACAGCCAGTGAACTCCCAAGTCCCCTCACTTCACTTAATTCTTATAGCTGCCCATTGAAAACATCCTTAGAAAGTGGAATTCCAGGACAGGCTGTGTGGTTTCTACCTTCCAGAGCTCTCTAAGGACCTACCACTTATCTCTCTCTTGAGGATGAAGATGGATGACAGGTGCTACCCAGTGATCTTTCCAGATGAGCGGAATTTCCGTCCCTTCACTTCTGACACCCTGGCTACAATTGAGAAGGGGATCGCCATCCAAAAGGAGAAAAAGAAGTGCAAAGACCAGACAACCTTAGAACCCCAGCCTCGGCCTCAGCTTGACCTAAAGGTCTCCAGGAAGTTGCCCAAACTCTATGGTGACATTCCCCATGAGCTGATAGCAAGGCCTCTGGAAGACTTGGACCCATTCTACAGAAATCATAAGGTAGTTGACTGGGGGTCTGGGGTGTTCTAACCATGCAGTTATAATGACAGTTACAAGACTCTCCAAACACTGATCTTGGAGCTTACAGGGATGTCTGTCTTTCTCCTTTGCTATCACCACTTGTTGATGCCTTTGTACTGCTGAAAACCTTTTTCAGTTCTCATTTTCTTTCTGTATTGTATATCTTGGCAAAGAGGAGGAAGACTAGAAGTAGCAGGAAGCTTAAAAGGAAAACAGAGGGAAAAAATGGTGTCAGAAAGAGGACTGGACTAACAGAAAAATTGGGTGTAGGCCATTTAAGTGATTGGCTTTTTGACTTCAGATAAGCCACTTCACTAAGCCTTATTTTTCTGATCTGTAAAATGGGGATCATGTCTGCTTCCTATAACATGGGTATGATACGGAAGTACTTTATAAACTGTAAAGCATTATTCCTAGATGAAAGATGAATATCACTGTCCAAAAATGTCCATTTCAGCAGTAAGAGTTTTCCTCATCAAACTTCTCAACTATAGGCTTTTTAGGCTACTAAATGAGATTTTTCAAGGCCTGAGCCACAGACCAACATGACACATAATAGAATAAATGAAGTCCAAGAATATGGCAGTCAACTGGGCATATGGAAAATTTTTTTTCACAATTACCTGCATTTTATTGACAACAGTAAATGAGCAAAGTGCTACTGCCATAAATATGCCTGCTCTCTTGTTATCTTATATCTTTTTTTATTGTATTTTATTTTATTTCATCTTATTTATTTTATTTTATTTTATTGTCTTATTTTATTATCTTTATTGTCTTACATCTTATTTTAAGTCAATACATTTATGCTAATTTATAAAGTCTTAGGAGACTGGAATCTCTTCCATATATTCTTATTTATAAATCATCAACAAAACATCACAAATTTTAGGTATTTAGCAAATGAATTTTGATGGTGGTGCTGACTTTTTTTTTATTGTAAGTACCCTTTATTAACATATAATGTATTATTAGCCCCAGGGTTACGGGTCTGTGAATCGCCAGGTTTAACACTTCACAGCACTCACCATAGCACATTCCTTCCACAATATCCATAACCCCACCACCCTCTCCCTACCCCTCACCCCCCAGCAACCCTCAGTTTGTTTTGTGAGATTAAGAGTTCCTTATGGTTTGTCTCCCTCCTGATCCCATCTTGTTTCATTTATTCTTTTCCTACCCTCTAAACTCCCCACATTGCCTCTCAACTTCCTCATTATCAAGGAGAGCATATGATAATTGTCTTTCTCCGATTGACATATTTCTTTAAGCATAATACCCTCTAGTTCCATCCACATCGTCACAAATGGCAAGACTTCATTTCTTTTGATGGTTGCATAGTATTCCATTGTATATATATACCACATCTTCTTTATCCATTCATCTGTTGATGGACATCTAGGTTTTTTCTGTAGCTTGGCTATTGTGGACATGACTGCTATAAACTTTCGGGTGCATGTGGGCATATGGAGAATTTTATGTAAATCCATGTCAATATGTGATAGGCTTGCTGTTTAACTTACCTGAATGTAGTTCTTATAGGGATATTCTAGTAAAAGTTCATTAAAGGGACTCCTGAGTGAGAAAATGTGAGCTCTGGGTTGTTCTGATGGCTGTTTGAAAGACTGGGGCAGTGAGAACAGTCCTCTCCTTTCAAGAAAAGCTCAGAAGACCTTACCATTATCATATCACCCAGCAGAGAATGGAAAATCTACCTCACCAGACTGAGTTCAGAGAGGAAGGAAATTTGGGGAGAAGTCCTAGAAATATGAGACACTGAAACCATTTTATGCTGGCAACCATAAGAAATTTATCTCTCCAGAGAAATGTTGCCTGGTATGTCCTTATATTGGGACAGACCTAGGGTTACTAGGCCAAATGGGAACTGTGTATATAGAGGAAAATGGGGTGTGAGTTGGAAAATCAAGAAGGGGGATGAGAGATGAGGGAACAGAAACAGTCCAGTATTTCTCCTTCTTATGCCCCAGAACTCCAGAGTCTTCTTGGAGGCAGAGTTGTTAAGTATGGGTTAACTGTTGGAGGTCTTCTGCCTCAAGACTGGAGCAGGCAGCAGCTTGGTGTGCTGTAGACAGTCCTGAGAGGATAGATTCCTTCTCAGCTTGGGCTCCTGCTTTAAATCAGAAGACATGATACTTCTTTAGAACTTTGCATACCCATGACTCCATATGGCTGGCTGGTACTCTCAGAAGTCATGTGAGATATATGTGAAAGTTAGCACTCCACCTCGCAGATGAGGGAGATAACGACTAGAGGGGGCAGTGGATTAGGCCAGGCCAAACAACCAGTAAGGGATGGAGTTGTGACTCAAACCCAAGGGCTCCTTCTGTAGTCTAACGCTACTTCCTATCTTTAGAAATTTCCATTTTGAAGAGCTACAGAGACAGGGGTGGGGTCAGTAAGCAGACAGAAGGAGCTGGTACCTATCATTTTAATAATTTAAACCCTGACAAGTATAGTTAAATACACCATTAGTTGAAATATTTAAAACAGTCAGAGATGGCATTAATAAATATCAAGGGACACAGAGACAGAGCCATATCATGCCACCTATTAATCTGGGGTGACCCACCTCAGGGAGAGGTTTGCTTTCTGCCCTGAAATTATCTTTCTATTCAAAGGAAGGGCCCAGAATCCCTAAAGTGGGTCTTGGGCTCCTGAGCTCATAACTTTCAGAGAACTCTGTGGCCCATTTCCTTTTGTTGTAGAGGCAACAGAAAATATCCTACTCCATTTTTTCTTGCAGCCAGATGGCCAGCAGACAAGTAAGTTCCAGCAACTCAACGAAGGGTGGTTGATGGTTGGCAGTGACTGAAGTTCTGGTACCTCAGCCAAGGCAGCATCCACCCTGCTATATTGAGCCTGGGTGACAAGGCTTATCTTTTCTGCATAAGAACATACTGGATTACATGTCAAGTAGTACTTTTGCAAATCTTAAAGGAGCAGAGATATGGGGAAACAGGGACAATCCTCATTCTGTGAAGACTTTTGTAACTAATAACTTTAGGGACATATAAGGAGACAGCCAGATTATGGCTTAATGGAAAGAAGAGGTCTGGGAGTTGATGTTAGGAGCCTCTGAGTGATGGATTGTTGTCTGGAGGCTGCTTCATTCCCAAAGCCCAGGAAGACATGGTAGGAAGAAATGGGTGCAATTATGGTATTCTTCAGTGGATCCCAGTGGGCATTTTGGATGGGACAGCATACCATTTAGCAGATCTGTCCTGGGTTTGGCATCCATGGACCTACCCAGTAAAGGTCAGTAGGGCCTCCAGTAATTGTGACAGACAATCAGAAACACCCACATGCATTTCCAGATGCCTTCTGTAGGGCCTTTCCCACCAGTTGGGAACCATAGGTGGATTTGCCTGAATGTCTGTAAGGAGAATGGGAGAGCAAGTCTGGGAACCTTGATGACTTTTGTTGATGATCCTCAAGGTTAGAATTGACTTACAGACTATCTCATATAGAACAGCTCAGGTACAACAATATGGGCTCTCTAGGTCCTTGACTATTCTAAGGTTTGTTATGAAGTTTTCATTTATAATCAAAATAATTTAAAATAATCTGCTGAATATGAATGTTCAATACTACTTCCATCTCTCCAAGTTCCTTCTAGTTCTTATCTCCATAGATACATACCATGGAGTATGAAATGAAGGATTTTGCTTGTCCTGGTTACTAGCCTCTGCCCATGTTTTTCTGCAGGGTGTATATGTTCCATTTCTGGAGCCTCCAGAGTATTACACTAGGTAAACCGTCCACAGCCCAGTACTTATCTTGGGATTCTGAGTGAGACCTAGGCCACGTGGTGCATCTGTTGGTGTCCAGAGTCCCAGTGTAGACTGGTCAGAAAGTACCTCGGGCTTCAGAATAACAGCACTGCCATCAGAAACTGTCAGGGTCATAATGAGCCAAGCCACACCTCAATCTGTGGTTCCACTAAATTTTCTCTAAATGAAATCATGATAAATATTGTTTTGTTACTGCATGTAATTCTTGTTGTGTTTTTTTTGTTTTTGCAGACATTTATGGTGTTGAACAAAAAGAGAACAATCTACCGCTTCAGTGCCAAGCGTGCCTTGTTCATTTTTGGGCCTTTCAATCCAATCCGAAGTTTAGCCATCAAAATCTCGGTCCATTCATATCTTTTCATTGCATCTTTTACTAAGTCCAGGTCATGTTAAAAGTGCAAGAGCCCCAGATTGTTCACATGCTTGTTGAGTGGAAGTAGCTTGTTCTTGAAACAAATTCTGGCTGAGGGCCTACTGCTGTGTGGCAGGGCCTCTGCTACTGCTATGTGTGAACAAGACTTGGCCCTGCACTAGGATCCTATGACCTCAGAAGGAGATGGGCCTTAAAGGCAGGCAATTTCATTAGTGAGATGGGCAGTTTGGGAGGAGTAGTAGTGCTTTGGAGGCATCCAGGATGACTTTCTGGAGAAAGGAACATCTAAGTTGAGACCCAAACAAAGGTTGCAAACTATTAGCCTTTGCTCTGTATTTAGCTGCTCAGTGTGTTGTGCTGGACCTACACAGTGTTTAAAACTTTCTGGAGACACTCTATAATGCTAAAAGTCCAGATTTGCAGCATCTTTTGAAGATGGAACCTCTATGAAGACTAGGCCTGCCTTCCTACCTGGCAAAAATCAGTGTTGTGAGGAAGCACTGCCTCTTTCAGAGGAGTTGTGCAAGCTCTGCTTCACCCCATCTCAGCCCCTCTCTGTGACCCCGCATCTGCCCACCTCACCCATTTAAATGAATCCCTGAACTCTTAAGACTTTGAGATTCCATCCTCAGTGTTAAAGAGTAAAGACAGTCAGCACTGCCAATCTGGGCAGCAGGTAGTGGGGACACCAGACAGTTTTAGACTGGGAGACAAGAGTGCTAGACATAATGAAGTACTGGGGAATGGGAAGGGGTAACTATTCAGGTTGGATTCTCTAGAAGCAGAGCCCGAGATGGAGATTTTTATTTAAGTGATTCAGTTGCAGAGTGCTCTCTGGAGAAGGAAAGAGGGAAACAGGATGGAGCAGAAAGTGAAGGCTAGTGAGGATGGGGTCTCAGCTGATCCCACATCAGCTTGAGCCTGCCAGGAGCTCTGGAGCACTAAATAAATCACAGAGCTGCTCCCCTGGAAGCAAGGGGCGAGCTTTTCTATGTCTCAGGCCGTCAGACATGAGGAAGGGAGCTATAGCCCTCCAGGTGAGGAGGCTGCCATTTGGCTGAGGACAGTTCTTCAGGGGAAGGGACAGCTATAAGTTGTTCTTTGCCAACACTCACAGTAAGCAGACAGGTGCACCTGTGGAAAGGAGACCTGGAGGTATGCCCACAGCCTTCACTGTGATTGATGACATGTGCCACCCTGTAGTGTATCTGCCTTAACGAACAGCAGTCACATTGTTCAGCATGTTCATCATCTGCACCGTCATCATCAACTGTGTGTTCATGGCCACCGCCTACAGTAAGGAAAGCAGTAATGCCGACAGTGCTGAGTAAGTGTTTGTCCTGCGCTTGTCTGTCCTAAGGTTTTAAAAAAATTCACCTAAAAGACTTGTGATTACATCAGAGTTCAGATATATAAAGACAAACTCACCCATAATCCCACTTCCCCAGCACAAATGCTGGCAGAGCCCATTTTAGTTTGGTATACATATTTTTATTTTGTTTTTTAAAGACATTTTAAAATAATAAACAGCACACATACAAATTTTATGTCTAGCTTTTAAGTGGTTTTCCTTGGGTTTACATAGTCTTTATAGGAATCTACTTTTATGGTTATATAATATTTTACCAGGTGAATAAACCATAATTAACTTCTAGCATTTTACTACTATAAATATTGGAACAAGCAACATTTTTGCATATAGCTACTTTTTAAAAAATTACTATTTTCTTAAGACAGAGTGTTAGAAATGGGCTTGCTGGATTAAAAGTTACATTTTAATGCTTGAAAAATATATGGTGGCAAAATAGTTTCCAAAAAATTTGGAAAAGTTATTAATTTATAGAGTTGAAAATATTTACATTTCCTTAATTTCTGGTTGGGTTGGACTCTTTTGTTTTAGTTTGTGAATTGGGTATTCCCATCTTTGACCATGTATCATTTTTGCTTTTACCCAGGTGCATTTTGGTGAGTTTTTGTATAACTAAAATATTTACTTTTTGTAATTTTTAGTTGGCTATTCAGTCATATAAGTTAATTTTTCAACTCAGAGAGTACTGTATTTTAATAAATATTCTCTTATATGTTGTCTTGGTTTTTCTAATTTAACATATTTACTGCTTTAGTTTTTCAGGAATATATTAAATAAGAAATTGACAGAATAATAAGAGATCTCTTATTTTGATCACATATTTAATTATGTGATAGAAACCACCACAATCAACATTACAGTACATTCCAGACACCGTAAAAGTTTCCTCATGCTTCTTGGCAGTAAGTCCCCTAACCCCAACTCCTAACGCTAGGCTTGATCTGCTTTCTGTCACTCTAGGCTAGCCTTGCCTTTCTAGAATTTCATATAATGGACTCATATGGTATCTATGATATACTTTCATGTCTGGCTTCTTCCACTTAGCATGTTTTGAGGTGCATCCGTGCTCTTGTTTATATCACTAGCTTTCCCCCTCTTTGTTGTCGAGTTGTATTCCTTTGTATGGGTATACCACAATTTGTTTTCCCATTCACATGTGGGTTGTTTCTATTTTTGGTTATTATGAACAAACTTGCTATGAATATTTCTGTATAAAAGTCTTTTTGTGGCTGTATGTTTGCATTTCCCCTGGATAAATACCTAGGAGTAAAATTGCTGTGTGTTATATGGTGAGTAAATGAGTAATAATAAACTGCCAAACTTTTCCAAGGCGGCTGCACTGTTTTGTAATTCTGCCGGCAACATATGAAGGTTTCAAAGTCTTTATTAATTTCATCCTTCAGTTTACTTTGAATTTAATTGCTTTTGAGTTTAATTTTCTTTTCCATTTCTAGCTTCTTAAAGTAGAAACTTGGTTGGTTTGAGATCTTTCTTCTTTCCTTGTACAATTGTATAAAGCTATAAATTTCCACCCAGGTACTGCTAAAGCTTCATCCCAAAGATATTGATACCCTGTGTTTTTATTTTATTCATTGCTTAAACATATTCCCTACTTCTTCTTATGATTTCTTCTTTGTCCATACGTTATTCAGAAGTGTGGTTTTTTAAATTTCCAAATATTTTATATTTTTCTAGTTGTCTTATCATTGACAACTTCCAATTTAATTCGATTGTAGAGAATATACTCTGTAAGATTTCAACCTTTTGAAATTAGGAGAAATTTATTTTATGGTTCTACCCTGGGAAATTTTTCACATGGATTTGAAAGAATGTGGATTCTACAGTTGTATGATATGATATTCTGAAGATGGTCAGTTAGGGTGGTTGATAGTGTCATTTAGATTTTATCTTTTTACCATTTCTATTAGTACTTCTATGAATTACTGAGGAGAGGTTTCAAATCTCCATCTATGATTGTGAATTTGTCTATTATCCTTTTCTTTTTGGTAAGTTTTGCCTCGTGTTTTTTGCAACACTATTATTAGGCACATACAGATTTATGGTTATTATATCTTCCTAATATGTGCATTCTTTTATCATTATGAAATGTCTTTCTTTATCTCTAGTAGCATTCCTTTAAGTATTTGTTTTGTCTGAGATTACTATAGCTACTCCAGCTTTCTTATGCTCATTGTTTGCGTGGCATGTCTTTTTTCATCCTTTTACTCTCAACCCTTTTTTGTATTAATAGTGTACTGTATTTTTGTATTTTAGTGTTTTTGTAGTTATAGTGTATCTTTTGTGCTAATAGTTGGTTCTTGTTTATTATGCAGCATATTTTTCAATCTCTGCCTTTTGATGGAACATTTATTTCATTTGCATTTAATATAATTATGAATATGCTTGAATTCAGGTCTGATGTTTTTCTATCAGTTTTCTGTTGATCTCATTTGTTTTTTGTTCCTTTGTGCTTCTCTTGTTCTTTCATTCCTGCCTTTTTTTTTTTTTTTTTTGTTAATCAGGTACATGTAATATTTCATTTTAATTCTCTGCTGTTTTTTTTGTTTTTGTTTTAGCTTTCCTTTTTGTTTTATTTTAGCTTTTCCTTTGCATTACTTTTTAGTGATTGCTTCTTCTCTGTTGCTAAGTAAACTTGGGATTTAGTTAAGGCCAGTGAGTTCAGGGCTGTGCCTTGGAGCAAGGGGCATGGACACCCCTGAGAATAGGAACCATCCTGACAATATTGCTGGGGAAATGGTCTCACCTATAGAGAGTTGGCTATTCCATGTGAGGAGCTAACTGGTAGTGCAGGGGCTGCTGCTCCTTGTTTACTGCAGTGTCTCTGGAAACCTTCGTAGTCAACCAAGTGAGATCTATGGAGGAGGCAGATCCAGGAATGGGGAATGCTTCCATAGAAGTGGTCTGCCCTGCTAGCATTTCTTCTGGTGAGATACAATGAGTCTTCTTTTTCTGTTGATGGAAAGCAGTGGCCCAATTGGATGCTAATTTGCTCAAAGACCATTTTCACTACTAAAACATATGAACATCTAGGCTGAAGGGAAGCTGCTGCTGTCCCCTGGTGGCATAGGGACTAGCAATGGATTCATGAAAGTAGGAGTTGGAGAAGGCTGTTGATAATGGTTTTATAAAAGAAGGCATGTAACTGAGTTGTTAGGCCCATGACGGGGAGAGTTACCTTAGTTTTGTCAGTGTCCTTTGGTTAGAAAACTTTTAAATGGGAAATTGATTCCAAGCTAATAGTTCTCAGAGAATGAATGCCAAAGTGCCCTAGGATAGGTCATGGTGTTAACCTATCTGGACACCACTCATGGCCCTGACTGGATACCCTAACCATGCTTGAACTGACAGTGACACACTCCAGAGGGCCTTATTTGCCTGGTGGTTTGGGATTTCCCTATCACGGAGTTCCCAAGCCCTGTTCCTGGTGGTGAGCATGGCTTTACTCCCTGTCATATGTCATGTTGGTCTGCCTGTCCCTCTATTGGCCAGGCTTCTGCTGGAAAAGAGAGAATGGGAGGGGATGGGAGGTGGAAGGCAGAAATGGCAGTCAGAGGCTGTTTCCTCAATGGTCTGAGATCTAGAAGGAGACTTGCAAAATCCCACAAATCTGCAATTACAGCCTTTTTCCAAAAAATACCCTTCATTTTGTAAATTATACCTCAGGTTTAATAATGGTATTTCAGGGCAGATATGATTTAATCTTCTGTGTTCATTTGTCACCTAAAAGGTGATCAGCTTAAAAAAACAAACAAACAAAACCGAAGCAGAGAGCCACTCACAACTATTTCTCCTCTTAGATTTGGATTTTTCAAGTTCCCAAGACCTCAGTTCTTTAGCCTTGTGGACTGACAGTGGCTGGGTATTCTATCAGAAAAGATCCATTTCTTTTACTGTGAAATGATAGATTGTTTAGATTGTTTGAATTGTTTCTGTCCCTAAAGGGAAGCCTGTGTGTGTGTGTGTGTGTGTGTGTGCACACGCGCGCGCAGAACCAGCATTTTTTTTTCTTCAAAAAATCAATTACTTTAATATATACTTATCTTTTCTTTTCTACAAATCAGGTCATGCTGTCTGTGAAGCAAAACATAACTCATTGTCATAACCTAGAATGAAGAAGGCCTAAGTAAACTGTCCCCACAAATAAATTTCTAGTTAAATATATATTATATATATATTTTAAAATATATTATTTATATTTATATTATATATTAATGTTTATATGTTTATATATAAATATATATATTTATATAATTTATGTAACTTTATAATTATAATAAATATATAATATACACTATATATAATAATATATAATTTATATATAAATGTATAAGTATATTTATATTATGTATTTATGTTATATTTATATTCATATTTTATATATAAATATAATACCTTAAAATATATTATATATATTTAATTTATTCTTTATTTTTTATTTTTTTTCATTTATTTATTTTCAGCATAACAGTATTGATTATTTTTGCACCACACCCAGTGCTCCATGCAATCCGTGCCCTCTATAATACCCACCACCTGGTACCCTGACCTCCCACCCCCCCACCACTTCAAACCCCTCAGATTGTTTTTCAGAGTCCATAGTCTCTCATGGTTCACCTCCCCTTCCAATTTCTCCCAACTTCCTTCTCCTCTCTATCTCCCCATGTCCTCCATGCTATTTGTTATGCTCCACAAAGAAGTGAAACCATATGATAATTGACTCTCTCTGCTTGACTTATTTCACTCAGCAGAATCTCTTCCAGTCCCGTCCATGTTGCTACAAAAGTTGGGTATTCATCCTTTCTGATGGAGGCATAATACTCCATAGTGTATATGGACCACATCTTCCTTATCCATTCGTCCGTTGAAGGGCATCGTGGTTCTTCCCATAGTTTGGCAACCGTGGCCATTGCTGCTATAAACATTGGGGTACAGATGGCCCTTCTTTTCACTACATCTGCATTTTTAAAAAAAATTTTTAATTTTTCTCTCACTTTTAAAAAAAAATTTATTTTTAGTGTAACAGTATTCATTGTTTTTGCACCACACCCAGTGCTCCATGCAATCCGTGCCTTCTCCAATACCCACCACCTGGTTCCCCCAACCTCCCACCCCTCACCCCTTCAAAACCCTCAGATTGTTTTTCAGAGTCCATAGTCTCTCATGGTTCACGTCCCCTTCCAATATCTCTCAACTCCCTTCTCCTCTCCATCTCCCCTTGTCCTCCATGCTATTTGTTATGCTCCACAAATAAGTGAAACCATATGATAATTGACTCTCTCTGCTTGACTTATTTCACTCAGCAGAATCTCTTCCAGTCCCCTCCATGTTGCTACAAAAGTTGGGTATTCATCCTTTCTGATGGAGGCATAATACTCCAGTGTATATGGACCACATCTTCCTTATCCATTTGTCCATTGAAGGGCATCTTGGTTCTTTCCACAGTTTGGCAACCGTGGCCATTGCTGCTATAAACATTGGGGTACAGATGGCCCTTCTTTTCACTAGATCTGTATCTTTGGGGTAAATACCCAGGAGTGCAATTGCAGGGTCATAGGGAAGCTCTATTTTTAATTTCTTGAGGAATCTCCACACTGTTCTCCAAAGAGGCTGTACCAACTTGCATTCCCACCAACAGTGTAAGAGGGTTCCCCTTTCTCCACATCCCCTCCAACAAATGTTGTTTCCTGTCTTGCTAATTTTGGCCATTCTGACTGGTGTAAGGTGAGATCTCAATGTGGTTTTCATTTGAATCTCCCTGATGGCTAGTGATGATGAACATTTTTTCATGTGTCTGATAGCCATTTGTATGTCTTCATTGAAGAAGTGTCTGTTCATATCTTCTGCCCATTTTTTTGATATGATTGCCTGTTTTGTGTGTGTTGAGTTTGAGGAGTTCATTATAGATCCTGGATATCAACCTTTTGTCTGTACTGTCATTTGCAAATATCTTCTCCCATTCCGTCGGTTGCCTCTTTGTTTTGTTGACTGTTTCCTTTGCTGTGCAGAAGCTTTTGATTTTGATGAAGTCCCCAAAGTTCATTTTCAGTTTTGTTTCCTTTGCCTTTGGAGACAATATCTTGAAAGAAGTTGCTGTGGCTGATATTGAAGAGGTTACTGCCTATTTCTCCTCTAGGATTCTGATGGATTCCTGTCTCACGTTGAGGTCTTTTATCCATTTTGAGTTTTTTTTTTTTTTTTGCGTACGGTGTAAGAGAATGGTCGAGTTTCATTCTTCTACATAGCTGTCCAGTTTTCCCAGCTCCATTTATTGAAAAGACTGTCTTTTTTCCACTGTATATTTTTTTCTGCAGAACCAGCATTTTTGACAGCTTGCGTTTATAACAAGAGAGATGGAATATTGTGGGGGTTTGTTGTTGTTTTTTATTTGCTTATTTTATTTGTTTTTGAGGGAGAAAGGGGAAGAAGGGAAATAAATTAGAGGATAGAACGTGATGAAGGACTCAGGGAAGAGAATAGAAATGGGTTTTTCTTTTTAATTGCTGTAAAATATATATTACATAAAATTTACCATCTTAGCCATTTTTCAGTGATATTAAGTATATTCACAGAATTGTGCAACCAGTTACCACCATCGATCTCCAGAAGTCTTTCTATTTTGCAGAACTGAAACTCTGTGCTTATTAAACACTAATTCCCCTCCAGTCCCTGGCAATGTATTTGACTGCTAGGTACCTCGTTTAAGTGGAATCATACAGTATTTATCTTTTTGTGACTGGTTCATTTCCCTTAGCAGAATTACTTCAAGGTTTATCTACATTGTAGCATGTGTCAGGAGTTCCTTCCTTTTTAAGGCTGAATAAGTCTAGTTCCATACAAAATTTTTACGATATTATTGACTGTATTCCCTATGCTGTACATTACATTCCCATGTCTTTTTTATTTTATAACTTAAGGATTGCACCTCTTAATTCCCTTCATCTATTTCATCCATCCCCCATCTCCCATTCTCCTCCCCTCTGGGAACCATCAGTTTGTTCTCTGTTTCTAGGCATCTATTTTGTTTTGTTTGTTTTGCCTTTTAGATTCCACATATAAGTGAAATCATACAGTATTTGTTTTTCTCTGTCTAATTTTACTTAGCATAATACTCTCTGGTCTATCTTAGTTGCCAAGAATAGCAAGATTTCATTCTTTTTTTAAGGTGGAGTACTATTCTCTTGTGTATATATACCATATCTTTATCTGTTTATCTGGTGATGGGCATTTAGATTGCTTCTGTATGTTGGCAGCTGTAAATAATGCTGCATTGAACGTAGCAGTATGTATGTCTTTTCAAATTAGTGTTTTGGTTTTGTTTGGTTAAATACCCAGAAGTGAAATTGCTGGATCATATAGTACTTCTATTTTTAATTTTTAAATGAACCCCTACACTGTTTTCCTTTGTGGCTGAACCAATTTACATTCCTATCTACCGTGCACAAGGACTCCCTTTTCTCTCATCCTTGCCAACACTTGCTTCTTATCTTTTTGATAATGTTTATTGTGATAAGTGTGAGATGATAGCTCACTGTGGTCTTGATTTGCATTTTCTTCCTTATTAGTGACCTTAAGTGTCTCTTCGTGTGCCTGTTGACCATCTGTATATCTTCTCTAGGAAAATGTCTATTCAGGTCTTCTGCTCATTTTTAATAAGATTGTTTGCTTGATATTGAGTTGTAGGAGTTTTTAAAATATAATTTAGATGTTATCTGGTGGGGGCTTCGGGATATAGCATTTGCAGATATCATCTCTGCTTCATAGGTTGCCTTTTTCATTTTGTTGATGATTTCCTTTGCTGTGCAAAAGCTTTTCACTTTGATGTAGCTCCATTTGTTTACTTTTACTTTTGTTGTCCTTATCTGGAGAGACAGAACCAAACAAATATTGCTAAGACCAATGTCAGAGAGCTTACTGCCCAAGTTTTCATCTAGGAGTTTTATGCTTTTGGTTCTTACGTTTAAGTCTTTAAATCCATTTTAAGTTTATTTTTGTATATGGTGTAATTCTTTGTTGTTATTAAGTTGTATATCTGGGTATTAACCTCTCATCAGATATATGATTTGCAAGTATTTTCTTCTAGAAGTTGTATAGTTTCTGCTCTTGCCCTTAGATATTTAATCCATTTTGAATTAATTTTTGTACATGCTGTAAGATAGGGGTCCAACTTTATTTTTTTGCATGAGGATGTTGAGCTTTCCCAGTACCATTTGTTGAAAAGACTGTCCTTTTCCTGCCGAACAATCTTGGCATCTTTTTTGAAAATCATTTAACTATATATGCTAGGGCTTATTTCTGGGCTTTCTGTTCTATTCCAGTGGTCTATATGTCTGTCTTTATACCAGCTACACACTGTTTATATTACTTTTGCTTGGTGATAAGTTTTGATATAAGAAAGTATGAGATCTCCAACTTTTTTCTTTTTCAAGATTGTTTTGGCTATTCAGGGTCCCTTGAAATTTCACATGAATTTCAGGATGGATGTTTTTATTTTTGCCAAGAATGTCATTGTGATTTTGATAGGGATTGCACTGAATCTGTAGATGACTGAGTAGTACAAACATCTTAATAGTATTAAGTCTTCAGACCTATGAATATAGGATATGGAAAGATCCCGTTTTCAGCCTTGTCACTTATGGTTCCTTTGCCGTCACCCCCTTCAGTACATCACAGTGACAACTCTAGAGTAGTAGTGACAAAATAACAGTGACAACACCCATTCCTAAGGTCCCAGATTGGCTAAAACGACTCTCAAGAATATGGCTGTAGAGCTAGGCATTGAATAACACTTTTACAATTTTATCTGTGGGCCTGTTTCTCAGAAATTCTAACCACTAGAACTTCCTTAAGGAACCTACTACACTGAACTGTGGTTTGCTGATAATCAGAATGTTGAATGTCACATTGAAATGGAAAAACTGCATAAAGGCTAGATAAGACAAATGGGCTCTCTGCTGTTCACACCACTTACCATCTTCCTTCTTGTTCTGAATGCTTTGCTTTATAGGTATGTTTTCACTGGGATTTATATTTTTGAAGCTTTGATAAAAATATTAGCAAGAGGTTTAATTCTGGATGAGTTTTCTTTTCTTCGAGATCCATGGAACTGGCTGGACTCCGTTGTCATTGTAACAGCGTAAGAATGTCAAAGTTGTTTATTGAGGAAACTCGGGGTGGGAAAGAAGCTCCTGGGCTTCCACCAGGAAGTGTGGGTCCATGTGAGTAACTGTGTCCTATTAAGGCCAAGAGTTCTGAGTGCAGTGTTGATTGGCCCTGAACAGCACCCTGCGGACGATTGGCCAGAGGCCTCCAGTGTGAATCCATTTCTAGGCCACATTCATGCTCTCATTCTTTCAACCATTCACTTCCCAAACACTGGCCTATTATGGGCCAAGTTCTGTGCAAGATACAGGGGTTGTGATAATGAAAATAAAACAAAACAAACAGACATGGTTCTTACCCTCTTGAAGCTCACAGTCCAGATGGGAAGAGAGAAAATTAACAACCGTCACAGTCTGGTAGGGTGAGTGCTAGGACAGGAATTGGGCATATATTTGGCTGTTAGAACGTGTAGGAGGAACTACAGAGTCTTAAAAATCTTTGGCTACTGCAAGCTCTCAAGGAGTTTTTTTTTTTTTTTTTTAATTTCCATTTTCTCCTAGAAGTTTTATAGATTTAGCTCTTACATTTTAGTCCATGGTCCATTTTAAGTTAACTATTATGTATATTGTATATGACATGAGGTGAGAGTTGAAGTTCCTCCTGAAGGAAAGGACATCAGTTTGGCATCTGAGTGGTGAAACGGAGTCAGCAAAATAAAGAACAAGAAGAGCAATGGCCCCTTGCCAGCACAATAATAATAAACCTAACATTACTTAGTTTGTGCCAGCCATTGTTTTAAGCACTTTGCATATGTTTTCCTATTTAATATTATTCACAAAAGCCCTTTGGAGTAGATACTATTAATATCAGAGTTTTACCCTTGAAATTCAATGATTGGGCACTGCTGGCTCTTGAAAAGTGGTGTAGTGCAGTGGTGAGGGCTCTGGAGTCAGACTGCCTGGGTTTCTTCTTGGCTTGGCCACATAGTGAGACCTCAGGGAAGTGCACTGGACCTGGAACTTGGTAGTCAATAAGTATTTTGATTGATTTTTGTTATCAATGGATGTATCCACAACTGCATAGTATTTCAAGGAATCCTCAACTCTCTCCAAATATAACATTTAGCACAGCCTGCAATCTGTGGTCCACAGCAATAGAGAATGGTATTACCAGACCCCGTGATGAAGGTGAGGTTGGGAAGGTGAGGCCCCCAATTCCACCATGTTTATTTGTGGCCTTTGTGGAGATATACAGCATGGCTATACGACCGAGAGTAGGCCCAGACTTCTCCTGTACTTTGTCTTACAGGTTTGCAACATACATACCAGAATCCAGGAAAAACAGCTTCGGTCTGTCATCCCTGCGTACCTTCCGAGTGTTCAGAGCTTTGAAAGCAATTTCAGTGGTTTCAGGTAAATCACTCTGATTTTTCAATACTGCCTCTTAGCAGGAGGAATGTTCTTTTATATTTAAAATTTCTCAAGATGTCATATAAACCAAAAGCAAACAAATTCTGCTTTACTCATTTATTTGATCACTTAACAAATGTGTATTTGAGCATATGTCTAGACACTGTGCTAGCTGCTTGAGGTATACCATAAAGTGAGCGAACAGACAGAGGTCTCTGTGTTCATGGAGTTTACATTCTGAGTTGGGGTGGGGAGAGAGACACCAAGCAATAACTGTAATTAAGAGGTCATTAGCTATCCTGTTTAGGAAGTGAAACGTGCCATGGAAAAATAAAAAGGAAAAGTAAACAATATGAGGGCTACAGGAAGTCACAGGGATTCAGGGATGCAGGATGCAGTTTTCAATAGAGTAGTCAAAATAGGGGTCATTGGGCGGGGGGAGATGAGAGTGGATTTGGAATCAGTGAGAGAGTTTCATAAGCAGATACATGGGAAAGAGTGTTCTGCGCACTAGCAACAGCCAGTAGTGCAGAGACTGAGGAATAGAAAGGATAGAGTGAGGGGCCAGGTGGTAGAGGAAGGACCGCATAGGGGAGGGGAGGCACATAACCACTAGGAGGATTTGGGCTGTGCTCTGAGATAAGTGGGAGCCACGTGAGGACTTCAAGCGGAGGGGTCACATGATCTGGCAGGGGTTTTTGTTTTGATTTGTTTTTATGGAAGTATAGGTGACACACAATGTTACATTAATTTCAGGTGTACAACACAGTGATTCAACAATTCTATAAATTATGCTGTGCTCGCTACAGCTATAGCTCCCATATGTCACCATATGATGCTATTACAATACCATTGACTATATTCCCTATGCTGTACCTTTTGTCCCCATGACTTATTTCTTCCAAAACCGGAAACTTGTGCCTCCCACTCCCTTTCACCCTTTTGCTCATCCCCCTCCTCCCAAACCCCGGGGAACCACCAGTTTGTTCTCTGTATTTATGAGTTTCCATTTTGTTTTGTTTGTTCATGTGTTTTGTTTTTGAGATTCCACTTGTAAGTGAAATCATACAGTATTTGTCTTTCTCTGTCTGACTTATTTCACTAAGCATTAATACCCTCTAGGTCTATTCATTGTTTTTGTTGCAAATGGCTATATCTCATTCTTTTTTATGGCTAATATTCCTCTGTGTGTGTGTGTGTGTGTACACATCTTCTTTATCCATTAATCTGACAGGTTTTAGATGGACTACTCTGGCTGTTGTATGGAGAATAGAATGTGGGGGAGTGAAGGTAGAAGCAGAAAGATGAGATAGAGGCTTGGTGATCATCATGGAAATGTGCCACTCACATCTCCTGCTGTAGGGAGCATAGCTGAGTGATGATCCCAGCTGCCACATCTCTGGATTCACAACTGCATTCATGTTCATGCCAAGATCACACTTTCCCTGCATGTCAGGGGGACTAGTGAAGGCCCATTCCTTAAGGATAAAGTCCTGAAACTTAAGCTCAGGGGCTCCTTGGGAGCGAACCTGGTTAAGACTCTCTCCCAGTGGCACTCTAGTCAGAGGCTTTTCTTGTCCAGTCCTACTTCCTTACCACTCTCCTTTCCCAGGTGTCAGCTCATGTCATACTCTGATGTTTTCCCTGCCAGCTGTACTTGCTTTCCCTTTTTCTTTGCAGACATATCACCCAACAGATCTCTTGCACTTCTGGTCCCAGAGTATCTGCTTCTCAGAGAAGAACCCAAAATGACACAAGAGACCACTGTTAAAGAGATGGTTGTGCTCTTAAATCAGTTGGTGGTGGAGGAGTTGGTAGACAGTGGTCTGACTCTATGAATTTCAAAGTAGAAACAATAGGATTTCCTGATGGGATGACTGTATGTGTGGTGTGAGCAAAAGAAAAGAGTCAAGGATGAGTCAAGGTTTTTGGTCTGAGTGACTAGAAAAATGGAGTCATTGCAGACTGACACAGAAAATGTAACCTGCATTTCCTAAGAAGTCAGATAACCTGACTATGGAAGACAGAAGATATACATCTCTTTAAAAAATAATTAAATCTTCATTTCAGAGTCTTATCAGGAAACTAGTTTTACAGGAGACTAAAAATAAGCTTGTTTTCCCCCAAAAGTCAGAGAAGGAACCTTTTCCTGTATTTTCCTTCTGTTTGTGAGTTTTGAGCTTCAGACATAGGACTAAAAAAAAAAAAAAAAAAAAAAAAAAAAACCCATGTGAGATATACAGCTGATATACAGATATATAGCTCCTCTGTGAGAGGAGCAGGTCTGGAGGTTGCATGAGAAGTTAGCTTTGGATGTGTTCTGTTTGAGATGGCTATGAAACATCAAATAGAAGTATCAAGTAGGTAATGAGGTCTACAGGTCTGGAGTTCCAGACAGCAGCTTGGGCTGGAGATACCATTTTGGAAATAATGAGCTTATAGAGGATACTTGGAGCCATGAAATCTGATGAGATCACCAAGAGAGTGAGCCTAGATGAAAAACAGAAGAGGGCCAAGGTCACTACCACCTTAAAGGTGAGGGGAGAAGGGAAGAAACCAGCAAAGAGGATGAGCAGGAGCCACCAGAAAGTAAGAGGGAAATGTAGATCCTGGAAGCCATGTAAGGAAGGTGTTCTGTGAATCAAGATGAAGCTAAGGATGGGCTGTGAATATGAACCAGATTGAATGCTCCAGCTTGTCCAGAAGCCTTCTCCTTGTGTGGCATCGCACTTCATGGAAGGCTCATTTGCTGCAGGTTTGGCCTTCCATTTGGTGTCCCTTTCTGTTCTTAAGTCTACCAGTCATGGTTTATACCGATTAGTTGAAATGTTGCCACTTTGTGTCATCTCACAAATTGTTTAAGTTTTGTCTGGTTGTTTAACTCTCCAGCTACTCTGAGAGCAGAGCCCCTGACTCAGTGGTGTACTGGGGCTGACTTGTTTTGGTGCCTCAGCAGCAGGTTGTGCATGTTCCTTTTCAGCTCTGCATCCAGTGATGTTGTGTAGTTTAGGTTGAAGCCAGCATGCTGAGAGGACTCTGTGGAGGAAGAAAAGGGATCTGCACTACAAAATTCAGCAAAGAAGTCTGTAAATGCTATAGATGGGACTTTCCCTGCACACACGCTCCTCCCCGACAGAGAAAGCGTTTTTGGTTTTTTTTATCTTTAAAGGACTTATTTATTTGAGAGAGAGAGAGAGCGCTGTTGGGGGGGCAGAAGGAGCAGCGGGTTAGAGAGAGAGAATCCCAAGCAGACTCTGTGCTGAGTGCAGAGCCTGACATAGGGCTTGATCTCATGACCCTGAGATCATAACCTGAGCAGAAATCAAGAGTCGGATGCTTAACTGACTGCAGCACCCCGGCACCCCCAGAAAGCTGATTTTAAACATTTACCATTGTACCACAAGGTTATGTCTTTCTTATGTTGTAACTTGGTAGCTTAGCAGTGTGCCATGGACACAATAGGTGCTTAGTAAATATTTCTTGAATTAAAAAATAAAACTATTTTAAGTAATAATATGAGTTTTTTCCCCCCAGAATATTCTCATTTTCTTGTTCCAGACAAAGATCCTCCTTCTAGCTCCCTGCCCCCCAATTTAGCACTGTCTTATGGCACCTTGCATACCTTGAATGTTAAATACAGGTCTGTCTCCTCTAGGGGAGCCTCCTTTTGGTCTTGGTGCTACATGGAATCCCCAGCTGTGAGGTGTCTGCACAAGTGTAATCAAGTTGTCTGTATGATATGTTTCTACTCAGAGTCTTCTCACTAACTCTTCAGAGCAACCCTGTGGCAGACACCAGGCAGGATGGAAAGGCTGAGCTAGACTGGTGGACTACTCAGTGCCATGCAGCTTCTCAGGCAGAGTTGGAACCAGAACCCATGGCATCAGAATCCTCAGCTAGGCCAGTTTCTGATTCTAGCCTGCAGCCGGGTGACGTTTGAGGCCCTGGCTGTTCCCTCCCGTGTGTCTGCTGTGTGTGTGAGTGGGCACTTGTCCCCACACTGGTCTTTCTCCTCCCCAGGTCTGAAGGTCATTGTTGGGGCCTTGCTGCGCTCTGTGAAGAAGCTTGTTGATGTGATGATTCTGACTCTCTTTTGCCTCAGCATCTTCGCCCTGGTAGGTCAGCAGCTCTTCAAGGGAAGTCTGAACCAGAGATGTATCCATAAGGACTGTGAGAATATCAGTAACCTTGATGGTAAATATTCCACCTTTCACACCTTGGTCTGTGCACGGTTAACTTTTATTGTCATCGCTCATACTGTCTATAGATCTGCATTACAGAGTCTCTTAGGAGCAAGGATGACTTCATCCATCCAGAGTTCTCATGTGGGCACATGTGTTTCTTAGAGAACTGCTTTGTTCTTTGGGTTTCCATGGAGAAGGCAAAGCCTGCAGCCACAGCCACATAAGTGATATCAGCTCCTATCCCTTCCCCTGTGGATCTGCGCAATTCTTTGTCATGTTTTGCAGAAGTCTTCAGAGTGCCTGGATTTGTCCAGCAACTTCCCAGCCCTCCTCCTTGGGTATTTTCTCCAATAATATCACTTTTTTTCTGCTGCATCCTCTCCATACTGAGGTCAATCCTATAGCAATTTCACGTGTCCTGGATCTCATGTGGCTAACCTCTCTCTCTCCATGATTGTCTTGGTTTATGCACTTCTCATGGGCTGAGTCTGTGTCCAACTTCCCCCGGGCATGATCTCAGGTTCAGTTTTATGCACTGAGAGGCCTCAGGGGCATGGTGGTGTCACTGCTTCCTCCTCCTCCTCCTTCTACCTTCCTCCTTACCCTCCTTTTCTCTTGCTCCTTCCTCAGGGCTTAAGCTCTGGTTCCTCTCTGGCCATCCACTTTGATCATTTCTGAGGATTCCAAACCATTTGTTTCAACCAAATCTGGCATATTTGCTATTCTCTTTCCCTTCAGGTTTTTTTTTTTTTTTAAAATCTGAATTTATGATTCTTTCCTTCTCAGAAAATTGTTTTGAAAAGAAAACTTCCTCTGAATTCAGAATGTGTGGTACCTGGATGGGTAACAGGTAAGAAGTTCATATCTCCATTTTTCTCCCAAGTACAGCACTGGTGGACCTTTTTTGGGGTAATGTGGCAGACAGTCTTCATCTAATGACTTTTGGAGCAGTGATGGCAGTAGGCAAACAGTACTGATTAGGCAAACAGTATTTAGGCAAGTTTACACATGCATTATTAAGTTATTAATAATTCATTATTATAAGTGTTAATAATAAAATCAATCAATTTAAAAATCAATAAATTAATTTAAAAATTAATAATAAAATGATATACTTAATTATAATTAATATTTTAATAATTGTTTCCAAGTGTTTAGAGCAGCTTTCTCCCCAAGTCATGTTGAATTTATAACTGAAAAAATCTACTGAAAATGTGATCATTTGTTGATCACCACTGCCTCTAATTTCATAAACAGTTGTATATGTATGTTCATACACATTCACCCCAGTGGTTCATAGCTCTCTGGCCCTTTAGGGACACTCTTTTTTCTTCCAGAGTATCAGTGCTCTCTGTGGCGAGAAATTCATTTCAGAGTGATTTAATGAGTACATTTCAAATCAAGATAATATGCAAGTCACTCTGATAAAATAGGCTAAAAATTTGTTCCTCAATAACAAATATGTATCAAAGGCTGAGAGCATGCCAAACCCTGTGCTAGGCCCAAAGAATGCAAATATGAACTAGAGATCACTTCTCTCTTGAATCTGGCATCTCACAGGAAGGAGAGAAAGTGTGTTTTACTCCTTGAAAGTGTGATGAATGTTTTAAGAGAGACATATAGATACTGAGAGAGATTGAACAGAGGGTATAACCCTGTCTGTAAAATGAGGGAAGTGTCTTCTAATGCTACCTGGGATAGTCATAGGTTTATATTTGGTCAAACTCACAAGACATCATAGGGTTTAGTGTAATACAAGGACTACTGAATTCTCTAAAATGATCCTCGGCAGACACACTGCCTCCACGGTGCTTTCATTTAATGAGGAGACCAACAGCTGTTATATACAGTGCTTCCTTGACTCCATACAGGGCAGGTACGGTTACTGTAGGTAAAATCCAAGGTGGGGTGGGCCACTTGGACACATAGACACGGCAGCCTTGGCTTCCAGCTGGTCCTTATTGTGTCCTCATCTCTCTAAGCTTGTGTAATAATCATAGCTCTCTAATCTATGTGTAGTCCCAAAGCTCAGAAGTTGTATAGAAGATGAACTCCTAGAAGATGACCTTCCCCATTGATCATGACATGGTGGTTTTCAAGGAGATGACAGGTCTAAGGTCATAGGTCACCTTCATAGGCAGCTCTCTGTCTGTCTAGGGCCTAGGCCTGGTTTTTAGCCTTTACTCTCTGCCTCCTTCCCTAAGAGCCACAGTGTGGTGACTGGTGACCACAGTGTGGATCTAAAGCATAAGTAGGGAGTTCTGGTAGGTGAGGAGATAGAATGAACAATTTCAGTCCCTAGAATAGAAAGGGGGAAGACTCTGGGCATGAGGCCATGAGATCAGAGGCAGTAAGAAGCCCAGCAGCTTGTTAGGCAGAGAGGAAGTTTACAAGAACTAACTCTGCAAGATCTGGTAGCCCATCAGTGCCAAATATTTTGACATTGATCACAAAGGAAACAAGACCTGAGCAGATTAGTTGTTTGTAAAAGTCACTATGGCTGCTACATGAGAATGGATGCATAGAGTGGATGAGACAGCCACTTAGAAGACTCGGTTGATACAGATGAAAATCACAAAACAGTGCAGTGGAGATGATGAGAAATGGATGGATGAATTCCAAACACATTTAGGAGACAGAAAGAACAAGATTGTGAATTGAAGAAGGGGGTTAGATGTACACTGTGCACAAGTGCATGTATGGGAGGATGGTGGGGTGTTTTGAGGGGAGAAAACTGTTAGAGATGTTTCTGTTGCTTCTGGGGTGAGTTACTGGTGATGTCTTTGCCAAGATGGAAATGCTGGAGGAGAGCTTTAATCACATGTGTATGTTGATAGGAAGGATATCCAGACAAGGGGATATTGGGCAAAATAAGCTAATACTTTGAATGGTGACTAGGAAGTAAGATAAATTAAGTATGTTAGGTTCAGCCCCAGTAGGTTCCTTGAAGATAAGGGCACTGGGATTTCAAGGGTTTCCCTGAGGTCTGGTGGGAAAGAGGACACAATGGATGTCTTCCTTCTGAATCACCCTAATGCAAAGCCTACCACTCACTGAGGGCTATGTTGCCCACTAAGCAAATTCCCAATCAACTTGTCAGGACCTCTGATTAAATGCTACTGAATAGCCCAGGCTCACCAGATAGCTGAAGGAAGTCTTTGGCATAAAGGGGACTGAGAGAAAGAAATAGGGAAAATGAATGTTGTCATAGTTCAGGCAGCTAATACAAAATACTGTAGACAGGGTGACTTATAAACAACAGAAATTTCTTTCTTCACAGTTCCTGAGGTTGGATGTCCAAGATCAGGGTACCAGTTTGGTTGGGTTCTAATGAGGATCCTCTTCTGGGTTGTAGGTGGTAGTCTTCTCTGTTGTGTCCTCAAATGGCAGAAAGTGAGCTCTGTGAGCTCTCTTTTATGAGGGTGTGACTCCTATCATGAGGGCTCCACCCTCCCCCACTAATCACCACCCACCCCACCTCCCAACAGCATCACACTGGAGATTAAGATTGTGATGCAAGAATTTCAGAAGGATCTGAACATTCGGGCTCTAAAAGCTGTGGACAAAATAACAGTTCAGAGAGAGAACTCAAAAGGACTTTTAAAACTTTAAATAGGGTCTTCAGTAAACTTAAGAGACATATTGTATACATAAAAATAAAAATAGCTCATTATGAAAAAGGAACAACTGTTCCTTTTCACTAAGTCACTAAGAAAGACTGATTTTTTTTTTTTTTTGGTAACATGATTACAAAAAATCAGAACTAGAATTAAAAGATCAAGTAGAGGAAATAGTCCAGAAAGTAGCCACAAAAGAGACAGAAAATTATGAGAATAAATATCAAACCAGAAGTTCCAACTTTTGACTAAATAGAAATTCCTGAAATAGGGCACAGAAAAAAACAAAAGGGAGAAAATTAGCAATGCCACAATACGGAGAATTTTCCTGAGCTTGAGGATGCAAGTCCCTCACCATCCCATAAAGTGCCCAACGTAATGAGTGAAGAAAGCCCCTGCCAAGTACCTGATTATGGCATTTCAGGGAAAAGATCCTAAAACCAAAGAGAAAAAGGTCACCCACAAAGGAACAAAAACCAAAATGGCATCAGAATTCTCAATAGCATCACAGGATAATAACTGCACAGTTCCTTCGTATTTCTAAGGAAAAAAATTTTCAAACCAGATTTCTACTTCTAGCCAATCAATCAATCAGCTCTGAAGGTAGAATAAAGAAATACTCATATATGCAAAGATCACCCCATCTTCTTAAGAAGCCATTTGAGATTTGTTCCAGAAAAATGAGATAGTAAAACTTGGAAAAGGCAACACACAAAAACAAAGAAAAAAAAGTATCCAACCCCAGAAAACAGACTGAGGCCACAGTATTTCCTTGGGAGGGGGAATATAAGTAGTGATGAAATGGGATGGGAGGTTGAGGAGCTAACCCTCATCTTAGCAGGAACTTAATCACCAAGGACTAAAGTTGGTATATATCATAATAAATGTTATCTTTAAAGATATGGACATAAAAGAGTTACAAGTTGTTGACTTTGCAGTAAGTAAATGATGGTTAAAGAATGATGGAATGGTTTTCATTACAAGCCTGTTGGTGCCACATGATTTTTAAACCACATGCATGTATTACTTTGATCAAAATAGTATATTTATCAAAAATGAGGAAAGTACCTACCCTTGTATTATCTGAGAAATGCGTTTAATGATGTGTGCTTTGGTGATGTGGGTGAAGACTTATGGGCAAGCGATAAAGTAAGACCCATATGTTTATGAGAACAAAAGACTGTTAACAACTGAAACCTTACATCTTCATCATTAGCTGAGCAATTAAATAAATCATAGAACCGTAAGACATGAAAAGAAATATTTCCTTGTATGCTCGTGTGGAAGGACCTCCAAGCTATATTGTTCCATGAAAAAAGCAAGGCACAAGAGAGTACTCAAAGCACACTCCCATGTATGTATTATAAAAGATGTATACTGGTACATATGTGCTTCTCTTGCCTGTCATTACTACTAATTATTCACTGTATCATTACACTTAATTTTTAATGAAAAACTAAGAATATGAGCTTACTAATTGATCCATCTGGAAAGTGAGTGAAGGCTTGGCAGGCAGGGCATGGTCCCTCTTACAGATACTCAGCACCCAGGGCTTTTCCATATGACCTCTCGGCCCTCAGAAAAGCCTGTGCCTTGGCTAGGATGAGTGGGGGTAGGAGGGAAGCCAGCCTGCAGGGAATGTAATTCTTCCTCTGTTCCCTTGTTTCCATCTAGTGCCTGTTCTGAAAATTTTAAATGCACACACACCAAAAGGAATCCTGACTATAATTACACCAATTTTGACAACTTTGGCTGGTCTTTCCTTGGCATGTTTCGGCTTATGACCCAAGATTCCTGGGAGAAGCTTTATCAACAGGTTATTTAATTATTCTCTCTCTCTTGTTCTCCTCCCCTGCCCTCCTCCCTTCCTCCTCCCCTCCTCCATAGCTCATCTATCTTTCGGTCATTTATTCATAACTTACCATCTACCCTCCTTCTCTGTCATCTGTTCCTCATCCTCAATAGTTGTACTATTAAATTCTACCTTAGATATTGTGTTAGAAACATCAAAAACTGGGCGCCTGGATGGTTCAGTGGGTTAAAGCCTCTGCCTTCAGCTTGGGTCGTGATCCCAAGGTCCTGGGATTGAGCCCCGAACCCGGCTCTCTGCTCAGTGGGGAGCCTGCTTCCTCCTCTCTCTCTCTGCCTGCCTCTCTGCCTGCTTGTGATCTCTGTCTGTCAAATAAATAAAATCTTTAAAAAAAAATTTTTTTTTAAAAGGAAAAGGAACATCAAAAACCATCTCCTCCTCCTAGAAATGTTAGCCCTCTCTGGATTCCCTTCTACCCATAGTTCTACTACCAGTGCTTCCTTCAGTTTTTGTTTTTTTTTTTTAATAATAATTAATTTTTTAAAAAAATTATTTTCAGCATAACAGTATTCATTGTTTTTGCACCACACCCAGTGCTCCATGCAATCCGTGCCCTCTCCAATACCCACCACCTGGTTTCCCCAACCTCCCACCCCCCGCCGCTTCAAACCCCGCAGATTGTTTTTCAGAGTCCATAGTCTCTCATGGTTCACCTCCCCTTCCAATTTCCCCCAACTCCCTTCTCCTCTCTAACTCCCCTTGTCCTCCATGATCAGTTTAAAGCATTCCTTCTTCTGCCTTTTAAATTCTAAAATGCAACTACCCTTGAGAAAGTCCTAACAAAGTACCACACCTTACATGGGAATGTAGGGATGACATCTGCTCATTGATGGGCGTCAGAAGTCCCTGGGTTATGGGAGGTTATAGACGATACTGTGGACAGCTGACCTGAGCACTGCTGGGGGGAGGATCTGTTGCTATTGTATCATGTCCCCTTGAAGTGACAGTCACCCCTCTATAGAGAAAGGCTGGAGAAGCAAGTATGTGCTCTGTCTTTTGCAGACCTTGCGTACCTCAGGGCTCTACTCAGTCTTCTTCTTTGTGGTGGTCATCTTTCTGGGCTCTTTCTACCTGATTAACTTAACTCTGGCTGTTGTCACTATGGCTTATGAGGAACAGAACAGAAATGTAGCTGCTGAGACAGAGGCCAAGGAGAAGATGTTCCAGGAAGCCCAGCGGCTGCTGAAGGAGGAGAAGGAGGTAGGGGCACGCAGTGTCAGACAGTGAGGTCTGCTTGTGGGGGTGTGGACTGCAGAGGCTGTGAGAACTGGTCTCAGAGCTTTCTCTACTGGTGCTTTTCTGATAATTTAAGACCTGTGAAGACAGGCTGTGCTGCTGTCTCTCATTACAATGTCCAGGCACAGAGCTCTTAAGAATCGGGAACCCTAGGTTTTCTGAAACCTGGGCCTTCTAGGACAGACCCCAGACTGCTGGCTAGAAGATAAAATGTGCATAAGTGTAAACCAAGGCTTTGCTGCAGGATTACTAATGGGAATCTGGAGATGTTTGTGTTCCAGGTCTTTGCCTGGGAGGGCTTGGGAAAGTAGTAATGGTGCTCTAAAGACAGCAGCTGTGATCACCTCTCTCTTCTTGAAATTCCTGTCATATTTATAGCCCATTTTCATTGTTTCCTTGGTATCATTTTCCCAATTCTAAGATTTCAGGAACATGTTTTATACTCTTTCTCATCCTGCACAGAGATTTTTCAGTGGGGAGTCCATCAAGTTTAATACCTGCTTTGTCAGGCACAAGCATTTATTGAGTGCCTAGCACATCCTAGACTCTGTGCTAAGAGTTAGTGAAAGAGCTATGGAAGAGTTAACCTTGCCTCTGAGATTGCATTTTCTGTGGATAAACCAACAGGGTCTGTGCCCCTGCTAAAAAATAACAAAGCTAGCATATTCCATGTAGGTGATAAGCGGTCTAAATGGTATGATGCTTCCAGAAGAGAGGAGAGAACACTCACGATGATCTATTTATTAATTGCTTTTGTTCACTTTCTAAGGCTCTGGTTGCCATGGGAATTGACAGAAGTTCACTTAATTCCCTTGAAGCGTCATCTTTTTCCCCAAAGAAGAGAAAGCTTTTTGGTAAAAGTAAAAGAAAGTCCTTTTTTTTGAGAGACTCTGGGAAAGACCAGCCTCCAGGATCAGATTCTGAGGAAGATTCCACAAAAAAGGCAAGTCTTAGCCCAGGAATTAATGATACTATAGCACTGTTAGGGGAACAGGTCAAGTTGGCAGTCTAATTGAAAGGATTCCTTCATTCATTTACTCATTTATCCTCTCATCCATTTGTGCATATTTTCTCACGTCCATGTGTCTATTCAACTACCCATTTATTTACAAGCATCATTCGAAGTTTTGACAGTGTTTACTCTCTGCTTGGCATTGGGGTAAGTACTGGGGATACATGAGATGTATGAAACAGACAACAGAAGACACACTAACAAGGAGGCAGTTACTGTTCAGTGTGATGACTGACATAATGATTGCTATGGGAGAACAGAGAAGGAGCAGTGTTGTAGTGGAGGTTCCCTCCAAAGGAAGTTCTGAGATGCTAGAGTGCAAGTAGATTATTTGGGAAGTGATCTCAGGAAGCACCAAGAGGAGAGGGAAGAAAGGATACATGGAAGAGAAAGGTGGCCAGTTAAGGTTCATTATCAAGCCAGTTACCACTGAAAGTAGTTGATGTTTAATCTCCATGGAGTGAGGACACTAGAGCATTTATATACCAACATTGGTCCATCATTATTTCCAGACTGCTGGGTTTTGGAGATAATCATTTTTGCGGATTTCTGACTTGGCATCCATTAGGTCAAAGGGTGGTCAGGTTGCCAGAGAAAGCCTCAGGTAAGACCCAGGGACAAAGATTCAGCCAACAGCAGCATCTGCTTCCAACAACCAACCCAGAATTGGTGGAAGTGGGAGAAGCATGGATTGGAAGCAGTGTCTGTGCTGAGAGGGTGAATTAATGTTTCATCCTTTGGTAAAAAGTGAATGGAGCACCAAAGGTAGAGGGAACAGCACATACAAAGGCCTGGAGGCAAAGGAGAGCTGGAGAACATGATCCAATGGGACACTTGGGAGTGTATGTGCACATGCACATGTGTGTATGTGATGAAGCTAGAGGGTGGGTGGTGAGAAACTGTAGTAGTAAGATGGGATCATCACAAAAGGCCATGAAGCCAGCTCAGGGGTTCACCCTTTACCTGGAGAGCAAGGACTAAGCAGTACTGAAAGGTTTTAAGCAAAAGAGTGACAACCAGATTGATAGTTTTAAAATCCCGAATGCATTGAAGAGATGGGATGGGACTGGAACAGAATTGGATGCAGCCAGTTAAGAAGCTGTGGCAGTAATCCAAGTGGCGATAGGGGCTTAAACAGTCATTAGGGCAGGAGGATGAAGAGAGAATGACAGGGTGCAGTGATCTCCAGAAAATAAGATTCAGCAGTCAAATAGATGTACGGGGAGGGGAGAGGTGTCCGGTTAATGGCTTGGGTAGACAACTTGATAGAGGGTAGTTTACTGAGACAGGAAAGGAACATGTGCTGGGAGTGCAGAAGAAGGCAAGTTCAGTTTTGGGCATGGCAAGTTTGAAATGCCTGTGGGGCATCCTAGCAGGGATGTTGAGTAGGCCATAGGATATGCAGAAAGGAAGCTATGGGGGGATATGGGGTAGGAAAAAAGCACCCCCTCTTTTTAAAAATTTTATTTTTTTAAATTTTTAAATTAACATATAATATATTATTAGCCCCAGGTGTGTGAATCACCAGGTTTATACTTCACAGCACTCACCATAGCACATACCTTACCCAATGTCCATAACCCAACCATCCTCTCCTTACACCCCTCTCCCCCACAACCCTCAGTTTGTTTTGTGAGGTTAAGGGTCTCTTATGGTTTGTCTCCCTCCTGATCTAATCTTGTTTCACTTATTCCTTTCCTACCCCCAAAACCCCACACGTTGCCTCTCAAATTCCTGATATCAGGGAGATCACATGATAATTTTCTTTCTCTGATTGACTTATTTTGCTCCCCATCCCCTTTTTAAATCAGTGAAGTAGGGGACGTTCAAACATGTTTTAATTGTGAAGAGAGACTTCAGAGGGGAGGAAAATGTGGAAGATACAGACCATGGAATAACGGCTAGAGCCACTTTCCTGAGGTGGAAGGAGGAGGTGAAGTGGTCAGAAGGGGCCTGTGCACACCTGAGGGTGGGTCAGGAAAGCGGGTCTGCGAGTCTTTGCTGAAGTAGGTGATCAGAACTCATTGACTCCTGTGAGCAGCTCTCTCATGGAGTGACAGGGACCGATCTCTTGGTTTAGAGACTTCTTTAATGTCAGGACATAGCATATTGAAGAGACTGCAACTTTTTTTTTAGTGTTTTGAGGGGTTTTCCTCATTTCACAAAACAATAGACCAAGACCAGACAGCTAATAAGAAGTCTTAAACCAAAAGAGAAATAGCTATAAAAAGACTATAGGTTGCCTTTAAAATAGCTTATCGCAAGGGATAGTTTGCTCTGGGGCCCTGGTTGGTCAGGACTTTGGGGAAATAAATAATTATGGATAGGTTTCTGAAGATGTGTGTCTTTTCACCTCCAGAGACTTCAGAATTGGAGGTAAGGTGAGAATCAAGCTCCTGGGCACAGCCTGAAAGAGTGCTTGACATTTAGTATATAGATTTTGTTGTATTTATTTTGGCTGTTCTTTCTAGTTACTGACTGTTTCAAAATCAACTTAGGCAGCCATTCAAGGCACTTCACTATCTGACCCCAATCCACCCTTCTGGATGTATCCCCCACTTATGCCACTCAAAAACATTGTTTCTAAATTCAGCTTTTTATTGATTCTGTGCTCTCAACTGTTATTCATTAGTTTTTGTAAAATTTTGTTTGCTCTTTGTTGACAATGAATAAATCACAGAGAAAGAAAATTTTCTGTCACTGGGACCCTAGAAATGTGCATGAATAAGAAATATGAATGTTCAAACTATATTGCACTTATCTACTAAATATGAAATACAAAAACTGAACCTTTAGCGTGCCATGAAGTGGAAGCGAGTGGACCTCTATGAGATATGAAGTGTCTTTGAGGCATGTGGCATTGAAACAAAGTAGCTTGTGAGGTTTTGAGGAGAGGCAGTTCCTTTGCTTTGAAGGTCCACCATGCCTGCCTTCTCTTACAGCCACACATCCTAGAGCAAACCAAACGACTATCCCAGAATCTGTCAGTGGATTACTTCGATGAGCACGGGGACCCCTTCCAAAGACAGAGGGCCCTGAGCGCTGTCAGCATCCTCACCATCACCATGCAGGGTAAGCTCTGTCTCTCAGCCGCAGGGAGAGCTGAACTTCCGTGATGTCTCTCCATTCTCCTCTCCTCCCGCAGAAGCTCTCTGAAGCCCAGTGAACTTCCTGATGAGTCACTTCTTCTGTCTAATTTGAGCATGCAAGCTAAGTGACTCAGAAGAAGTGGGCCCACCCTGAGTTGGCCCTTGGGTAGTGGTGGGAACTGGCTAGGCTTGGGATGGGACTTGGGACCAAGAGTACAGACAGGACCTCCCAATCAGGCCAGGGAGTCACAGGAGGTTGCAATGACAATGATAGTGACCAAAGATGAGAAGACACAGAAGTTACCAGTGGGATACGGTTATATTCGAAGTTAGTGTTAGGAATCTGGCATGGACAATGGAAGACCATGTAGATAGGCTGGAACCATCTGATGGACCTCAATCATGGCAGGTAACCAGGATCCAACTAAGAGTTTGGTGATCAAAGGCAGGACTCAAGTCCTTACAAGGATGGGGTCCGATTGATCCTTAGCACTTTTGAGCCTGTCGTATCACCTCATTTGGCTTGCATGGGTCCCTGAAATGGTGCCAGGGAAATCAGGGGTCCAGTGGCCTGATGGCTGAACTCAACTAGCTGGAGAGTACTTTTTCTTTAATACTTCTCCTTCCCTTGAGCCTTGGTAGCTCTGTGCACCTCTGTTACAGCTCTCACCCTGGTTTTCCTTGAATGAACATAACTTGATTTTCCATTTCTCTCTATCATGGGTTCACATCCAGTGTTGGCTTCCATATCTCTATCTCTAGCAGTGCAGCACAGCTCCCAGATGCTCAATGAAAGTATGAAGACTAGATGTACATGGCTATACCACATGGAAGTTGTGTTTGGGAAACCTTTCCAGCTACACCCATCAGCATTCTTCTTGGTTGATCAGGTTCATAGGAGACCCTAAGGACGTGGGGAGAAGATATGCACTCAGGCCAACAGCAGCCAGATGGATTCAGAGCTAACTACTCAATTGCTCTTTCATTCTTCTCCAGAACAAGAAAAATCACAGGAGCCTTGCCTCCCATGTGGGGAAAACCTGGCATCCAGATACCTTGTGTGGAACTGTAGCCCCCAGTGGCTGTGCATTAAGAAGGCCTTGAGCACCGTGATGACTGATCCTTTTACTGAGCTGGCCATCACCATTTGTATCATCATCAACACTATCTTCTTGGCCATGGATCATTACAAAATGGACAAGAGTTTTTCTTCTATGTTGCATATAGGGAATTTGGTAACTTTAGGCTTTTTAAAAGATAAAAATATTTCAAACTGTGAATTATAATTCTTTCAAAGTCTAAACCTGTCGTGAGTGGCCGAACCTAGCCTAGGTCTTTGGTCCCCTTAAGTAGAGTAAAGGGAAAAGATGACTATTAGGATTTTGTTTTTACCCAGTTCAGCAATTTACCATGGGGCCTGTGTTGACCCTCTGGTATGCCTTAGCATCTCTTTAGTCATCCTGTGGGAACCCAGAAGCCAGCAGACATGTTAAAAGTTCAGCCATTTGGGATAATCAAGAAAATGTTAACCATATCCAGAGACCTTGGTAATGTGTCCCCTGGTCCCCGGTGATATGGATGACACCTGTTTGTCACAAAATAATGTGACTGCCAATACTAGGTGTTATTCCCCCTAGAAAGGCGGGTCAGAGCCTGGCAGCTGTGGGAGGCATACATTCCCAGGAGTTGTACAGAGCTTATGGGATAGTAGGGGAGCCTCTAGACTTCAGCCTGCTTCAACATGTTTCTCATTGGATGCATCTAGTCCCAGTTAAACTAGGAAAACTAAGAGAGGAGAGCAGAACCCCCCATGAACTATTCAATTTATTGTTTGTGGAGAAGGCATTCTCTTTTTCCCCCTGAGGATTAATTAATCCGAAATATCAGAAATAACAAATAATTATCCACTGAATGTTCTACCTTAATTAGCTAATGAGTTAATCTTACCAGACATCTAACCATTTATTCTTGAAGTTTTATTTTATTTTTCCAACTTAAGAAGCAATACATGCTTTTTTAAATTTTTAAAAAAGGAAAGTACAGATAAGGGAAATACAAAGAAGAAACTTATTTCCTATGGTCCTATTAGCAAAGATGACCATTTTTAGCATTGCAGAGGATTTCTAGTCAATATGTAGGCATGTATTTTTTTATTATTTTACACTGATCAGAACCCACTGTACCTACTGAATCAGAAGCTGGTCCACAGAGCTGCTTCTGTGCATCAGGTTGAGGTTACCCTCAGTTCTGTGTTCCTATCAGGGACCACAGTGCATGGCTAGAGTGGTTCTCCGTACAGAAAGTGTGCATTTAAGTTTCTTTCCCCAAACTGCCCTTGAGAAGAAGTGCTCTGTAGGTGTGTGTGGGTCAGATTAGATTTCATGCTGCACGACAAACCTAACACACATGGTACCTTTGAACAGGCTGGTGTTTTCTGGGCTAAAGGCCAGGGTATTCAGCTCTCTCCAGATGATGTATCCCAGAAATGTGTTGACAGTGTTATTTCACTTGGAGACAGAAAGCTGTGTCTGCAGGTTCCTGCCTCAGCAGAGTCAGCAGACCCAGCAGACCCATGTTTCAGCACCTCCTGGTAGATGGATTTATTAGCTAAGTTCCAGAGAATACCCAAAGTACCCAGAATCTTGCCTCTAGGCAGGGCTTCCTAGTTTGCAAAAGTGGTCTGTCCATCCCTTCATTTGCTGATCCAGCTGTGGAAAGTGACACAGCCACCCTTTCAGATTTCCCACTGACTAGGTATTCTGGGTATTGAGATGAAGCTACATTTTGCAGTCAGAAGCTGGATAATTAAGTGACATTCTTCTTCACTCTCTCCAGAAAGGGTACAGAAGGAGGCACAGAGATATTGTTGATGTCTGAGTTCACAGGTAGCAGCTGTGCTTCAGGCCCTGAAAACTGATGAGAAACAGGCAGAACTGGCCTTGTGGCCTGTGCTTTCATTCCATGTGCCCCATTCCCTAAACTAACACAATATGTTGGGGAGCCTGGGTAGCTCAGTTGGTTAAGTGGCTGTGTTCAGCTCAGGTCACGATCCCAGCGTCCTGGGATCGAGCCCCACATTGTGCTTCTTCCTCCCTCTCTCCACCTCCTCCATCTCATTCTATCTCTCACTCTCTCTCTTAAATAAATAAGTCAAGTCTTAAAAAAAAAAAAAAAGACTTAACACACAATGCAAAGGTGGTAGCCACCTCATCTTCTGTACCCCCATAGCAGTATGCAGTGGTGAAGGGAGGTTTTGGAGCCTTGAGTTCCCAAGAACACATCCCTTCCTCCTCTGACAGGTGGACCAGGGTTCAACTGGTCTGTGCAGTTCTGTGGGACTGGACTTGGAAATGGACTCTCTAAGCTTTGGTATTGCTTAAATCAGAGGAGTACACTGTAGGGCTAGACCCCTAAAGCTTGAAGGAGACAGGAGAGAGAGGTGGAGCTCAAAAAGGGACAGGGATCAGTCCAGCACAATTAACTATAATAACACTGCATGATTTTAGGCACTGGTTGTGGCTCTGAGCAGAAGCAGATAGCGATATTTAAAGGGGAAAAAAAGATAGATACGAGCTTAGGGTTTTCTTTGCCACCTTGACTTCTTTTCTCTTTGTCTATCTTGGATTTGTCTTTGCCTATCCTTTTTTAACTTGTGTCACTTTATTTTAGGAATTTTTAAAATAAATAGTCAGCAAATTATTTATAAAAACAGATCATCTGTTACTTTTAATAAGGAGATTTTTTTTCATTATGGAGACTTAAAAATCATTTCTGAGTTATTTTTCTTTTCCAGCACTGTGGAGGACAGCCTTATTATTGACAACCTTTTTAATATTACCTTATTATTTTCATACTATTGTTTTCTCATATCTATTTAGTTGTGTCTATGTTAGAATGTGCTATTTGCTATGAAGAAATGCTTTGTTTTATCTTCTACAGAGATGTAGATGATAGATTTAGTTTTGAATTTAGCTACCACTAATTGAACATTGTGCAATGTTTTTAAGCCTGTATTTATCGAATTTTCAAAGACAAAAACAAAAGCACTTATTTGTACCCATGGAAATCACATAGTTTAGCACTTTCTTAACTCTTGCCCTTCCTTTTAATGCTTTGGTATTTTGTTTTGGAATAATGAATCCTGCATTCTGTGGGTGAATAATAGGATTTAGGATTATATCCCAATTCACTGACCCTCCTTTCAGTCATAACCAAGATATTTATCCCAAGATATTCATCATATAGGATAAGCCTATATATTGAGTTGCTTAATGATGTTTTCCTGTTCCTAGCAGTGTTTTTCAGTTCTTTGCTCTGGGCCCCTTTTAATTTTTTTTTTTTTTTTCTGATCAGTGTTGAGATTGAGTGATTCT
Organism: Mustela nigripes; assembly: GCF_022355385.1. Taxonomy (NCBI): domain Eukaryota; kingdom Metazoa; phylum Chordata; class Mammalia; order Carnivora; family Mustelidae; genus Mustela; species Mustela nigripes. The sequence continues at coordinate 61,584,283 of NC_081558.1, forward strand.
GCTTTATAGAGGATATTTATCATCAGTTTTTAGAGCTGTTATGTATCCTGCCCCTCCCCTCATTTGGGAGGTTGTATTGACATTTTAAAGGAACTTAGAGGGGAAATTGCTTGACACTTTCTATCACCCTGCCCTCTATCAAAATCCAATTGTGCCTTGGGAAATAATATCTTATTCTCCACCCTGATGTCTGTGAGCTTGGTAATATAGTAATGGGCACTGTGGTGGGGAGGGGTGAGAGGAGCAAAGTAAATAAAAATGCGTTTTGTTTTTTTGTAATCTCTGCAGTTCCCTTGGACCATTCTGAGAAGTGTATCTTCAAGGAGAGATAGTTTCCTTTTCTCATTCTTCCGTATGTCACCGTAGGTTTTCGCTGGCGTTTTCATGGCAGAAATGTGCCTAAAAATTATTGCGCTTGACCCCTACAACTACTTTCGCCGGGGCTGGAACATTTTTGACAGCATTGTTGCTCTTCTGAGTTTTGCAGATGTGATGAACAGTATAGTTTTAGGAAAAAAAAAAAATCTGCTGTTTCTCCGTCCCTTAAGAGTGGTAAGGCACTTACTATTTCGTTTTACTGACTCAGCTGCCAGAATTGACAAAAGTCTTGACTAAGTTCAGTGGCTATTTTGCATTAAACATGAACTCATCTTACCTTAACCAGAGAATCAGAACTGAGCTCCTCCTCCCACCCAGGTTTGCATACTCCTGGGGAGTCCCAGGATGTCTCCTCCCAGCTGAACCCCTGCCTCCCCCATCCCACCATGACTCCTTAGATAACCTGACGCAACATGGTGTGTTCTGGTAATCAAGATGCGGCTTCTTGCTCAGCGTAGCCCCCTCCCATGATCTCTTTCCCACCACTCACCCCTGAGCTCTGCGCCAGGCACCCTCATATCTGGGCTTACCAAGGGGGAATAGACTACAGAGTCCAGGAGGGGGCTGGGCGCTGCTGGCAGATGCTGTCTCAGTAGTTTCCTCCTGACTGCTTCCAGTGTCATTCCTGTCCTGTGGTCTTTGTACTCCAGCTGCTGACCATGGATGTATTCTGGTGACCTTTGCAGATGCACTTGAGAGGAGCTGACCTAAGGAGCACTCCAAGCTGAGAAAAGTACTATCTTCATGAAGTTTACCCTTTAGACATGAGACAAGAGAGGGCCAGAAATGAGGCAAAGTAGAGTGTGTGACAGACACCGTGAGAAGCATAGATAGAAAACTACAGGGAAACCACACCTGATAGGGGAATCGGGAAGCCATAAAAGGAGACCCTTGGTCTCTTTCAGAGATTTACTTTTTCTTTTGGCAGGGATAAGCCTACAGAGTAAGGCATTTGTTTCAGTTACGTAGGCATACATTTTATACTTGGGATATGTTAGGCGCTCACACTGCTCAAGGTCAGAAATGATTAACTTGCTCTCCTAGAGTTTCACTGGCACTTAGGTGAGCAAAATTATATTTGCTTTACAATTGTTTAGGCTTATTACAGCCATGCTCTGAGGGGAGGAACTGTACAGTATTGTCTGTGTATTACAGAAGCATGATTTCTCCCTTAGGCGCCCCAAGTACCCTTCTGAGGACACAGTGCTGTTCCTTCTCCTGGGTCTTCAGTCTTACTGACCTGCAGTATTTCCCCCAAATAGTTGATACTTAACAGGGTTGTACTTTGGAGTGAAACCACACTGGTTTATGTTGGAAGTTAAAATAAGAGATAAGCTTTGAAACTGGTTGTTGTGTTGTCTCCCATAGGTCTGTAAAATTCCATGGGAAAAAACTTCTGAAAAAAGTGTGTGTGTGTTTGAGTAGCTGACTGCTTTTTCTCTCTTGGATATAAAGTACTGTATTCCTCCTATTATTGTTAGAAAGTTTAGATTCAAATTTGTGACCTGACTTATATGATACAGGAGTTAGCAATTTTTTTCTGTAAAAGGTCAGATGGTAAATATTTTCAGTCTTACAAGCTGTATGGTCTCTGTTGAAATCACTCAACTCTGCTGTTGTAGCACAGAAATAGCCATAGACATTTGAGAATGAATGGGTGTGGCTGTGTTTTATTTATTTACAGATGCAAAAATTTGAACGTAATACTATTTTCATATGTGATGAAATACCCTTCTTTTGATTATTTTCCAACCATTTTTAAAAATCTAATTTAATTTTATTTTTTTCAGTGTTTCAAAATTCATTGTTTACTCACCACACCCAGTTCTCCATGCAGTACATGCCCTCTTTTACCACCAGGTTCACCCTACCCCCATCCCCCCAAAACCTTCAGTTTGTTAGGCCACACAAAAATAGGCAGTGAGCTGGATTTGGCCCTTGGGCTATAGTTTTTGACCCTTGATATATTATACAGGATTCCAAAACATTAACTTCATGCAATAAACATGTATGCTTAATTCTATCTTCATGACTCCAAAGTCTTTATCATTTAACAAAAATTAGAACAAAATGTTTCCATTTTCAAAACAAAAAGTTTTGCCTCTCATGGTGTTTGTGTTTGTCACACACTCTACTTTGCCTCATTTCTGGCCCTGTCTAGGTATTATCATGAGCCAAGGAGTGGATGACTATGTTTAGAATGGTTTTGACTTTGAAAAGATTTTTGAAAGTCATAAATGCTATGGTTTGGGAGCATGTCATTTGCTATATAGCTGAGCAGATGGAATTTGTCTTTAACTGGCGTTTCTTCTTTTGCTTATTGTCTTTTTTTTTACAGCTGAGGGTCTTCAAGTTAGCCAAATCCTGGCCAACTTTAAACACACTGATAAAGATAATTGGCCATTCCGTTGGAGCCCTGGGAAACCTCACCGTGGTCCTGGCTATTGTGGTCTTTATTTTCTCAGTGGTTGGCATGCAGGTTTTTGGCTCTAAATTCAGTTCTGTAAAAAGCAATAAAACATCCTGTGGACCTACAGTCCCATGTCTACGACGCTGGCACATGGGGGATTTCTACCATTCCTTTTTGGTGGTATTCCGCATCCTCTGTGGGGAATGGATTGAAAACATGTGGGAATGTATGCAAGCAACAAATCAAACACTGTGCGTTGTCGTCTTTCTGTTGATCATGGTGATAGGAAAACTTGTGGTGAGTTTCTTAGATTTTTTTTTTTAACATATGGATTACACAAATGTATTAGCTTCTTTTGCAATACTTTACTGGTAATTATTATTCTAAATATGATATTGCACATTCAGTGTTTTATAATATTAAAATCTGCATTTGAATTTGACTCAAGGAAATTATAAAAAGCATGAAACAAAACCTTCTTTTCACATACTTCTCATATTGAATGATACCCAATATCTGTTTTATTCCAGGTGATTATTCTAAGATAATTGTATTCTCTTTGTGAATGAATAGCTGAGGTAGGAGTTTGTGACTTAATTTGATCAATAAGTTGTAAAGGGATATCTAGTGAGAAAGTTTGCTTGTTCTTAAAAAAAAAAAAAAAGGGATGAGCTAAAAAAAAAAAAAAAAATGGTCCTTTTACTCTCTCCGGACCTTTTTAGGACTATGATTCCTGGTAGAACTGCAAACGTAATGCAAGCATGAGAAGAACTACCCTAAGATAAAGCCAGCTGAGGAAGGTAGAGGGAAAAGGGGAAGAGACCGAACTTCGTATCATAATTGGTCCTTCTGTTTTATTTTCAAACTTCTTAACTTACGTTTTCTTCTTGTGTAAGTTGCTTGAGTCTGTCACTTGCAGCTGGAAACAGATCTCATTAGCTAATTGGGTACCCAGTAAGGGTATGCAAAGACAGAAGACACACAGGATACCTGAGCACAAGGTCTTCAGAATCAAGTTGGGGCTCTCATGCAGATATACTGAACCATCCACATGCACACGATGGCTTTATCTTATGTGACTGACCAGCAATGTTAGATAGACAGTAAGTGGTACAAAAGATCAGAAGAGCAGAATATCAGAATATGACCGGGACGCCTGGGTGGCTCAGTTCGTTAAGCAACTGCCTTCGGCTCAGGTCATGATCCCAGCGTCCTGGGATCGAGTCCCACATCGGGCTCCTTGCTTGGCAGGGAGCCTGCTTCTCCCTCTGCCTCTGCCTGCCATTCCGTCTGCCTGTGCTCACCCCCCCCCCCCCCCGCCCCGATAAATAAATAAAATCTTAAAAAAAAAAAAGAATATCAGAATATGACCAATGGGAGTGGGAAGAAAGTGTTAACAAAGGATACGTGAAAGATAGAGTACTTGAGAAGGGAGCTAAAGAGGCAAGGAGCACTTGGCAAACAGAAAAGCTTGAGCCAAGGTCTGCAGCTGGAATTCTTGTGGTGAAGCTGTGGGAGACTAGACCCATTCACACTCATAAGACGCTCCTCCCTGAAGGCTGTGTATTTTTGAGTCAGTGACAGCCACAAACAAAGGAATTTGTGGAGGTAAAGATGATGAATTTGGAGGGTGTGTAAATGTAGGCAAAAAAGTCCAAGTAGGTAGCTGATGAGATGATCTGAATTTAAAGTGATCCTTGCTTCAACAGAAGAGTTGCAGATTTGATCCAAACCCCTCCAGTTCAGCTCCAATACTTTGTTGTGGTTTGGGGAACAGGACCTAAGGATCCTGCACAAAGCACATCAATTCTCAAGCTGTGCCAGCATGGGTGGACCCCATGACAGTATTAGGCATCAGACCCGTAGCCCATTCCAGCAAAGCCAAGCTCACTATTTGACTGTTCCTTAAGGAATATATATTTTTTATTTTACCAGTGATCACATAGTTATGCTTTACCCTAGCCATAATTTACAACATGTGTTGCTTGTATGTGGACAAACTGGTCTTGGCTGTTGGCGCCCTTTCACTTCAGATTTTCTTTCATCTTATCTTCCTGTCTTCCTCAATTTTGTCTCCTTTTATTTATTTTATAGGTGAGCTTTCTCAAGAGACAGAGGACATAGCATCTCATTTGACTTAGTTTTGGGTCTTGGTGGAAAAGTTGTTCTAGAAACCTACTATATCTTTCCCTTTGCTATAATTCCCATTCACCTTGTGTGTCCGCCCCCTCCCCACCCCAGGTACTCAACCTCTTCATTGCCTTGCTGCTCAATTCCTTCAGTAATGAGGAGAGAGATGGAAACTTGGATGGAGAGTCCAAAAAAACCAAAGTCCAGATAGCCCTGGCTCGGTTCCGCCGGGCTTTTTGCTTTGTAATACACAGTCTTCAGCATTTTTGTCACAAGTGGTGCAGGAGTCAAAACTTGCCAAGGCAAAAAGAGGTGACAGGGGGCCCTGCTGCCAAAGGCAAAGACATCATTCCACTGGTCACAGAGATGAAAAAGAGCCCAGAGAGGAGGGAGGAGTATGATCGGATTTGGTTGGCCCCACTTGCAGAGGAAGACGATGGTTTTGAGTCTCCTGGTGAAAATAATACACAGCGTGTCACACAACTTGAGGCTGGACAACAGGTATGAAGGTTCATATATAGATGTGAAGGTCATACAAAACTAGAGCTGCCATGAGACACTGGTTGCCTGCCCTGTTCTGAGCACGATGCAGGGATAAGAAGGGTGTAAAAGGTGGAGGCTGCCCTTTAGTACTCCCTCACTTAGAACCTAATGCTGGTTCTAATTATGGTTTTGCACATATGGAGATGGGAGATGGCAGAGAAGTTCAGAGGGGAGCCAGGTCAGAGTGGGCCAGGGCAACGGGAACCAAATGACTTTGTTTGAACCCTACAAGAGGTATGAAGTTTAGATTAACTGAAAGGTGAGGAAAGTGAACTGAGCAGCATAGAAAAGGAGACAGTGGTGGGAATAAGCTCAGCCTCTGAAGGGACCAGTGGTTGAGGAATGGTGGCAGATGAGGGCTGTCAGGGAGTGGAGGTATGATAGATACCCCAATAAATAACTACAGACTTCATTCTGGATGCAGCACAGCTGTCTGTATAGTCCTGAATTTTCCACAATGGTTGAAACATAATGCATAGCCTGGCAATAATTTTAATCATTCTTTTGTTTTTTTCCATTCTTTCTTTTTTTGCTTTTTTAAAATTAATTAATTTATTTTCAGCATAACAGTATTTATTATTTTTTCACCACACCCAGTGCTCCATGCAATCCGTGCCCTCTATAATACCCACCACCTGGTACCCCAACCTCCCACCCCCCCCACCACTTCAAACCCCTCAGATTGTTTTTCAGAGTCCACAGTCTCTCATGATTCACCTCCCCTTCCAATTTACCCCAACTTCCTTCTCCTAACACCCCTTGTCCTCCATGCTATTTGTTGTGCTCCACAAATAAGTGAAACCATATGATAATTGACTCTCTCTGCTTGACTTACTTCACTCAGCATAATCTCTTCCAGTCCCGTCCATGTTGCTACAAAAGTTGGGTATTCATCCTTTCTGATGGAGGCATAATAATGGGTTTGTGGTGGTGCCTTGTGGTTTCAGGTTTTTTTTTTTTTTTTTAAAGAATTTATTTATTTGACACAGAGAGAGAGGTTGCAAGTAGACAGGCAGAGAGAGAGAGGGAAGCAGGCTCCCTGCTGAGCAGAGAGCCTGGTGAAGGTCTTGATCCCAGGACTCGGAGATTATGACCTGAGCCAAAGGCAGAGGCTTAACCCACTGAGCCACCCAGATGCCCCGTGGTTTCAAGTTTTATTTCACTGAAAAATAATGATGTTGCCTAATATATCTTCCTTGGTAAAGTGTCTATTGCCCATTTTTGCTGAGGGATTTCTTATGATTGAGGTGTAAGAGTTTATTACATATTTTGATACAAGTCCTTTGGTATGTGCACCACACATATTTTCTAACTGTGGCTTGTCTTTTACTTTCTTCATGCTATCTTAATGAGCAGAAATTTTTAATTTTGGTGAAGTATAATTTATCAATATTATTCCTTTGAGAATTTAATAGGTTCACCTCTCAGGATCAAGTCTGTGATCCATATCAATTTAATTCAATGAGCTGTATCATTTTTTCCCTGTATATATAGCTAAATCATTCTAGTATTATATATTGAAAAGATTATTCTTATGCCACTGAATCACTTGGTATCTTTGTCAGAACCAAATTGGCTATATCTATATTAATCTCTATCTGTTTGTCTATCTATCTGTTTATCTACCTATCTCTCTCAGAACTTCTTCTGGATTCTTAATATGTTTCATTAATCTAGCCATCTGTTTTATAACAATACTGCCCTGTCTTGATCACTGTAGCTTTATAATAGTTTTGAAAGCACATTGTAAGATTTGGTTCTTTATCAAATTTGTTTTAGCAATTGTAGGGCCTTTACATTTCCTTATGCATTTTAGAATTCAGTGTGTTACCTTTCCATAAAAAAAGATTGTTAGGATTCTGTTTGGTGTCGCACTAACTATTTTGTAAATTATTGGTATCTTCACAACATCAAGTCTTCTGATTCATGAACACATCTTTTTCCTACCTATTTAGGTCTTTAATTTTTCTTAGGCATGTTTTCTAGTTTTCAGTGTATGAGTCTTGACATATTTGGTTATATTTATCCCTAAGAAGTTAATGTTTTTATGATATTGTATAAGTAATTTTTAAATTTTCAGTTTCCAAGTGTTCATTATTAGTACATTGAAATGAATGTATTTTGACTTTGTATCCTGCAATGTTGGTAAACTGACTTATTAATTATAATAGCTTTTTTGTAGATTCCTTAGAATTTTCTACACATGTAATTATTTCATCTGTAAATAAAATCAGTTTTTTTTTATTTGTATGGGTTTTTTTTTCTTGCCTTATTACATTGGTTAGGACCTTTCATAAAATGTTGAATAGGAATCATGAGAGTGTACTCCTTGCTTTGCTACTGATCTTAGGGAGAAACATAAAGCCTTTCACCATTAAGAACTTAGTTGAGGAAGTTCCCTTTATTCCCAGTTTGCTAGGAGTTTTTATTTCTCTTCTAAATTATGAATATATATTGATTTTTCTGAAATGCATCTCCTAAATTGATTGGGATAGTCATATCATTTATTTTGAATGTTGAATCATTTATGCATTCCTTGGATTAACCTTATTTAGTCGTGGCATATTATCCTTTTATATATATTTGGATCCAACTTGCTAATATTTCATTAAAGATTTTGCATTCCCTAGGTTTTTCCCTTTGAATTGTCTGCCTTATTTTGGTATCAGGTTAATATGGGCCTCATTAAATGAGTCTAGAGATCCTTCTTTTCTATTTCTATTCTCTTTATCATTAGCTTTATGATATAATTGGTATATAACATTGTATAAGTTTAAGGTATACAACAAGTTGATTTGATATATTTATATATTACAGTATGATTACCGCCATAGCATTTGCTAACACCTCCAGCATGTCACATAATTATTTCTTTATTGTGGTAAGAATATTTAAGTTTTACTCTCTTGCAACTTTCAACCATATAACACAATATTATTAACTATAATCATGATGCTATACATTATATCCTATGAACTTATTCATCTTCTTACTGAAAGTTTGTACTTTTTGACCAATATCTCCCTACTTGCCCCAACCCCCAGCCCCTGTTAACTTCCATTCTAGTTTCTGTCTCTGCAAATTTGGCTTTTTCAGATTTCACATGTAAGTGATATCACACTGTATTTGTCTTCCTCTGTTTTGTTTCACTTGACCACAATGTCCTCAGGGTCTATCCTTCTATCCTTCTGGTATTCCTATTACATGTATGTTTCATCTGTGTAGTTGCCCCATAGGTCTTGGGTATTCTATTCTGTTTTTTTTTTTTTATTCCATACTTTTTTTCTTTAAAAAATAAGTTTGACAGAGAGAGACACAGTGAGAGAGGGAACACAAGCAGGGGAAGTAGAAGAGGGAGAAGCAGGCTTCCCGCCAAGCAGGGAACCCGATGCAGGGCTCAATCCCAGGAGCCTGGGATGGTGACTTGAACTGAAGGCAGACGCTTAACCGGACTGAGCCACCCAGGCGCCCCTTTTCCATACTTTTTTTCTCTGGTTTTCAGTTTTGGAGGTTTCTATTGAGAGAGCCTCAAGCAGAGATTCTTTCCTGTCTACTAATAAGTCCATCAATGTCACTCTTCCTTTCTGTTACAATGTGTTAGATTTCTAGCATTTTTTTTTGTTTGTTTAGAATTTCTATCTCTCTACATGCATTGCCTGTGTGTTCTTGCATGATGTCTACTTTATCCATTAGAGCCATGAATATTTTAATCGTAGTTATTTTAAATTCCTGGCTTGACATTTTCAACAACTTTATCGTATTGAATGTGGTTCTGGTGCTTGCTCAGTCTCTTCAAACTATATTTTTGCATTTTAGTATGTTTTCTGATTTTTTTTCTTTAGAGTCAGACATGATGTACTGGGTAGATGGAAATGCTCTAAATAGGTCTTTATTAATGTGTTGGTGAAGCGTGAGGAGAATGAAGTAGCTCTGTGGTTCCTATGAGTAGGTCTCAGGCTTTTAGTGAGCCTGTGCTTCCGGACTGTGAACAGTGCTTGTCAGTGTGGCTAGTGTGAGCTGGACTTGGAGATCTACCTCCCTCCAGATGGAAATCTAGACCTGGCCAGAATTGGGTATCTCCCCCACCATAGGTCAGTCAGGTCCTGATAAAACCCTAACAGGTTAGGCTCTGGTTAATTAGTTTCTCTTGAGGGAAGGCCTTGTGAAGAACAGAATGCATGTGCATCTTTCAAAATGATTCCTTTTATTCTCCCCCAGCTGGAAGAAACTGAGGATTTTCCTGCCATACTCACTGTGAGAACCTGGTAGAGCTCCAAGAAGTAAAACTCAAAAAACTGTGGGGGCCACTGTTGAGTCGGTTCCCCTAGCCTGGGGGGTACCCTTGGGGGGGCCATTTTATCTCTTAGACTTGTCCACACTGAGCCTCCAGGAGTTTGTCGATTATAGTTCAGGTTTCCTTACTCTGGAATTGGTTCCCATGGAGTTTTTGTTCCTGGGTTTCTGCTTTGCTAAACTGTAGTTATCAGTATTAGCCTGTCTTCCTCTCCAATTTGGGGGGAAGCAGTTTGCCCTGGACCTCACTGCTCTTATGACTCTAAGAAGTGTTAATTGGTTTTCCAATTTGTTTAGCTTTGTACATGTTGGGATGGAGTAGAGACCTCCAGGCTTCTTACATGTCAGACCAGAAGCTGGAAATTTTTATGGGAAGTTTTAAAATTACAAACTCCATCTGTTTACTTATTATAAAGATTACAGGACTATTCAGATTTTTCTCTTTCTTCTTGTGTCTATTTTGGCAGTTTTTGTATTTCTAGGAATAGGTCAGTTTTACTGAAGCTGTCTAATTTGTTGACATACAGTTACTTGTAGTATTTCTTTGGAATTCTTTTGATTTCTGCAAGGTTGATAGCAATGTCCCCTCTTTCCTGATTTTAGTAATTTGATCTTTCATTTTCTCTTGGTCAGTCCTGTTAAAGTTTCTATTTCTATTCTCTTTACCCTTAGCTTTATGATATAATTGGTATATAACATTGTATAAGTTTAAGGTATACAACAAGTTGTATTTTTGTATTTTGTAATTTTGATGTCCTTTTAAAATAATCAGATATTGATTTTTTTTTTTTAATTTTGTATTTTTTATAAACATATATTTTTATCCCCAGGGGTACAGGTCTGTGAATCACCAGGTTTACACACTTCACAGCACTCACCAAAGATTTTGTTGACCCTATTATTTTACTAATCTCTGTTCATATACTTACTGTATCCGTATTTCTGCTTGTTTTGAATTTCATTTTCTCTTCCTCTCCTAATGCCTTAACATGGAAGTTTAGGTTATTGATTTGAAACTTTTAAAATTATAGGTATTTATAGCTATAAATTTCCCTCTAAGCACTACTTTATCTACATGTATCCAACAAATTTTGGCATATTATATATATTTTTTCCATTTATCTTAAAGTCTTTTCTAATTTCTTTTGTGATTTCTTCTTTTTTTTTTTTTTTAAAGATTTTATGTATTTATTTGACAGAGAGAAATCACAAGTAGATGGAGAGGCAGGCAGAGAGAGAGAGGGAAGCAGGCTCCCTGCTGAGCAGAGAGCCTGATGTGGGACTTGATCCCAGGACCCTGAGATCATGACCTGAGCCTAAGGCAGCAGCTTAACGCACTGAGCCAGCCAGGCGTCCCTCGTGATTTATTCTTTTATATGTGATTTATTCTTGACTTATTTGACATTTAAGAATGTTTTGTTTAATTTCCACCTATTTGTGAGTTCTTCAAATGACTTTTTGTACTTCTAATTTTATTTCATTATGATCAGAAAACACACTCTGTACAGTTTCACTTCACATATGTATATTCTGCTGTTTGGAGTTGAGAGTTCTGCCGGTGTCTTTTAGGTATAATTGATAGATAATGTTACTCAAGCCTTCTATTTGTATCTTCTACTTAGTTGTTAGATTCATTTTTGAAAGTGCATGATTGAAGCCTCCAACTATTATTGTTGAATTGTCTATTTCTCCCTTTAATTCTGCCAGTTTTTGTTTCATATATTTTGTGGCTCTTATGTTAGATGCATATATGTTTATAAATGTTCTTTCTGATATATTGATGTTTTTGTCATTGTGAAATGTCCCTCTTTATTTCTAGTAAATTTTTTTCTTTCAAAATCTATTTTGTCTGGACACCTGGGTGGCTCAGTAGTTTAAGCATCCAACTCTTGATTTTGGCTCAGGTCGTGATCTCTGGGTCGTGAGATTGAGCCCTGTCTCAAGATCTGCCCAAGGCATGAAGCCTGCTTAAGAGTCCTGCACTTGTGTGTGCTCTCTTTCTCTCTAAAAAACAAAACAAAACAAAACAAAAAAACAAAAAAGAAAACACAAAGTCTATTTTTTTCTGACATTAATATAATCATTCCAGCTTTCTTATGGTTTTTGCTTGTATGGTAGCTTCTTCCATTCTTTTACTTTCAAACTGTTTGTATCTTTGAATCTTAAATGTGTTTCCTAAAACAGTACCTAATTGGATCTTGTTTTTTTTTTATCCAGTTTGACAGTTTCTGCCTTTTTGTTAGATTGTTTAACTGTTTACTTTTAATATTATTATTGATCTAGTTTATCTATTTCTAGTATTTTACTTTTTGTTTTTATGTGTTTTATGTGTTTTTATTCCTCTTCATTGCCTTACTTTGCATTATTTGAATATTTTTCTTTTTTTTTTAAGATTTTATTTATTTATTAGACAGACAGAGATCACAAGTAGGCATAGAGGCAGGCAGAGAGGGCAGGGGGGAAGCAGGCTCCCTGCTGAGCATAGAGCCTAATGCAGGGCTCGATCCCAGGACCTTGAGATCATGACTTGAGCAGAAGGCAGAGGCTTTAACCTACTGAGCCACTCAGGTGCCCCTATATGAATATTTTCTAATTTAACATCTTAATTCCTTTAATAGTTTTTCACAATATATTTTTAGTCATTTTCTTATTGATTGCTCTAGGGGATGCCACAACCATCTAACTTATCAGAATTGATGTCTGTTAAGTTAACTTAATTCTAGTGAAATATAGAAACAAACATCACTTATGTATAGTTCTATTCCCTCTACCACATTTTCGTACTATTCTTTATTATACATATTGCATCCACATATGTTAAAATCCCAGCAATGTGTTTTTATTATTGCTTCATATCTTTATATGCTTACTAATGAAGCTGAGAAAAGAAAGTAAGATTATATTTATAGAGTTCATTTTATTAATTTTCTTATTTACCATTTCCAGCTGTCTCCATTTATTTCTGTGAATTTGAGGTAACTTCAAGTGTCATTTACTTACTAGAACTTCACTCCCATTCACTTCTTTGGTGCTGTTATTACCACATATATTTTATGTTTTTATGTTACATGTCCAAGGCATCAATTTTAAACTGCTTTAGACAACTTCATTTGAAGTCAGCTATAGAGAAGAAAGGAAAATAAATACGAATTTTTCTCATCTTTTATAATTATGGACCTGTGTTCTTTGCTCTTTTGTGTGGATTTTTATTACCATTTAGGATCATTTATTTTTAGCCTGAATGATCTTCTTCAGTATTTTTTGTAAAGTGGGTCAGCTAGCAAAGAATTTTCCATTTTTGTTTATGTACTATTTTATTTTACCTTCATTTTTGAAAGATGGTTTTGCAGGATAATAAAATCTTGGTTCACATTTGTTTTTTAATTTCAGCACTCATGGTATCTCATTCCATTGCTTTCTAGTCTCCACTGTTTCTAATAATAAGTTAGTTGTTGGGGTGCCTCTATGGCTCAGCCCATAGAGCACATGGTTTGTAATCTCAGGGTAATGAGTATTGGTATGCTTCATGGTGTTTTACATTCCTTTGAGCTTCCTTTAAGTTTACATTCTTCCTTCTTTCCTGTGCTCTTTGGATTGCATAATCTTTCCTGATCCCTCTTCAAGTTCACTGATTCATTCTTCTGCCAGTTCAGATTTACTGCTGTTCCACTTAGTGGATTTTCCATTTCAGTTATCACACATCTCAACTCCAGAACTTTTATTTGTTTTTTAAATAATCTCTGTCTCTTCATTGATACTCTGTATTTGATTATACATTGTTATCTAGCATCCTTTATTTATTAAATATTTTTTAAACTTTTAACATACTTATTATGACTGCTTTGCATTTTTGTTTATTAACTCTGGCATCCAGATTCTCTCACAGGAAGCTTATGTTGCCTGCTTTCTTCCTATGTGTAGGTCACACTTCCCTAGGTTTTCCCCATGTTTTATCATTTTTGTTTAAAATTGGACATTTTTAGTAATATATTGTAGCAGATCTGGAACCGATTCTCTTTTCTCCTCTCTGGGGCTTGTTTGGTGACTTGGCTAGAGTATTCTAGTGAAGTCTGTTTCTTCTTTCCCCCACCTACCCTCACCACACACACACAAATGTGAAGTCTTTGGTGTTGCTTCTCAGAGAGCACACCCTTGGGTTTGCAGACAGTCACTGCAGGGTGATAGTTATTTTAGCAGGGCCCTCTTGATTATCTCTTTCCATGGTCTTCTATTAATCTGTCTGCCTTATTTGGTATCACACCCAGATTTGGGGTGAACTAATTGCTGGCTAATTGCTCTATTGTTTTTGACAATACCACAGGCATTAATTCCTCTACAGTCTGATCTAATTAATTTCAGGGAGGGACACTTTTAAGGCCAGTCTGAGATTTGTTCTGACCCCAGGGAGATTTATTTTAGCTGTCTCTTTCCCTGTTTTTCTGTAGTGAACTTGCTGACCTGTGGTTTAATTTGTTGCTTTTAATGAAGAAGAGCTACTAGTCTCTTCTTATTTGTTTACCATCAAAGTCTCCATTGTTTTCAAGAATACCCTTAGGCTTGAACCCCCACATTATTCCAGTATAAAGTCAGTTCTTTTTCAGGAGAACTTGAGGGTTCTTGTTTCTTATGGAATGCCTCCTACCGTAGAGAAAATCTGTTAACTAATAATCCAAGTCCTTGGAGGGGCAGTAGCCACTCATCTTCTCCGCTTCCTTCTTTCTGCATGGAACCTCTTTCCTAAAAACTAGCTGGGGTGAGGGTAACCAGGATTCCAGTATTTTCAAGCTGTTGAATCTGGAATAGAGTCTCTGTCCTATGAGTAGAGGCTGGATGGAAGAAGAGTCCAATTTCTTGGCCATATTCAAGAGTAATGTAGCCTCTTCAACTCAGAGTTGGAGAAGATGAGAAAAGCTGGTGATCTATACCTCCTACTAAGATACATATCTCTTGATAGGGGGCTGAGGGTAGAGGATTCCTCATCTTCTTGGTCGCAGCTGCCTTGAGTAGGGCTTCCATCAAACTGAACTGGAGAATAGGGAGAGAGAAGGAAGCTCATGTTTCAGTTTCCATGGACTCCTGCTACTATTACTGAATTCTGAAGATTTTTTTGAATACATGTTTCTTCACTTGCTATATGCCTTAGGACAATTTCCAGAGACTTTAAATGACTTTTTAGAAATATTTTTTATCACTTATGCCTATTTCCCTGGAGATCATGTCCTTGGAGATCCTTATACTGCCATGGAGGAAGTAAACTATATATATCTTTTTCATTAATTCCTAAATTTACTCATTTTAATGACACTCTCAGATTATTATATTAATTTAATTTTTTTCTCAAGTAAAGTCACCTCCTAGTAGTTAATTTTTAGGGCTACTGATTTTGTTTAGCTCTTCCTACATTTTGGAATGTTAGTTTAAATTTCTCTTTAGTGAGAGGATCTGTCACTCTCTCTGCAGTCTAGGTTCTGTGATGTCTTTAATAGACCTTCCTAAGGCAGCCACTACAGAGCCAAGTCTTTTGTTGACAATTTAGGATTCTTGTCTATTCATGATATGAGGTGTATTTCAGATCCAGTGGGTTCCTTTACCCAGGCCTATTTCTGAGGCTGTACTTCCTCCTGCCTCCATAGACATGCAGCTGTGTATAATTTTAATTCTAAGCATTGGCCACAACTAGTTTTGGCTTTCTCTCTTAAGTGCAAGAACTTCAGCCCAGTCCATAGTTTCAAGCCTTTAATATAGCTGTGATTCTCTTCCTCACATGGGGCACTTCTAGTCATCATTACCTGCTACATGCTTTAGATTGTCACTGCTTTATATTTCTGTTCTGTGTCTGGTCAATAGCTATATTCACTTGTTTTTTTTTGTGTGTGTGTGTGTGTAATATATCAAAGCATGTGTTCAAATGAGAGAAGTGTTTTAAATTATGATCTTACACTGTCAGAGTTGCAGGAACACTCACAATAGATTTTAAGATGAAACCTTCACCTAAGGCATGACTTTGCACATCTTTCTTGGATATACCTGCAAGTCCTCAGACAAAATTTATTTTTTATTTTTACATAGTAATACATTTTCATTTTTCTCTTTATGCCCTTTTCTATTTCACTAAGCCAAACCTCTATAACCCAAAGAATAAAAAAATTATTTTCCATATTATTCTTTTAACATTTTTACTCATCTGTTTATATATCAGTGTATCAAATCATTATGGATTTTATTTTTACTATATTCTGGCATTATATTTTCAGGGATAGCTAACTATATGACTTATTAAATAATTTATTATTTAGCTGTTGAAGTGAAAGGATACAGTAAATTTCACCTCTGCATTATTTGGTGAATTTTTTTTTTACCAAAACCATATTGTTTGATTATATGACTTTTGAGTAAGTTTTATTACCTGTTTCCTATAGTAGTTTCCCCAGAATTATTTTATGTTGACTTTCTCCAGGAGCAGTTTTAAAAAGTAAACAGAAACAAAAGTAATGTCACAACTTAAACTTGTTTTATCTTTTTTTTTTTTTTAAGATTTTATTTACTTATTTGACAGACAGAGATCACAAGTAGGCAGAGAGGCAAGCAGAGATAGAGGGGGAAGCAGGCTCCCTGCAAATCAGAGAATCTGACATGGGGCTCGATCCCAGGACCCTGGGATCATGACCTGAGCTGAAGGCAGAGGTCTTAACCCACTGAGCCACCCAGGCACCCCTGAACTTGTTTTATCTTAAGTGAGATTTCCAGGAAAACTATTAATTCTACTCTGGGCTTTTTGGTGTCAGGCCTTTGAACTCCATCAGGTGACCAAGAGGTCCATCAGCCCAGGAGCTCAAAGTGTGGAAATTGATGTGTTCTCTGAAGATGATATATGTTTGTCAGGACAGGATCCCAAAAAGGTAATTTTCCCAGAGTGTTCCAGAAAGAACACGTAGCTTGTCCATATACATTCTCCAACATAGCCACTGTGGCTATCAAGAATAAAATATCAGGATTAATGCAGAACAAACTGCCAGAATTAGATCTTAAGCAAAGGCCAAGGTTTCATAACCTCTCCACCAGTACATCTGGGGCATGATAATTCCTCCTTGTGCTAGGCAGTTCTGTCTGTTGTAGGATGTTTAGTAGCATTCATAGCATCTACCCACTAGATGTCAATAGTTGTGAAATTGAAAGTGTCTTTAGATATTGTTAGTATGTCTACTTGAGGTCAAAATCAATGAGAATCACAAGTCTAGACCTATTATTCCAGGATCTGAAAGAGCTAAAAATTAGTCTCAGTAAAATAGCCTTCACCTCATCATACAGCCTCCCTGTTTGGAGTTAGATAGTATCAGAGAGATGATTTGTAGGGAGGAACAGGTTGAGATACTGTGTCTTTATATACCTCACTTTTTTCAGCTAGGGGAGAGCAGTTAGAGAATTCTCTCCTAAAGCCAGAGCTAGTCAGAGCATTTTAAAAAGCACCCGAAGAGAGGGGCACTTTCTAGCTATACCTATACCTAGAATCCTTTGTCTAGCTAGCTTCATTCCTAAAAAGTTATACACTAAGGTATTGGTGGTACCATTGTGAAAGTCAGTCTTGGTAAATAATTCCCCTTTTCCTTTGTTCTGATGTGCAGAAGTGTGATACTACCAGTGTGCTCTCAGAATGTAGCACCATTGATCCACAGGATCCCTTTGGGCAGATACATAAAATTATTCCCAAAAAAGAACCAGAGAGATGTTTTCCCAAAGGTAAGTGTCAGTATTACTGCATCCAGTTCACAGAATATTTGGATGAGTTTCTGTTCTTTGAAGCTCTGGGATTTTGTTAGATGTATTATTTCTACTTCTACTGGAAACAGAAGTGAAGAGAGGGCATCCATAGATTTTTGGGGCCATTATCAGATCCAAGCAATGGAGATTTCAGGAAATTCTTGATTTAGGTCAGCTCAACTAACACAGCCTAACAATGAGGGTAGAAGCTCTAGGAAACTTTCCTATTGCCCAGATTATGGGCTCAACAAATGTAGATAGATAGGTAGAGACTTAAATGAATGAATAAATCTAAAATTAAATTTTTTTTCATAAGTTTGACACTAGACTGGTCTTAGAACAGACACCAAGAATGAGCTTCAAACTAATTCCAGGTTGTTTGACAGCTCCCAAAGTGCACATGTGGTCAGAGGTCAGCCTAGATATAGATTACTGTTAGTTATCCTGCCTTATATTTGGACTGTTGCTTGAGGTGTATACAGGATGTCAAGAGTGAAGTTGGAGAAGAAACAGAGTAGAGAGCCCAGATATGGACCCTCAACTCTATGGTCAAATAATCTTCGACAAAACAGGAAAAAATATACAGTGGAAAAAAAAACTGTCTCTTCAATAAATGGTGCTGGGAAAACTGGACAGCTCTATGTAGAAGAATGAAACTTGACCATTCTCTTACACCGTACACAAAAATAAACTCAAAATGGATAAAAGACCTCAACGTGAGACAGGAATCCATCAGAATCCTAGAGGAGAATATAGGCAGTAATCTCTTCGATATCAGGCACAGCAACTTCTTTCAAGATATGCCTCCAAAGGCAAAGGAAAGAAAAGCGAAAATGAACTTTTGGGACTTCATCAAGATCAAAAGCTTCTGCACAGTAAAGGAAACAGTCAACAAAACAAAGAGGCAACCCATGGAATGGGAGAAGATATTTGCAAATGACAGTACAGACAAAAGGTTGATATCCAGGATCTATAATGAACTCCTTAAACTCAACACACACAAACAGACAATCATATCAAAAAAATGGGCAGAAGATATGAACAGACACTTCTCCAATGAAGACATACAAATGGCGATAAGACACATGAAAAAATGTTCATCATCACTAGCCATCAGGGAGATTCAAATTAAAACCACATTGAGATACCACCTTACACCAGTTAGAATGGCCAAAATTACCAAGACAGGAAACAACATGTGTTGGAGGGGATGTGGAGAAAGGGGAACCCTCTTACACTGTTGGTGGGAATGCAAATTGGTACAGCCTCTTTGGAGAACAGTGTGGAGATTCCTCAAGAAATTAAAAATAGAGCTTCCCTATGACCCTGCAATTGCACTCCTGGGTATTTACCCCAAAGATACAGATCTAGTGAAAAGAAGGGCCATCTGTACCCCAATGTTTATAGCAGCAATGGCCACGGTCTCCAAACTATGGAAAGAACCAAGATGCCCTTCAACGGACGAATGGATAAGGAAGATGTGGTCCATATACACTATGGAGTATTATGCCTCCATCAGAAAGGATGAATACCCAACTTTTGTAGCAACATGGAGGGGACTGGAAGAGATTCTGCTGAGTGAAATAAGTCAAGCAGAGAGAGTCAATTATCATATGGTTTCACTTATTTGTGGAGCATAACAAATAGCATGGAGGACAAGGGGAGATGGAGAGGAGAAGGGAGTTGAGGGATATTGGAAGGGGAGGTGAACCATGAGAGACTATGGACTCTGAAAAACAATCTGAGGGTTTTGAAGGGGTGAGGGGTGGGAGGTTGGGGGAACCAGGTGGTGGGTATTGGAGAGGGCACGGATTGCATAGAGCCCTGGGTGTGGTGCAAAAATAACGAATACTGTTTTTCTGAAAATAAATAAATTGAAAAAATTTTAAAAATACAATGAATACTGCTATGCTGAAAATAAATTAAAAAAAAAAAAAAGAAAGGCTAGTCTCTAGAAGAAGGAGGAATGGCATAAAAGACAGAAAAAAAAAGCCTTTTAGGGAGATTAACCTATTGATGTTCTGAATAATGGAGGAGGGCAGAGGCTGACTGAGGACACCTCACAGTAGCTTAGGAAGATGATGAGGAAAGGAGTGTAATGTTGTAATCACCGTGAAATTAACCTCCATGGAACTTGGAGGATGGTGATGAGGGGAGAGGATGATGTAATTCAGCTGAAGGCTGGTGTGTGTTGAGGTTAAATGCTTAGCTATGTGTAAACACCTTGACAATTGATCAGATTGTGTGGTTTGGGTGGTTCACAGAGTCTGTGCCCATCTTTACTTCATTCCCCTCAGTACTTAGGACACTGTTTTCTGTTGCCAAAAGAAATTGCTGCATGAAAAACAGCCAGGAAGCCTCAGTGGCACACAATAATAAACATGCATATACAATACTCCACTCATCTAGCCTCATTATTTCTGCTGATTTTGGAGGTATTTATTCATATGAGTGGTAATGATTGGGAGTTGGCCAGTCTGGCCTGGGCTTAACTGAGCCCATTGTCTCTGTACCACATGTCCTTTCTCCTTCTTCTGAAACCAGTGGCTGGCCCAAATATTCCTTTCATTATGGAGATGGTGCCAGAGAGCAAGTACAAATATGCAAGGCCTCTCAAGACCAAAGCTCAGAACTGGTAGGTGTGATTCCCACTCTGTTCTATTGGCTAAATCAAGCCACATGGCTGAGCCCAGATTCAAGGGGTTGGAAAATGACTCCACCTCTTCAGAGGGAATAATTGAAGAAGTAAGGGGCATGCATAAAGGGAAGAGTGAAGAGTTAGGGTTATTAATTCAGCTCATTACAGACCCTAAGAATAATGCTACTGTTCATTCCTTGCAGGCCTGGGTCACTGCTTCCCATGCTGTGCCGTGAACAAGAGAAAGTCCCCCTGGATCATTTGGTGGAACCTGAGGAAAACTTGCTACCAAATAGTGAAACACAGCTGGTTTGAGAGCTTTATTATCTTTGTGATTCTGCTGAGCAGTGGGGCACTGGTAAATTAACACAGTCTTGTGAGGACATTGGGCATTGGGTGGCTAGGTTACATTCTGATATGGGGCTGTGAATATGGGGAGACCAGGCAGAAGGGGGATCTTTGCTGCTGGTTTCCCTTAAGGGCAGGATTTTGCACAACTTCTGGAGTCCTGCTCCCAACTAGGAAGTCCCAAGCCAAAGACACTTTACTTATGGGGAAACATGATTCAAATCAACACTTTAAAGTGGCTACTGGAGTCTCTCCCTGAACTTTATGCTTATCCCTCATTCTTGCAGAATTTCTAGAGATTTTCACTGTATCCTATATGTCTCTTTCTCTAGATAGCATTGTTCCTACCTCTCTTTTCTGGAAAACCATAATGCTGCTTTCCTAAAGGTAGAACATTAGGAGGAGAAGGCTACAGGGACCAGATTTTGATTTAATATTCTGTCTTGGTATTTTCTATCAGTCATGGTCCCTTGAGAGGAGACAAACAGATACTGCTTTATTCACATAGCAAATCCTTCCAGATCAAGGTATAGTGGTCCCGGTGAGTTTTGGAAATAACTCTAAATCCATGCCTCCATAGCATATAGTCATAAACTCCTTCCTACTCTCTCTCCTCACTTTTTGGTCCTTCTTGCCTCTCTTATTTGAGCGACAGCTTCTTCTTTCTTATCACCTACATGTTTCTCTCTTTTTCCCTCTCTCCCCTTCTATCTTGTATTTTCCCTTAAAATGGCCATAATGTAGAACTAAACTCTCTATTTGTTGTGTAAGTAAGTGGAGTCTTAGATTCTCCCTTACTGATTTAGAATCACAGAGCATTTCACAGTAAGTCACTAACAATTAGAAGGGACAAGGAAATGTCTTGCTTCTTTACCGTTGCCTTCCTGGTTCGTGCTTTACACTCGTGTGATCTCTGGGTGAACAGAGAGGAGTACATACCGTGAGCTGCTAGATCCTATGATCAGCACACATCTCCATTTATTTACTTACTGCAGGTAAATTACTTCTCACACAAAACATAAAAAATAAAAAAAGTAAATCTCTAAACCATGCCAGAGAACTCTCTTAGTTAATTTTTATTGCTTATCCTTGGTCTAGGATTCCATGTAGCCTTCGGGTACTTGCATTTTCACTGGATGTTTACTCTTATTCAAGTAATAGCGTTCTTTCATTTATTCCACAAATGATCATTGGTGTCTACCAAGCCCTGTGCTAGTCAGTGGGGAAAAATAGTGTTGTCAGAAGGTCAGGGGCACATGCTACCATCCTCCTAGTTGTCATCTGTGATCTGATGAGGCAAGTGTAGGTTAGGCAGAGGAAAAAAAGCACACAATGCAGAGGGTTCTAGGAGAAGGACTCAGGTCCTATTTCACTTTACATAGTTGTAGACAAATGGAAACAAGAAACATCTAATCCCTTGCCACTGTATGTGGTATATTGATCAGCAGTCTCAATATTACTTGCAAGCTTGTTAGAAATGCAGTCTTGGGTCCACCCCAGACCTGCTGAATCAGAACCTAAGTGCTTTGGGACTCATTAGAGTTAGGGAAACAAAATCTGAGCAACTGGGTAAAAATGGGAACTTTCTGGACAAGGAAGTAGTCTCATTATAATGTGGGAGTCTCCCAAGTTTAGTGGCTGATATTGATCTACTCTTCAATTGGACAAAGTGAGATCTGCTGAGCCAGGCTGTTGCTCAGCTTCCAAAATGAGAAGGGAAATGAGATTCTAATACCATTCAGATTTGCCTCTCTTCAAGCAGGCACACAGACCAAGTTCCTGACTTCCAGGAGCGTGGAGTCTAGTAGGGATGACAGATGGGGTCCAAACAATTATGGACAAGGGCCATAGTGATACACTCAGAAAAGCAGTGGATGACATGGGGCCATGCAAAGCAGGCCCCTAATTGTCTTGGTGGAAGAAGGAAAGTTTCCAAAGAAAATATTAACTTAAATGAAACTTTAACAGTGACAAGGAGCTGGCAGGGGACAGGAAGAGGTAGAGAGCCTTCTCCAATCAAAGGTTCACTTAGGAGCTGGAATTCAGACTGTTTTATTCTTTTGCATTTTTTTTTCCTCCAGGGCCATGGGGCTATGAGATTACCTAAATATCCAACAATAGGACCAATTTCGTTCTTGCCTTCAGTTTTTGCCCAAAGGTCTTGACGGGTTCAGTACCAGGGACCCTTATCATCATCATCTTCTTCTCCTCCCCCTCCCCCTCCTCCTCCTCCCCCTCCCCTTCCTCCTCCTCCTCTTCCTCCTCCTCCTTCTTCTTCTTCTCTTCTTCTTTCTTCTTCTTCTACTTTTTCCCATTTTCAGTAACTCTGTAGAGGCCAAAAGGACAGTTTCTACCCTAGTTATATAGACCCCTAGAATCACGTACACACTTAAGGTGAGGTGGATGTTTGGATGTAACATGAAAAACGGTCTCTCCAGAAGCTAGAATGTCTCACTTTCATGATTACGCTCAATGAATGTTTAATATTCAAAGTAATTTAGCCCTAGCCCAGAGCATCCCCAAATTTTGTGTGTCTAGGTACCCCAAAAATGGGCTCATACTTAGGGAGCACTGGAGTAAGTAAGTTTGGCTGTTTGTTATAGATTTTTGGCCTCAGGGTTGGTAAAATCTAGCTGAAGACTAAGGTGTTTGGAGCTAAGGTGTTATGAGCAATGAAGAGCCACTAAATAGAGCCACTAAGGTAACTAGGAGGATGATAGAGATGGAATATGCCACTGGGTGGTTCTGGAAAAGTTGGCATGATATTGTTAGCAAGAGTTGAAAGGGTCAGGAAGACCAGGAAATTATGTGGTGATCTGTTAGGAAGATATTTTCATATTCCAGGGATCAGTGATGAGAACCTAGGGAGATATTGTGGCAATAGAAGCCTAGAAATAGGATTTTCCTTCTTCCAGTTTTACTGACTCAAGGAATTTATTCCGCTGGGAAATTTCCTTCTTAATACCTTTTGAGCAAAACCTTGTCACCAAAAGAGATGCTAGTTTATTCAGATAAGGAAGAAAAATTTAAAAAGTAAGGTCAGCCAGTCGTTCTAAGCAAATATTCAACCTGGCCTATGGCTATGCTTTATCATTTCAGGTATTTGAAGATGTTGACCTTGAGAAAAGACCCAATATCAAAGAACTACTTAATTGTACTGACCATATTTTCACATACATTTTTATCCTGGAGATGGGTCTAAAATGGGTGGCCTTTGGATTTAGGAAGTATTTCACCAGTGTCTGGTGCTGGCTCGATTTCGTCATTGTGATTGTAAGTTTACCATCTCTGTTTTCCACGAAGGCAGGGGTTGGGGGAAGGGAGGGGAATATGCTTTTCCTGTGTGCCTTGTTTGGGTGCCTCTCCAAATACTTTTCTTCACCGTATTTGTAAGTAGTTGTCATTTATCTGTCAGCTGTCCTGCTCGTCCTAAGTCCCATTCCTCATACTGCACTTCATATTCCCACTACCCCAATAGTTTCCATGATGGCACTCATCCACTTCTCTCCATAAACACTGCTTATGTCTGATGTGTACCTAGAATAATTCTGAATGTCCCAACCTTCTCCTTCCAACTTTCTATTTTCTCTTGAGACTTCTCAAAGCAGGTCAGTGGCCAACAGACTAGGCTGGCCTCCCTCTTAATTGTCAAGCAACAGAGGATTATTCACATACATTCTTTCATTTAATCTGCACAACGATGTTCCCACCAGAGTTGTACATTACCTACCATATTACAGATAAGGAAACTTGAAGCTCAGATGGTCAGTAACTTGTTTCAGACGAAACTGGAATTCATACCTTGGTCTGTGTGATGTTAAGGTTGATAACAGTACACCACATTTATTCAGTGCTTTCTCTATGCCAGGTGTTCTGCCATATGCTTCATAAGCATTCTTTCTTTGTTATCACAACCACTCCATGCAGTAGATGCTACTACTTTTTCTCTTATACACAGGGAGAAACTAAGTAACAGAGAGGTTAAGAAACGTGTCAAAAATTGGCCAGCTAGAAGTAGTGGAGATGAAACTCAGACCTAGTAAGCCTCTCTCTGAAGTCCTTGATTTTAACCTCTATTCTTTCTACCATGTGCTAATTAGTTAGTCTTTGTCCCTGCTATTTAAAGAAGTAGACACGACAGATGCATAAGCATAAGCCGTGTGGTCAACATAGCAACTAGAGAACCCTAATGTTGTTAATGTTGTTGGTGGACATAAGTAGGTAGGTGGTTTGGGCATTTTAGAAAGGCATCAATGCTATGGGAGCTCCAACAGAAATAATAAAAAAGAATAAAAATAACACATGTCTATAAACCCTATCAGTTTCCAGGGTTATCTTATAGTATAGAGAAGAACCCATAAGATAGTGGACAGATGATTAGTATCTACATTCTAAGAAACCGTGGTCTACTAACCTAAACTCAGGAAACTGATCCTAAAATTATCTTGTCTGCTCTCTTTCTGTGTACCTTAGGCAAAATACTTCCTCCTTTTGATAAGTCTTCACCTTAATAAAAATGAAAGTATAGGCTACAAATTACCCAAATTAGACCAGATACAAATGGAAAACACGAATCTAACAATAGCCATTTAAAATATCAAAACAGTAGTTCAACACCACACTGTCAAAAAAGGACACCAGGCCCAGATGATTTTGCAGGCAAGTTTTACCAAACTTTCAAGGAATAGTGCTATATACTGAATGTTTGCATCTCCTTAAAATTCATATGTTGAAACCTAACCACCAATGTGTTTATATTTGGAGGTGGTACCTTTGGGAGATGATTAGGTTATGAGGGCAGAGCCCTCATGATTGGGGCTAGTGATGTTATAAAAGAGACCCCACAGAGCTTCCTCACCCCTTCTGCCATGTGAGGACACAGGGAGAAGAAAATTATCTATGAGTCAGAATGTGACCTTTCACCAGACACTGAATCTGCTGGCACCTTGATCTTGGAATATCCAGCCTCTAGACTGTGAGAAATTAATTTATGTTATTTATAAGCAACCCAGGCTTTGATATTCTGTTATAGCCTCCTGAACTAAGATAAACAGCTAATTCCAACCTTATTTAAATTGTTACAAAGAATAAAAAAAGAGGAAACTTGCACACTTTATTTGATGAGACAAATATAATCTTGGTAATAAACTGAATGGAACAAAAATGAGTAGAACAAGAAAAGAAACAATCTTGTAATTATTTATTTTTTATAAATCCCAGAGAAAGCACTTGATAAGTATGGTCCACTGTTACTATTATTAACATTAGTATCATATAGACCAAGGTGTGAATCCCAGTTACACCTGAAACAAATTGCTAATCCTCTGAGCTTCAGCTTTCTTTGTCTGTAACAGGGCAAATGATACATCATGCTACTTAATTCAGAACATTATTGTGCAGATTTTTAAAAATTAAAAAAAAATCTTAGAGAAAGTATGTGAGTGGAGGGGTCAGGGAGGGACAAAAGGAGAAAGAGAATCTTAAGCAAACTCCATATTCAGCACAGAGCCTGCCATGGGTCTTAATCTTAGAATCCTGAGATCAGGACTTGAGCCAGAGTCAAGAGTCAGATGCTCAACGGACTGAGCCACCCAGGCACCTTGTGAATAATCCTTTTATGTTGCTTGTTAATCAACATTATATAAAATGATCTTTATAGTTTTGAAGTATAAAAATAGAAATACAGCCACAAAAAAAAAATGTATCTAAATTCAACTATTTCAAATTGTAAAACCTTCGGTTTTTTTTATTCAATAGAATTATAATTATAAAGACAGGCTAGAACGTGGAGGTAGTACTTGCCACATGCATAACAGAAAATGATTATCTATAGTCTATAAAAACTCTCTACAGATCAATAAGAAAAAGACAACTTAGTGTAAGAATGGGAGAAAGACGGGTTGCTCAGTTGATTAAGCGATGGCCTTCAGCTCAGGTCATGATCCTGGAGTCCCAGAATCAAGTCCCTCATCCAGCTCCCTGCTCAGCAGAGAGTCTGCTTCTCCCTCTGACCCTCCCCCCATCTCATGTTGTCTCTCTCATTCTTTCTCTTTCAAATAAATAAACAAAATCTTAACAAAAAAGAATGGGAAAAAGGATGCAAACAGGCAAGGAAACACAAGTTACTAATAAATATATGAAGAAATACAAACTAGATTTATCACCAGTTAGCATAGAAGTGAATATTAAAATGAGAGGCTTTGTCATCAGACTGACAAAAAGAATTTTTTTTAAGGTTTTATTTATTTATTTGACAAAGAGAGATCACAAGCAGGCAGAGAGGCAAGCAGAGAGAGAGGAAAGGAAGTAGGCTCCCCGCTGAGCAGAGACCCCCCCCAATTCGGGGCTCGATGCCAGGACTCTAGGATCATGACCTGAGCTGAAGGCTCCAACCCATTGAGCCACCCAGGTGCCCCAGACTGACAAAAATTTTAAAGTTAGATAATTTCTAATATTAAGAAAGACATTACAAAATGGAATCTCTAATCACTGCTAACAACTTTGGTAACAGTTATTTTAGGGAAAATTTTGCACATTAAGTAAAATTACAAATGAGCCCAATTTATTATCCAGAAATACCACTTCTAGTTATACATCTATGGAAAATTCTTGTGTATGTATGCAGGGAAAGTGCACACATCTGTCCAGTCTGTTGTTCATAATAGTAAAAAATTGGAAATAACCTAGATACTCACTAAGGGGGAATGGATCCATAAAATATGAATATTTCTATGCCATAATTTTTTAAAGTTAAAAGGAACAAACCACAAGAATATATCAAAATGGTGAATGTCAAAACAGTACAGAGTAATAAATGAAAGTTAGATAGAAAAAAGATAAAATCAGCAGAAGACTTCCCACCTTAAGAGTACTATAAAGTGGAAAAAAATGTGGGTACTTTTATGTCTGCATGTCTCATCAGTGTTTCCCAATTTGATGGAATAGAGACTGAGGATAATTTTATCAGGCGAAAAGGTATACAGTGTCCCTCTAGGGACCCTTTTTCCCCACCTGTGATAAGAGTTATTTGGTAAAGCCAGAAGAACTGCTAAACTGTGCAATCATTTTCCCTCTGGCTAGGAACTAGGTAGAAGGAGATATTTGTGGGGGGCTGCTGAAATAACTCCCAACAGATAATGCTATTACAAACAAAAAGCCTATTTTAGAAAACCTTTGTAAAAAAAAAAAACCATTTATTTATTTATTTATTTATTTATTTATTTATTTATTTATTTATTTGACAGAGAGAGAGCACAAGCAGGCAGAGAGGCAGGAAGAAGGAGAGGAAGAAGCAGGCTCCCTGCCGAGCAGAGAGCCTAACGTGAGGCTCGGTCCCAGGACCCAGAGATCATGACTTGAGCCAAAGACAGTTGCTTAACTGAGCCACCCAGGCACCCCTGGAAAACCTTTATAAACAAAAGCATTTTGAATTGATGGTGATTTTTAAAAATTAATTATACATTTAAAATTTTTATTATTCTGCCATATTAACTCACTTAATTTCTCTCAATTTGCTAGTATTTTACCACTATGATGAGATTGGCAAGGGTATGATTTTAGATAATAGTGAACTCTGATATCAGCGTAGTCAGTCATATGATAATTCACTTCCTGTCCGGCTGAACAACGCTTCTTTCAAGTTGAACCTCTGCAGGCTCTGCATAATCAGTAAGAATGACTAGAATCTGCAAATAGTGGTCTTCAACATAAGCTCATTATGTTTAAGTTTCAGTTTAGTGTATTTGTAGAACTTTCTAGTCCTTAGTCCTGACCCATTGGGAAGAAATATGCTGGGAGAGAAAATTTAATTCCTCCAAAAAGGGGCATCTGAGTGAGGGGGACTATTAGCAAATAGTTTATTATTTTGTTGTAACTTTTTATTATATCATTTCAAACTTACAGAAAAGTTGCAGGAAATAACCCATATACTCTTTCTCCAGGTTCATTTCATTAGTTATTAACATTTTAGTTATTAACATCTGCTTGTAATTTTCTCTCCATTTTCATTCTAAATTGCTTGAGATTAGGTTGCAGTCACCATACCCCTTTACCTCTAAACAATCCAGTGTGTGTTTCCTAAGAAAAAGGATATTGTCTTACACAGTCACAGCACAGTTATCAAAGTTAGGATATTTAACATGACTCAATAGCAAAACCCATCTCCATTTTCAAATTTCATCAGTTGTTTCAACAAGGTCCTTTATGGTTAATCCTTTCCATCCATCCACAGTGGCCTCCCCTCTCCTCCCCCCAATCCAGGATCCAATTCAGGACTCAAGTGACGTATTATTGTCATGTCCCTTTGGTTTCCTTTAACTCACAACAATTTCTCAGCTTTTATTTGTCTTTCATTAAACAAATAAAGTAAATGCATTGTCCTTACTTGTATGGGCTATAGGTTTGACAAACAAGGAGAAAAATAGCATCTTCTCTTGCCATCCCACTTCCTGCAAGGGCTTGCTGCTTTCTGTTTCTGGATAATCCACTGAAGGCACCGTGTGTCTGACTCTTAGAATGAGGGCTGCCAGTCCCCCACTGGCTTCCCTGGAAACCAAGTCAGGTGCACTACCTGTGGCTTCTCTTCCCACCAGGTCTCTGTGACCAGTCTCAGTGACTTAACGAGCTTGAAGTCTTTCCGGACCCTAAGAGCCCTGAGGCCCCTGCGAGCATTGTCCCAGTTCGAAGGAATGAAGGTACCTTCTTCAGGCAGATGGGAGGAAGGTCAGCTGTCAGGGAAAGGTGGAAAACCAACTGCTCTTCTTGGGCTGGGCTTCCCTTAAACTGCCAAGCATTTCCTGGGCTCCTTCCTATCCAGTCCACTGCTTAGAATTTGAGAGATGGAGAAAAATTTAAGATATAACATCCATTCTGCGATAGCCAAGATGGGCTCTGGTTTCCCTTTTCAGTCCCAGGGTAGGTGTCCTATATCGGTAATACTGTCATCAAAGTACACTTCTCAAGTGATCCTTGGTGACAACAGAAGGGACCCATTATGTAAGGAGCTAAGAGCAAGGCTTACCATAGGAAGCAGGGTTGGGGTGGGTTGGAAGTAGAAAGTAAAGACAGAGCTCCAAGAGATCCAGTCCCCACATGTCAGGCCCACCCTGAGATCTAGAGCTTGATGAATCCCATGCATCTGTTATGTATTTCTTCTGTTTTGTTTTTTTAAGGTGGTAGTCAATGCTCTCATAGGTGCCATACCCGCCATTCTGAATGTTTTGCTTGTCTGCCTCATTTTCTGGCTGATATTTTGTATCCTGGGAGTAAACTTCTTTTCTGGAAATTTTGGAAGATGCATTAATACAACAGATATAAACGCAGTTATAAATTACAGCACTATTGAAAGCAAAACTCAGTGTGAAAATGGAAATTTATCTTGGGTCACCCTTCCAGTCAACTTTGACAATGTGGGAATGGCTTACCTCGCCCTGCTGCAAGTGGTAAGTGCTGTTTGTGTGTTTTTCACTGTGAGGACAGAAACCTTAAAAGAAGCATAAATCATTTCTCAGTTTAATAAAAGCACAGTGACTCCATTGAGATAGTAGAATCAAATCCCAGTTCCCCATGTGGAAACCAGTGCCCTTTGGAATTGTTCCCCATTAAGCATCTCCAGCTTTACCTCCAAGAAACCTCAACCTCCATACAATGCCCCTTTCCATCTTACCCTGTCCTATATGGTACTACCATCCAGAGTTCCAGACAGAGAGAACTGGAGCCTCAGATGCAAAGCCATACCATTAGCAGTAGTTCTCTTTTGGAAGTCAATCCCCTGGTCAAACCACAGTTGCTAGGTCTTCAACAGACATTGCAAACATGTGGTATCAGAAGAGCCTCAGCCATGCTCTTTCTGGCAGTTGTTATGCAGCCTCTTTAGAAATTTTTAAGGCAGAAGTTTCCTTTTAAGAAAAGCTTTTCATCTTGTGCAAAGGAAGAAGAAAAAAACCCCAAGACACCTGTTTTTTAATTCCCTCCTACAGTTCTTTTATCTGGACATTCTGTCCTGGACATTCGGTCCTGGGCCTTGCTTGCTGTTATAGGGCACTTCTCTGTTGATAGCAAGTCTGTAATTATGTTCATGTTTATTTGCTTTTGTTACAGGCAACATTTAAGGGCTGGATGGATATTATGTATGCAGCTGTTGATTCCAGAGGGGTGAGATTTTGTTCTACCGTGTTCTAGAGTGCTAGGGTCAAATCAGGGATATCATGACTGCATAGACAGTATAGAACTTCCCACATCATATTTCCATCAGCCAATGTTCTTTGCTTTGTTTTCCTTGGGACAGTGACTATGAAACAGGGATAAAAGAGGTTCCTTTTCATCCTTCCATGAGTATTATATCTTATCTTGCTCCAAAGTCCAGTCCTGTTTCTCCATAGTAACCAAGGAGTAACATCTTATGGAGGAGATGCAGCCAAAAACAACAGAATCACAGAATGCCTTGATTTTCCTCTCTTACTTCTTTTCTAAATGGGTATCAGGCAGAAACCAAATTTCAAACAGTGCTAGTCCTGAACCATGTGAAAACCTTACAGCTAGACTAGGGTCTGATAAGAGATACCTTCCAATGGCTCCAGGCTGAGAGACTAAATGGGTTTCTGGTGGTTGCCAACAACAAAATTCTAGTTAAGTAAGAAGTAATCATGGATTCTGAAAGTTGGAAGAGTACTCAACCATCTGGTCCATTTCTGTGTCCCAGTTGGGAAAACTGAGAATTGGAAAGGAAGAGTGTTGCCCAAAACCATGGAGTAAGCAAATGGTTGAATCAAGAATGGAATCAGCATTGTTTATTTTTTTCCTGTAATCACACGCATGATGCTGTTCTGTTTGAGAGTCTGCAGAGTTGATGCCTGGCACATAGTAGGTATGTGAGCTTATAGTGGCAGTGGAGGTAGTATGAGAAGTGGGTTATTTTTTTTAATGTAAGCTCCATGCCCAGTGTGCAGCCCAACATGGGGCTTGAACTAATGACCCTGAGATTAAGACCTGAGAGCTGAGATCAAGAATCAGATGCTTAACTGACTGAGCCACCCATGCATGCCAAGAAATGTTATAATTGTAGTATTAGAGACATTTTATAACAAAGACAGCATTTTAAATATTTATGTGTTTTTTCTGTTGTTGTCTTTTGAATATATGACTTTCACCTTAGTTTAACTTAGGCATCAACGTGCCTTGAGGTGGAGATGGGGAGGAAATCTTATGCAGATGTATTCAGGAAGAAGTGTGTGGCTTACATGTTCCCTGAATGAATGGTAGGTGGATGGAGGTGTGTGGAGGGATGCCCCTCCTGTTGCTGGTCATGGGACAGTATAGCTGGTGTGTATGTACTGACTTCTAGCATGATGTTGCCCTGGTCTGTGTAGTCATAGAGATTCTTCCTGGTCTCAAATATTGGTGAAACCATGGGCCTTTCTCCCCACTCAATTCCTCCTGGCCTCAAGCACTGACTTGCTGCCATGTCCTCTACATAGTCCCCTGGCCAGCAGTCTACTCCCATCTCTTGCCGAAAGCCTATCATGGCAGGCCTATGGCTATTGACTTCATGTACAACTCTCATGAAAACTGAAAAATTTGAGAGGCTCTCTCTGTCTTTAGCCTCTTAAGTCATCCTGCCTGTGCAGTATTTCCCAGGCCTTCCCAGTGCAGCTCCCTTTTAGAAAAATCCAGAATTTGAGCAAGAATACCCTCTTTGTACCCCCATGTTCCCTTCAATTTACTGGGTCCCAAGTCCATTCTCCAAACCCAAAGAGGCTGAATCAAGATACACATCTCGTGGCTCTGATGTTCTCTGTCTGTCTCTCTCTCTCTCTCTTTTCTTTTTTTCTGACAACTCCCTAGGTACAAGTGGGGTGATCTTTTATCCTTTCCTCTTCCTATCTGAACCTCTCTTTGCAGGACTTTAATCTTGTTTTAAATGTCAGAGGCTGATAGTGATTCTTTCCGTTGTGTTGTTTCTGTGCTAATGCCTTCCCTAATGCAAACAAATGGACATCTCAAGCCAACTGGGACTAAGGTCATGTACTCTTCAAGGCAAAAGACAAAAATATTTTCAAATATAACCTTCATAATCTCACAAAACAAACTGAGGGTTGCCGGGGGGAGGGGGTTTGGGAGAAGGGGGTGGGATTATGGACATTGGGGAGGGTATGTGATTTGGTGAGTGCTGTGAAGTGTGTAAACCTGGTGATTCACAGACCTGTACCCCTGGGGATAAAAATATATGTTTATAAAAAATAAAAAATTTAAGAAAAAAAATATATAACCTTCATTGCATTAGTCCGTATGGTGGTTGTTGAACAACAAATATCATAAAAATATTCAACAGGTGACAGAGCCGTCAACACTCATAGCTTTATCTTTGAATGTGATCTGGAGAAAGAAAAGAGAAATTGTCCTGTCCCCTATGCCCCACCTGCAAAAATCCAATGATAATGTGAAGAACTTGGATGAAAAGAATTTTGGATGCTTTTGGTTATACTTTGAGTTGGGGGAACTTGGTTGCAGTCCATTTTTGTGTCTGTTATACAGTTTGACTATTCATTCACTCATCCATCCATCCATCCATCCATCCATCCATCCACCCAAACATTCATTCAATGTGTATTGAGAATCTGCATGTCACAAAGTATACTAGGCCCTAGGAATTCAAGAGTGACAGGACACAAGCGTAGACCAAATACAACAGTGAGCTCTAATAGGAAGGACGTTATCATTCATCAAGAGTTGGTAGTCAGTCACCTGTGCCTGATGGGACTCTGCCCCTTCTCCAGTGGCCTCATCTCCAGTCTGGCTCCCTCCAGTTATGTGTCCATATAGACATCCTAGACAGTCTCTCAAAAAAGACATGCATTCACGCCGTTCCCCTCTCTTACAACCCTTTTATGATTCTCCATTGAGTAGAAGAAAAAGTCTAACCCTCATGTCACATGTCCTCCCTATTGCATGGTACCAGTCAAGCTCCTCTAGGGGAAACTGAAAGAGGGTTTCCCTGGAGGAGCCATGGCTGTTCAGGACCCTGAGTAGTTAATGCTACTGCTGAGAAACACTTTGGTCTTCCAGATAAGGCAGTTAAGATGGATTATACTTTTCTCCAGTAATTGTTTTCTTTTCTTGTTTAAAAAATCCCTAACAGGAAGATCTACAGCCAGGGTTTGAGGAGAAACCAGAAAACTATCTTTTCTTCGTGGCTTTTATCATCTTTGGTTCATTCTTTACTCTGAATCTTTTTATTGGTGTTATTATTGACAACTTCAACCAACAGCAGAAAAAGATAAGTATGGGGGTTCCCTGATTAGGTATTTTTACCTCTCTTTTCCAAAGGGAACACAGTTTTAATGGATGGAACACAGTTCTAACCTAGATTATTGTGCAAAATAACCTTATCATCTACATGGGAACAAAGTCACCTGGAGAAGATTCTTGAAGATATGCCTGGAAAGAGACTGAGAACAGCTGGGTTTTATTAAATCATTGTTTTTACTTTCCATTCTACCCTTTTAAATGGAGGGCATTGTTAAACCCAACAGAAAGACAAGTACCAGGATTAGTATTTATGACACTAGAGTCATATTTTAGTAACCTTTCAAGTATACTTTGTTATCCAGGATAAAAAGAAAAATTGTCTTCTTCCAGCAAACTTGTGTTCTGGCTTCCAACGGATTTATTGAACTTGGAAAGAAGATGTTTGAGAAAGCAGTGGGCTTTTTTTTAGGGAGTTTTTTTTCTTCATTCATTGTAAAAGCATACTTATTTTTTTCTGATTCTGTATTTCATAGGGGATTTATAGTAAATGTGGAAACAAAGAAAGATTAAAAAAGATTTTAATCACCCGTAAGGTGACCACAAAATGGTAACAATTTTAGATTAAGCTTCATCATTTTGACATACTCTCTTACAGTTACTTTCTCACTAAATATATATGTATTCCTTGTACATGATTGAGATTACATGATACTTTTAATTTTGTAGTTTTCACCCTTCCCCATTAGTTATGAGTCCGTGTGATGAAGTCATCTTTGTTATAAGAATTTTTAGGGCTAAATTGCATCCTATATTTTGGATAAATAATAATTTATCTAAATCATTCCCTTCTTTTTGGACATTTAGATCATTTCCAAATTCCTTGCTCTTCTAAAACAATCATGAACATGCTTGAAATTCTCTCTGTATCTGTGGTTATTTCCTTAGGATAGGTTTCTAGAATTTGAGGCATTAAAGATAAATATCGTCAAATAACCTTTCAGAAATGCTGTGCTAGGTACTCTCCTTTTGCAAGATGTAAATATGCCTGTTTGCTCTGTTCTCAACATTCTTAGTTTTATAATTTTAATGATCTTCTCCAGCTTGATGGTAAAAGTGTTATCTCATTGTTTTAAATTCATTTATTTGGTCATTTGTGAGGTTATACACTTTTTTCACAGATTGATAGCTGTAAGTATTTCTCCCCTTGTCTCTTTTTTTAAAGTTGAGATTGTCATCTTTTTCTTATGTTTTCAAATATTAAGTCTAATTTGTGACTTCTTATATTTCTATAATAACATTTTAATTTATAGACATTAGGGTTTTTAATGGAGTCAGATTCCCAATCTTGTCCTTTTTGGCTTCTTCTCTTACATGTAAGAACTAAATCTCAGAATCCTAAAATGGGGTAACTAAATATTCACCTTTGGTTTTCCTAATTGTTCTTATGGCTCTTTTAAATTTTTCTTAAACTCTTGCAATCTATCCAAAATGTATCCTGATACTGATCAGCCTCCTTAGTATCTGCTGGGCGAGTCCTTCATTGTCCTTCTGTAACTACATTGCTGCTGTCATTTGGAAGTGTGCTCTGTAGAGTCACCTCTGTAATATGTAGCTTGATTGCAATCAGTCCCTGCAATTTGGATGTCAGGCCTTCTGATTTTCGATGGAAGTTTACATTTGAAATCACTGTTTTGATCAGGCTGTGGCACTTGGTTTTGTTTTGCTTTACTTTTCATTACAGAAAATCTCCATCATGCACAAGAGTATACTAAAATGAACCTACAAGACCCATCACCCAACACGTTTATTGACTTAAGAGCATCTTCATGGCACCTATGCCCTTATCCAATCCTGCCACCAGATTTTTTTTTAAGAGAACAAATGACATTACACTGTTTTACCCACAGATATTTCAAAACATATCTCTTTTTAAAGGTAACCACAATTCCATTACCACACCTAAAAAATTTAACACGAATTCTCTAGATTTGTCAAATATCAGGTCAACATTCAAATTTCCTTGAGTCTTTCATTTTCTTAAAATATTTATACATTTATTCATTCTTTGATCAATTGATATTCTTTTTAAGTCGGGATTAAAATCCGGTCCTCCCATTTGACAAATTCCTTGCTCTCTGGAATGACAAGATACTCCAAGTTAAATCATACCACTTTTGTGCCAGATCAAGAATCAGCTGTTTCTCTAAGGGGTTCTGCTTTTGGGGGAGGTGGTATTCCAAGATCACACCCTGAAATGCTCATTGTCTTTGCTTCAATGCTTTTTGGACAGAGCTACTTCAAATTTATGACTTCAAAGAAATGTATATGAAAATATGAATACTGGTCATTCAAGTTCAGATCTACAAGATTTTCACTTAACTTCTTCTCTAATAATGATCTGTATCTCCTCTTTTCCACACTGAGAAAATTAATTCTCATGGGCACAAGAAATAATAGAATTAAAATTTTTCATAATTACTCCTTTTTGTTTTATCCCCCAACACACACATAGGACAGTATCAGAATAATAATATTAATATGTACTACCATGAGGAAAGTAATTACTGAAGACACTTGCATCTGCCAGGCATCCTGAAATGACCTGGTTAACTTCTAAGGATGCATTTTTTTTTAAATCACAAAATTAATTTTACTGTGGTACAATATATATAACATGAAATTTGCCACCTTAAACATTTTTTGTATACATTTCAATGATAGTAAATACATTCATAATGTTATCCAATGATCACCACTATCAATCCCCATAATTCTTTTCATCTTGTAAAACTGAAACCCTATACTTATTAGACAATAATTCCCCATTTTCCTTCCCACTTGGCAGCCACCATTCTACTTCTGTTGCTATGAATTTGACTGTTCTAAGGACCTCCTATAAGTGGAATCATATAGTATTTGTTTTTTTGTGATCGAGTTATTTCACTTAGCATAATGTCCTCAAGTTTCACCCATGTTGTTGCATATTTTTAAATTTCCTTCCTTACCACATTTTGCTCATACATTCATCTGTTGATGGACACTTGGTTTGCTTCCACATTTTAGCTATTGTGACTAAAGCTCTTGTGAACATGAGCGTGCAAATATGTTTGAAACCCTGATTTCAATTCTTTCAGATATACATCTAGAAGTATAATTGCTGGATCATATGGTAATACTATTTTTCAAATTTTTTAGGAACTACTGTACTGTATTCCATAGAAGCTACCATTTTACATTCCCATCAACAGTGTAATTCTGATTCTCTTCATGCTCATTAATGCTTGTCTTCTCTTTTTCTGATAGTAGCCATCCTAATGGATGTGAGGTGGTATCTCATTTTGGTTTTTATTTGTATTTCCCTAATGACTAGTGATGTTGAGTGTTTTTATGTGCTTGTTGGCTATCAGTTTATCTTTTTTAGAGAGATGTCTACTCAAGTCCTTTGTCAATTTTTGAATCAGATTGTTTTATTTATTTGTTTGTTTATTTATTTATTTAGACTATAACTGACACATAATATTAATTTCAGATGTATGCATAGTGATTTGACAAGTTTATATGTTATGGTAGGTTCATCGCAAGTGTAGTTACCATCTGTCACCATGCAACACTATTACACTATCACTGATGATATTCTTTATACTTTTTAAAGAGATTTTATTTATTTATTTGACAGACAGAGATCTCAAGTAGGCAGAGAGGCAGGCAGAGAGAGAGAGAGAGAGAGGAGGAAGCAGGCTCCCTGTGGAGCAGAGAGCTCAATGTAGGGCTCAATCCCAGGACCCTGGGGTCATGACCTGAGCCGAAGGCAGAGGCTTTAACCCTCTGAGCCACCCAGGCACCCCTATACTGTGCCTTTTGTTCCCATGACTTATTCATTCCATGACTGGAAGACTATACCTCCCTCACCGCTTCATCCCTTTTACCCATCCCCCACCTCCTTCCCCTCTGGCAACTGTCTGTTGTTCTCTGTATTTATAGGTCTGGTTCTGCTTTTTGTCTGTTTATTTATTTGTTTTTAGATCCACATATGAGTGAAATATGGTATGTGTCTTTTTCAGTCTGACTTATTTCATTTAACATAATACCCTCTAGGTCCATCCATGTCTCAAATGAAATTAATTCATCCTTTTTATGGTTGCATAATATTCTTCTGTGAGTATATGTGTGTACATGTGTGCACATGTACATGTGCATGCACATGTGCACACACATGTATACCACATATTCCTTACCCAATCATCCATCAGTGGACACTTCTTTCATGTTGTAGCTATGATAAATGAGGCTAACTATAAAGGGGCACACGTATCTTTTCAGATTAGTGTTTTCATTTTCTTTGGGTAAATGCCCAGTAAAAGAATTATTGGATCGTATGAAGAACTTCCATATTGTTTTCCACAGTGACTGAATCATTCTGCATTCCTACTAATAGTGCATTCTCCATGTTCTTGCCAACACTTGCTGTTTTTTGTGGTTTTGATTTTAGCCATTCTGGCAGGTGTGAGGTGACATCTCATTACAGTTTTGATTTGTATTTCCCTGATGATTAGTGATGTTGAACACCTTTTCATGTATCTGTATCTTCAGGTCCTCTGCCCATTTTTAAATTAGATTGTTGAATTGTATACATTATATATTTTGGATATTTACCTCTTACTGGATATATCATTCGCAAATATCTTCTCCCATTTAGTAAGTTGCCTTTTGTTTTGTTGATCATTTCCTTCGCTATGCAAAAAGTTTTTATTTTGATGTAGTCCTGATAACTTATTTTTGCTTTTGTTTCTCTTACCTCAGGAGACATATCTGGAGAAATGTTGACAAAATCCCATACTCATTCATGATAAAACTCTTACTAAAGTGAGTTTAAAGGGAATAGAACTCAACATAATAAAGGCCATATATGAAAAATCCATAGCTAATATCATACTCATACATTCATCTAGGAAAAAACTGAGAGCCTTTCCTCCAAGATCAGGGACAAGAGAAGGATGTTCACTCTTGGCACTTTTATTCAACACAGTACTGGAAGTCCTAGCCACAACAATCAGACAAGAAAAATAAAAGAGTCATCCATTTTGTTAAAGAAGAATTTACACCATCATTATTTTCAGATGACATGATACTATACACACAAAATCCTAAAGACTCCACCAAATACTACTAGAAGTAATAAAGGAGTTCAGTAAAGCTGTAGGACACAAAATTAATATGCAGAAATTGGTAGCATTTCTGTACACTAACAATGAAGTAGCAGAAACTACTCAAACAATTCCGTTTACAATTGCACTTAAAAGAATAAAATACCTAGGACTAAATTTAGCCAAAGAGGTGGAAGACCTATACCCTGAAAACAAAAACACCAATGAAAGAAATTGAAGATGACACAAACAAATGGAAAGATATTCTATGCTTGTAGATTAGAAGGCTTAAAATTGTTTAAATGTCCATACTACCCAAAGCAATCTATAGATTCAATGCAATCCCTACAAAAATACCAGCAACATTTTTCACCAAGCTAGAATAAATAACACTAAAATTTGTATGGAAACACAAAAGACCCTGAATAATCAAAGCAATCTTCAGAAAAGAAGAACAAAGCTGGAGGAATCATAGTTCCAGATTTTAAGATACGCTTCAAGCCTGTAATAATCAAAACAGTATGGTACTGGCACGAGAATAGACACATAAGTCAATGGAACAGAATAGAGAGGCCACAAACAAACTCATATAGTGAATTAATCTATGACAAAGGAGGTGAGAATATGTAATTGGTAAAGAACAGTGTCTTCAATAAATGGTTCTGGGAAAACTAGATAACTGCATGTAAAAGAATGAAACTGAACCATTTTCTAACACCATATACAAAAATAATCTAAAAATGGATTTAAGACCTAAGTGTGAAACCTGAAACCATAAACATTCTAGAAGAGAACACAGGTAGTAATTTCTCTGACACTGGCTGTTTGGGTTTTTTGTTGGTGTTAAATTTTAAGAGTTTTCCATATATTCTGATTAATCCCTTATCAGATATATGATATATAGATATGTTTCCCCATTCTGTGGATTGCCTTTTTACTTCATTGATAGTATCTTTTGATGCACATAATTTAAAAATTTTCATGAAGTCCAATTTATCTATTTTTTCTTTTGTTATCTATGCCTTTGGTGTTATATGAAAGAGATCATTGCCAGATCTAGTGTTGTGAAGTTTTGCTCTATGTTTTCTTCTGAGTTTTATTGTTTTAGAGCTTACGTTTATGTCTTTCATGTATTTTGAGCTATTTTTTTTGTGTGTATGATGTTAAGTAAGAATTTAACTTTATTCTTTTGCATGTGGATATCCAGTTTCCTAGCACCACTGTTGAAAAGACTGTCTGTCCTAGGGCTGAATATTTTTGGTCTAAATGGTAGTGGTGAAAATTCAAACCCCACACTGTTATCAAGGCAGGCCTGGGTTCACAGATTGTCAGGAAAGACTGGGTTTTTACCCATAGGCCAGACTAAGACAGTTTCCTTCCTGTCTTCCACTGCCTATTGACCGATTCTGTTTTCTTCTTCACCCTTTCATTGATAGCACTTAAGAAGGAGTCTCAGATTCATGTGGGACCTTGGCATAAGCCCACAGACTTTTCCTCATGATTCCGTTGTAGTTATTAAGGCCCAAGATTCTAGTTTTCACAGAGAGTAGCAAATGCTCTTAGGCCAACAGTGGCTTCAGGATAATTTACTACTCTTTGATCACTGTTGATTTTCAGACCCTCGAGATCTTCCTTACTTTTGTGCAAGTTTAGCTGTACATTTTAAAAGAATTCTGTTCTAATTTACCCAGCATTTCTAGATATTTTACTTCCTCCTAAAATTTTCAGAAATGAAAATTCTTATTCATATATCTTTGTTCTTGTTCAATAATGAAAACATTTAAAGCTCTCTAAGTTTTTTTTTTTTTTCATAAGAGTGGGTCTGGAAAATTTTATGAAATTTTATTAAAAGATATATGCTTTAATTCATTTATTTAGGAGAATTTTAATTGCCATTTGGTCAGATTTTTGTTTAAATTTTTATTACTAATATCTATTTTTCTTGCATTGTGATTTGATTTATGTAACCTAAAATATAGTTTTTTAAAGGTATAGTGGGTGTTTGCAAAGAGTGTGTAATCTTTGTTCATATTCTAAAAACTAATATATAGCTGGTAAAAGTTACATTTTTTCTCTTTTCTTTAATTTAAATCTTATTTCAGCCCTCCTATAGAGAGTCCAGTCTCTTTGCTTCCAATTGGAATTTTAGGAGTTGTTGATAGAATGTAATATAACTTTGAAACTACTTCTGAAAGTTCAGATCTTGTTTCCAAAAAACTTTTAATAATAATTAGCTCTCATCTTCTCCATATACTTAGGTGGCGAAGACATTTTTATGACAGAAGAACAGAAGAAATACTATAATGCAATGAAAAAATTAGGATCCAAAAAACCTCAAAAGCCCATTCCAAGACCTCTGGTGAGAGCAATTGATTCATTCTAAATACATAGATCCATTAAGTGGTCTTGAGCTCAGATGTTTGCAGTGCTGTTCTTTATTCTTTAAGTTTATAGACACTATCTAAGAAATCAACAAAGACCCAGACACACTGATGTCTGGCTCAAGTCCTTAGGAAAATTAGACATTTGAATTCAATAACAAGAACTTGAGCAACACCTTTCATTTGCTTTCTGGTGAGCACACAATAGGTGCTTAGTATATACTCATTGTAATGATGTAAACTTAATAGTTTGTTTTAACTAAATTTTTTTCTTATTTTTAAAGTCCTACAATATAGTTAACATACAGTAGAATATTAGTTTCAGTGTATAATGTAGTGATTCATTCAGCACTTCCATACATAACCCCGTACTCATCATGACAGGTGCACTCCTCAATCCTCCCCCAACCACCTCCCTTCTGGTAACCATCAGTTCTCTATAGTTAAGGTCTATCTCTTGGTTTGCCTCTCTCTCCACCCCCTTTGTTCATTTGTTTTGTTTCTTAAGTTCCCTATATGAGTGAAATCATATGCCATTTGCCTTTCTCTGACTTATTTCACTTAGCATTATTCTCTCTAGCTCCATCCACATCATTGCAAATGGCAAAATATCATCCTTTTTAATGGTTGAATAATATTCCATCTTATAACTACCACAGCTTCTGTACCCATTCATCAGTTGATGGACACTTGGGCCTTTTCCATAACTTGGCTATTGTAGATAATGTTGATGTATATATCGCAGTGAATATATCCCTCTGGATTAGTATTTTTGTATTATTTGGGTAAATACCCAGTAGTGTGACTGTTGGATCTTAATGTAGTTCTATTTTTGAGTTTTTGAGGAAACTCCATACTGTTTTTTCCACCAGTTTGCATTCCCACCAACAGTATATGCATGGTCCTTTTTCTCCACATCCTCACCCACACCCGCTGTTTCTTAAGTTGTTGATTTTAGCCATTCTGACAGGTGTGAGGTAATATCTCATTATAGTTTTGACAAAATATTGACCAATTAAAAATGTATTTATAATATCTTTTACCAACTTTTCTGGTGTGAAGTCTTAAGTCATGCATACTGGCTTCCACTTCACCAGTATTTATGATAAAAGTTCTATATCAGGAGTTGACCCAAAAAAAGGGTCAGATAGTAAACATTGCAGGCTTTGCAGGCCACATGGTCTCTGCTGCCACTGTTCAGCTCTGCCATGTAACACAAAAGCAGCCATAGATAGTACAGAACAAATGTGCATGGTTGTGTTCTAGTGCA
Source organism: Mustela nigripes (assembly GCF_022355385.1). Classification (NCBI taxonomy): domain Eukaryota; kingdom Metazoa; phylum Chordata; class Mammalia; order Carnivora; family Mustelidae; genus Mustela; species Mustela nigripes. The sequence goes on from NC_081558.1 coordinate 61,626,821, forward strand.
ACTTGATTTATAGTCACTAAACTTGGATTTCTTTAATTTTCACATGTCAAAATTTTATTTTCCTTTTGAGTTTTTTCCCAGACATTAGAAAATGTAAAACCCATTCTGAACTCACAAATTATACAAAAAACCAGTAGTGGGCCAGATCTGGCCTACAGGATATAGTTGGCTGACCCTTACTCTCAATGAATCTTGCTTATCAAGTGCTCCAAAGCTGCTTCGTGTTGTGGTCTAATAGAAGAGCTAGAACTTGATCACATCAGATTATAAAGTAATACACTAGGCATAGTTGGTTTCTAACAGGTAATTTTGAAGGTTTTCAAGGCAGGAAGGGTCAGTGGGGAAGTTCGGGATAGCAGTATGGAAGAGGAGCTTGATATCCAAAGCATGTATAGGCTTTAGAGATTTTCATTTGAACATGAGACCCCAAATTATCAAAGGTATGTTTAATCTACTGCTATTCCCAAAACTCAGAAAAGAGCCTACAGTGTATTCTCAGTAATTTTTAGTTGAATGAAAGAGTATGTTTTAGGGTACACACAGAGTCCATCCCACTAGGACTGAATATTTGTGTTGCAGTAAAAATATCTGGGAATGTTTACTTTAGAACAAGTTTGCAGATAAATAGTCTTGAATGCAATATTTGTTTATTCCAAAAGAACATATTTATAATAAAATCATTGTAGAAGGAAAAAAGAAATATTTGGGAATGTTAGGACAAAGTGTTTAGAATTTAAACAATGAAGAATTTTTTTACCAAGAGGTTAATTATGCAACTATATTTGGAGAGCTCTTATTTGAATTTGAGCCAACAAAAAAAAAGACAAAGAATTTTTATTTACATGTGCAACCACTGACTTAATACCAGTTGGTCCTAGATTTGAAATTAACTAAGAGAATCATGAGACACAATAGGCTCCCACATATTTACCCATTTATTTCATAATATGAACCAAGCAAGGCAGCACATAGCCAAAGAGAAGTTGCAATGACATAGCTGCAGCTTCTAGGTCTCTCCCCCACCCTGAGCATGCTAAGCTGCAAGGGAAGAGCTTCATGAGGGCAAAGACTACATTACTCGAAGCAAGCCTCCAACTCCATGCTTTAACTATGTCTTCTGGCATGTTCATCACGTGGTTCATCCGGGAATAGGTGTCATGCTGTAGTCCTCCCTGTGTAGCTACAGCTTACTAGTCAGGGCTTCACAAGGAGGAATTCCAACAAGCAGGTATCATCTCCCCAGTTACTGCATCACATTTACCTTAACTTCTATATTCCAGGGAGCAGTGTTGCATGAGATAAACACATATTCCAGATGTCCCTGAGTTTAAGACTTTTAAATCAGCTGTTAGCCCTTAACTCACAACTTTAGCTCCCCACAGACGTTTTTAAATCTCTAAAATCTAAATATGATTTTTGACCTTTGGAAAAAATGAATAGCAGTTACATGGGGACAGAGGGAATCTAGCTGTTCTAACCTGAGCAGTGATGTATTTTATTTTTAACAGTAGAGGAAGGGATCTGGAACCATTTCTGATTCTTTCTGAACCATCCACAGGGGGGGCTTCATTACTGATTTAAAAATGATACTGGGTAGAATTCACTGTATATTCTCTTTTTTTTTACATTTATATTTTACATTTATATTTTTATTATGTAATTTTTTTCTTTTATTTATTTTCAGCATAACAGTATTCATTATTTTGCACCACACCCAGTGCTCCATGCAATCCGTGCCCTCTATAATACCCACCACCTGGTTCCCCCAAACTCCCCCGCTTCTTCAAAACCCTCAGATTGTTTTTCAGAGTCTATAGTCTCTCATGGTTCACCTCCCCTTCCAATTTCCCCCAACTCCCTTCTCCTCTCTAACTCCCCATGTCCTCCCTGCTATTTGTTATGTAATGTTATTTTTTATATAGTGTTATGTTAGTCACCATGCAGTATATCACTAGTTTTTGATCTAGTGTTCCAAGATTCATTGCTCACTGTACATTCTAAAGTGATACCCAATGTTTTTTTTTGATATCTATCAGTTTAGGGAACTTGTATTCTTGATCTCCTCTGTTTCTCTAAATATTAAACTATCAGGCCTAGGCTTACTCTCCCTCACTGTTATTCTTGCCACTCACTGTGATTTCCTGGAAAGCACCCTTAAAAGTATCTTCTTCAGGTCCTTTCTGACTTCCTAGATGCATTCTCACACAGCAAATGCAATTGACTTGCAAGTTTCTTCTCCAGATTCCTCGATAAAAGTTTTAATGATTGTGGAACAAAATTTGAAAAACACAAACTTAAATGTAGTAGCCCTCCAGTGCTGTCCCTACCCTCTCTCATTGCTTTTGCTCCCACTTACTGATACCGTCCTTCTCATGGTTTTAATTCATGTCGGTATTGGTGCCATTGAACTCCACATCTGCATTCCAGCTCTGCACCTGAGCTCCAAACCCATACCTTTACCTGCCCAAGGCCCTCGGATTCCCCACTGGCCCCTCGAACTCAGTGTTCTCGGGGCAGATCTTAATCGTGTTCCTCTGAAATGCCTCATTCTCTGTTCTCTTAAAAGGCTCTACTAGCCAGAAACTGTAGCCTCAGGCCATCATTTTCCCATAGTCACCTCCACTCAAACAGTCTATGACTTCCGCATCTACTTCCATATTAGCTTTTAAATCTAAATGTTTACATCTCTCTCCACTATTATCACCACAAACCAACATCATCTTTCACCCAATTACCATTACAGATAGCTGGCATTCTAAAAGTGATTCTCAGGAGTTTAGGCATTTTCTAAATAGACTACTGTATATGTATATTTTGATTAGAGGATAATATAATATAAAATACCTTAATGTATACGTATATTGTAAAATAATCAATTAATAGTCAAGAATGCCATACAATATTAGTGTCTGAGTTTGTGTTTAAGAATAATTTTCTACTAAGTAAGTGAAGTAGTGCTTCATAGCTGTTAAATTATAGAAAATACAGTGAGACGGCTGAGTTATTTCACTGTACATGGTAGATTAGGCATGCGAACTTGAGCTAGGGCCTGTACCAGAGCAATTAGCATATACTTACTTTGTGAGCAGTATGACTATCTATGTACCAACCAATATGTAAGTTCACCATCAATAATAACATGAAATAATCAATTTTTCTGTTTTTAGTAATCATTACAGCACAGTCCCATTTATCTAGCATTATTTTCAAGTGAATGGGATTTAGAAAATTGGCATTTAAGAACTGCTTGAATACAGAGTTTTGGTTAAGTATACTTAGGCCTCATTATTCTGAATTAACAAATGGAGGCTTGGGGATGTTAATTCCATTTTGTCCAACATAATTACATGAGTAGGAATTCTCAGCATTAATATTATTGAAGCTCAAATAAAGAAACAGATGAAATATAGAAACCGAAGTTCATCTTTTTATTATTAAATCCAACTCGAGTTGTTTTATTTCAGCAAAACATCATCCATCATATCAAAGTTACGTCATTACCAAACATTTTTTTCTTTTAAAATGGAATTAAAGCTATAAGCCTACAACTTCAAAACACTTACGTAACTGAATTTAAATGAAAATGTAAACACAAGAATTTCTTGTTGTTTAAAAAGGGTATGCATTTTTCAAGAAACTGCTTCAATTGTAAGAGAGGACAAATTCTGTTGTTATGTGCCTTTTTTATGTATGTGATTTCATTCTGACAATGCAAAATGATCTAAGATTCTTGTTTTCTTTTCCCTCTCAGAATAAATGCCAGGGTCTCGTGTTTGATGTAGTCACAAGCCAGGTCTTTGACATCATCATCATCATCCTCATTTTGCTCAACATGCTTTGCATGATGGCTGAATCAGATGACCAGTCCATGGCCACGAAAGTCATCCTTGAACGTCTCAACCTGGCCTTTGTGGTCATCTTTACAATTGAGTGTCTTGTCAAAATCTTTGCTTTGAGGCAATACTACTTCACCATTGGCTGGAATTTATTTGATTGTGTGATCGTGGTTCTTTCTATTGTTAGTAAGTAATATCAGAAGCCTGAGGGGCTTTAATCTGAGAGCTAGAAGTAAATCTTAGCATTTGGAAGTATGTCCAAACTATCCACAAAGCAACAAATTAGGTTTAATGTGGTTTCAGGAAAAAAAAAAAAAGACAGGTGTACTGCTGCCATTCTCTACTGGGAAGTTGCTAGGAGATACAGCGCAATTTTCATTCCTTTGACTGTTTACATAACTGAAACAGAGAGTTAAATAACTGTGTGGATCCATTTATTCAATGGACAAAATTAAGATGACCTTAAAGTGTCTATGGGGATATCTGGGATATCCATAACTGAGTCAGAGTTCTACCTTTCCTGTGCAACTATAAGCTTTCATGAATGTCTTTAGTCTTAAGGATTTGATGCTTAGTTCCCATGGTTTTCCTTAGTTCAGAATCCATGCGGCTATCAGATCACAGTTATTGCACCCCTGTGACACTGCTAGGCATTCTCTCACCTCTTATTCAGGACCTCCATGGCCCAGCCTAGACTGTGCTTCAAGAGTGTGTCATGAGGACAAGCAGTGCTTGCTTTTTATTCTGTATTCCATGTTAACTTAAACCACAGCATGAACTATGCTTATCTCAACTGCTTGGACCCCATTCACCAACCAGTCTTACTCCGTAATCACTATATTTTTCTTAACATAGGCAGGATTAACTATAAGATTTGTGGAAGAAGAATAGAGAAAAAAAGGATTGTTTCCATTTACGTTTTTATAACACACACGCTCACATACTCCAACTTTGAAATTAAATTCTTCATGGCTAAGCCATGAGAGTTTACACCTTGGGTTTTGCAGTTTTTTGTTTTTTTTTTAAATAATTGTGTGCAACCACTCAGGGGCCATTCTTATAGTTCAAAAAGCAATGGAAGAAAAAAAAGCAATGGAGACAATGAAAACTGATTTCACAAGTGGAAGCTTTTGTACTATTTCAGAAAGGATGTGCTAAACAGATATGTGAGATCAAAATATTTTGTTCCTATCACTACAGCAGCAATGCAGATGTTTCCAAGAACAAGAAAATGGTACAGCTCATAGTCTGTTCTGGTTCCTAAGCCATGAATTCGATGTAGATAAAGTTTAGCAATAGATCCTTCCACACACCTCCAGTGAAACAGATTGTTAAACTTTATCAGTCAATTATAATTTCAAGTACTGGTGAAACTGACAGCAGTATTAAGCTCAGAAAATGATAGTAGAGTGACTCTGGCACAGCCCTCTGAGAACTTGAAGAACTCCTTCCTCCAATATGCAGAGAGCAACTCATTTATTCTACCACTTACTGAACTCCTTCCAGGCAGTGCCAGCCATCATGCAGGTTGTGGAAATATTTCTTGTTTCTGTTCTTTGAACAACTGCTAGGCAATTGCAGTTACACAGCAGAGCACTGTATAGTATTTTGCTCCAGTGGATGAGGAAAATCCAAACCTTGAGCCAAGTCCTACTCACTAACGTAGGCAGCATTTTATATGCCTTTGCCAGTAGATCTGCCACCCAACACTAAGCCTCTACACTTTCCCAAGCTCTTTACTAAGCTTTTTAGAGAAATACAAAATGAGTGTGAGTCAAAGTGAATCCTTCTCTAGGAGTTAACAGTGTAGTTTAACTATTAAGTATTAAAGTATTGAGTTTATGTTTTAAGTACTTAAAGAGTCAGAAAAAGAGAAATTAACTGCACACCAAATCCCATGGTACACAGAAAAACTGAGCTCAGATAACAAATAGATTACTGTGGGTTCCATTAGTCAAAGAAATACTAGTGAAGGAGGTAGCCTTAAAGGGTGGACCTCCTCCAAGTGTTGTTAAGTTGGAACTGAATAAATTCCACACCTCACTACTGTTGGCTGCCCAATTAACATGTGAATTTGACTTCATGGGCACTGTTGTGAATTAGTTCTCTTAGTCATTAGGTGATAGCCAACAATTCTGGCTGCCCATCTCCCGTAATGCCTTTGAGGACCCCCCCACCCCCACCCAGAGGAAGAGCAAGGCCATGTCTACACAAGACAGACATGTTCCAACCATTCTATAATGTTTGGGCCAAAATGTGAATTGTTTCAAATCTTTTATCATTTGCTTACAGAATAGGCAATGAGAGAACAGGATGACATTTTAGGCCAAATATTTAGCTGTTTGCAGAAACCTCTGCTCGAGATCCTATTTTTGGAGGTGTCTACAACAATAAGGAAAGTATCTCCAACTTAGTCCCTTAAGCCTTCTGAGTGGACCTCAGGAGTCCTTTCTCAGGATGAGCATATTGATAAATATGAGAGCTCTGCGGCAGCTTCCGCATAGAGTTGAGCATCCCCAAAACACCATCTCCCTCCAGCCCTGCCCTGTCCTTGTCTATAGCAAGCTGTGTTCAAATTCCCCTATACAAATAAAAACCTCCCTTTTTAAGGAGTTTTGGGGTTAGACATTCCACAATTTCCGCTGGCAGCTCAGGCTCAAGCCAACCATCAATCAGTGTCAGAAGTTTCTCCTTCCATTAATTAACCTGAAGGACTATATAGTTAGTTTATCTGCTTTCCATTCTTTGTATCCAGTAAATATGGAAAACTATTACATTTGTTATCCCATCAGTGACTTTCAACACCCAACACAGATAACACACTTCAAGTGTATGAGATAGGTCACAAAATAGCCTTTCATAAATGGCATTTTCTTTCCTTTCCTTGGGTGTCTCCAATATGATAGACATCTTATTTTATCTGAAGTCCCATCTAAAGTTGTATGGTGCTTGGAAATTATTTTCTAAGTTAAGGCACAGATAGACATTTTCACTGATATTGTTAAAGAAATTTCTTAATTTGTGCAGCATATAGATTATAAAGTACTGATTAAAAATTGATCCCAGTAAGAGTTCAAGGCAGGAGAGACAGGCTGGATCTGAAAGCAGGGTGCCTACTGGAAATTAATTGCTCTATCTCCTTCTCCTAAGGTGCAATGATTTCTGCCTTGGAGGACCAGCAGCACATTCCTTTCCCTCCAACACTCTTCAGGATTGTCCGCTTGGCTCGGATTGGTCGGATCCTGAGACTTGTTCGCGCCGCACGAGGAATTAGGACTCTCCTTTTCGCTCTGATGATGTCTCTTCCTTCTCTGTTCAACATTGGCCTTCTACTTTTTCTGGTTATGTTTATTTATGCCATTTTTGGCATGAGCTATTTTTGCAGAGTGAAGGAGGAACATGGAATTGATGACATATTCAACTTTAAAACTTTTGTTGGCAGCATACTGTGTCTCTTCCAGATCACCACCTCAGCAGGCTGGGATGCTCTCCTGAAGCCCATGCTGCAATCAAAGGATTCGGGAAACCCCAGCTTAGACAACCGTTACTTCCATGCCATAGCCATCACCTACTTTGTTAGTTACATCATCATCTCCTTTCTCATTGTTGTCAACATGTACATTGCTGTGATTTTAGAGAACTTCAACATAGCCACTGAAGAAAGTGAGGACCCTTTGGGTGAAGATGACTTTGAGATATTCTATGAAGTCTGGGAAAAGTTTGACCCAGAAGCAACACAGTTCATCAAATATTCTGCCCTTTCTGACTTTGCTGATGCCCTTCCTGAGCCTTTACGGGTGGCAAAGCCTAATAAATTTCAGTTTCTCATGATGGACTTGCCCATGGTAAGTGGAGATCGTCTCCACTGCCTGGATATACTCTTCGCATTCACCACTAGGGTACTTGGTGACTCCGATGGCCTGGACAGCATGAAAGTGATGATGGAGGAGAAGTTCATGGAAGCCAACCCTTCCAAGAAGTTATATGAACCCATAGTCACCACCACCAAGAGGAAGGAAGAGGAAAGATGTGCTGCTATTATTCAAAAGGCCTTTCGAAAATACAGGCTGAGGATGTCCATGAGTGCCTTGGGAGACAGGCCCTGTTCACAACTCCACACACTCTGCAATGGAGACCTGTCCGCCTCTGGGGCTGAGGGCAAGGTCCACTATGACTAAGCCTCTACTTCCACTCCTACCTCACAGCCTCATCACCTGGCCTCTGGCGTCTGAGCTCCAGAGGTCCACAGCTCAGTGTGTGAATAAGCAATCGACTCCCCAAACTGACCATCCCATTTTTTTCTGCCTAAAAGAAATGGTATTTCAAGTGTTTATTTCAAACGGATCTTACAGGGTTAGAAAATAAGGCTGCCTCACTATGAATCACTGGTACTGTTTTCTCAAGGAGAAAGACACCAGAAGGGCTGTAGAGGACACAACAATGTTAGGATTGAAACACAGTTTAGGTTACATTGAGAAACAAAAAGAAAAAAACAAAGGAAGAAGAAACAAAAAAACTTGTTAAAAATTTAAATAGTGTTTTTCCATATTGTTTCTAGGTACATTGTTTAATACCTTTGCTCAATGTTTTCCCCAATGCACATATGTGGCTTATCACATGTAACTCTCTTGCATGCTGAGTAAAAATTCAAAACTTGCTAATAAATAAATAGCTTCTTACAGATATTTTTACCAACATTAGTATTTTGGGTGTATTTCAAACAAAAGGCATGATCTTGGCTTGTCATTTATCACCCTTTCACCAGCTACAATCTCCGTTATATACATTTGGAAAAAAATAAATACATGAGACTTTCAGTTTATATTTTCATTCAGATGGTACATTCATTCAGATGTATTTCATTCAGACAGTACCTTTCTTTCAAAAAATCTTCTTTGGTGGCTGCATAAGTAGCCATTCAAAAGTGGTGCTTTGCTTTGGAATTAAGATGGGAGCCCATCATATGGGGATAAGTGTGTAACAACTGGCTCTCCAGAAAAAAAAAAAAAAAAAAAAGTGCCACAATTTGTAACATGCATCGATTTCTATGGTGAATACTTCCATCAGGACTGAGTTCAGGCTACCACCATGATATTCCTGAATGTGAAGTTGGGAAGAGATGCCCAGTTAGTTCTTGTGAGCTGGCCCTAGCTGGTTCCAGCCCACCACGGGCTGGAACCAGTAAGAAAGCCTCACTTAAAAGATCTGTGGTGGCCACCTTGGACTGAGAGAGCACCTTCTTAGCTACACCTGGACCTTGTGGTTGGAGATCCAGAGAATGTACTGGTTAGCCAGCGACCTTAGCTTGATGACCCTTTCAATTCTGGCTGAATGTTTGCGTGAAATGCAGTCCAGAGAACAACCCAGGCCTATCAAAAGACCTAGGACTTCCCTAAAAACTGGAGATTCCCAGAGACCAAAGAAGACATCAGGCCTGGCAAGAGGCTGCACTGGAGGTGGAGAACCTACATCATGATAATTGTAGTGTGGAGGAAAACTCTGTGCGAACCAGTCCCGCGGATAGGCTGGAGGGGCTGCATGCCATCAGGAGCCCAACGTCTGAGCTCTGAGCCTCGGAGCCTCTGACCTGCTCCTCTTTGCCCAGCACTGGGTGCTCTGGTGCACTGAACCGGTGGTTATTTTCAGTGTGTATTCATGTCCAGTCCAGGATTTGAATTTTTATGAGTTTTGTAGGCAGCCTTATGCTCTGGAGCATTGGCAAAATAACAATACTGTCATTATCTAATCATATTCAATACCTAATTTTTACTTAGTGGTTGCTGTGCCTTGGGCACTGGCGGAGCATTTGTCATGAATAATCTCAGTTGTACCTCACAGTAACCCAGTAAACATGCGGTCACTCACCTGGTGGAACCTGAGCCTTTGTGCTGGGGAAGAGGAATGGGTGGTCCCAGAGCCAAGAAACCTTTGAGACAGGGCCATCAGGGCTCTCCAGCAGGGCTGCAAGGGCCTTGTAAAAATGACCAGTTCCAAAGTCATGACCAGTTCCACCTGAGGCACTTTGGATGACTGATGAGTTCCCTAAAAGATGCCTCTGATTATGAACACTGAATGTTTTACAGATGCCTACCAAGTTTTCTAAGCAAAGCGGCTGGCCATCATTCTAATAGGGATACCTTCCAGCTGGAGGCAGGGGAGGCTCTGGAAGGATACAGTCTTGCCCATCCCAGGTTAAAGTTTAGGGGCCTGGGTGTGATCTGTTCTGTGCAGAAGCTTTGTCTCTCCCATACACACCTGTGCATCCCCAGATGGTCCCTTTTTGCTTTTTTGCTGAGACTGGGCTCCCAAAGCCAGCTCTCAGGGAGAGCACAGGATCCTCTTAGCTTTAGCAAGAAACTGAGCCACACTTCCTTCACTAGATGGCAGCAAATCCTCAACATGCTCTTTTCTGCGTACTGTACAGCATCTGTGTGTGAGCCTGGTCCTCAAAGAGTCAAAGGGCTAGGGGAGGAAAGTCAAGGCGGGAAGTGGTGAATTACCTAAATCATGGATGGGTGTGAGAAATCTCCCTCCCCTGAGAAAGCTCTCAATGTGCGAGGACCCAGGTCCCCCCAAGACTCAGAGATGATAGTCTGAACTCCATCCTCCTGGGGCCACACTGAATGTCCAGGACAAACAGCGCTACAGGCACAAGAAACCAGATGTCTTATCTTCAGAGTCTTATTTCCAGGCAAATCAGCCACTGCTTAATTCAATCAACAGACATGTTCCTGAGGGCTGGTGCAGTCCCATGCTGTATAAACCCCTTACAATCTATGGCCCTTAGCCTAAGAGCATATATGCTGATTGGGAAGAGTATTAGATAAGCATTCATGTGATGATAACACTATGCAATATAACAAGTACAGTAAACTGGGGATACCCCTCTGCTCTGAGTATCACTTAGGCAGGCTCCTGGGAAGGCTTCATGGAAGAAAGTGGGATACCTGAAATGAGAGAGGTAGATGTGCAGGATTGTGACTGGGAGAGGGGTTGTTTGAGAGGTTTGAAGTAGAGGGGATGGCAGAGTGTAAGGAGTATAAGGAGAGAGTGGAGAAAGTGTAAAGAGGTACCAGCTCTCCAAACTGGGACTTAAAAGTACAGTTAGTGGAGCAGTCCCAACAGAATCTTAGAAATGGGCTGTTTTGTGGAGAGCCTTAAATGCCAGAGTGAGAAGTTATATATTTAGGTAATAGGGAGGCATCGAAGGTATTTGAAAGGGGGAGAAAAGTTAATCAGACAGAATATGCAGAGTGCAATGAGCTGGAAAGAGAGCAGAATACTGGTCCTAGAGGGTAAGAGGCACTGAGTGAGGAGAGAGGCAGGGACAATGAAGTGTGACCCTAGGATGTTTGTGCCAAGGCAAAAGGGTCTGAGGAAGCCTTGGGATTTTTGTCGGGGTGACAAGGTAGGTAGCAGTACAAGTTACCAAGTTAATGAGTATAGGAGGGCAAGAGTTTATTTGTTTCCATGGTTATAGCAGAGGAAAATTTTAAAATTCAGTTTGGAACACTTTGAAGGTTTAAGATGCCAGGTCCAAGTGACAGTATCCAGCCAAGAACTTGAGGATACCGACATGAACAGGAGTCCTCAGTACAGGGATGACATTTGAAACAGCAGGAACAGATGAAATTATGGGGGAGTGTAGCATACCCAGATCTAGAAGGTGAGGACTCCTCCTGGGGGCATGCATTCAGAGAGTAAAGATGAGGAGAAGAGACAGTTCAGGGAAGGGTGTGGGGGGTAGGTGAAGGTACACACCGTGACATGTAGTTTGGGCATGGAGCAGACTTCATGAGAAACTCACAGCCAGCAAGATAAGTGACATGGTCCCACCTTTTCCTCCCTTCCACCAAGAAGCAGCAAGGAGCCAGGACACAGTGTAGTCGTGTTCTAGGGAAGGATCCCACTAGAGAGCGGATCTTCTGCCTTTTTATTGAGCAAGCATGAGAGTTTGCCTTATAAACAACCCAGGCGTAGGAGCCAGCTGTTCTGGGGAGCTGAATTGGAATGTCAGCTACTAGTGCTCTCAGTGCCCTTGAAATCCTGTACATCTCCTCCTGCTCAAGGAGGGGGAGCCACTGGTCCCAGATAGCTTGTTGCCTGGCAACCCAGAGAGAAGCTCCAGGGTCATTCGTTGGGCAATCCTGTCCATTGCTGCACAAGGAGTAATCATAAAGGCAGTGAGAAAACATGTGCTAACATTTATTGAGCACTTACTCTGGACTTGGCTGCCACTTGAGCAGGACTACCCCCTCTTAATCTGCACGACAGCTTTATTAGACATAAACTATTTTTAATCTTCATTGCTCTGTTGAGAACGAGGCATGTAGAGGAAGTGAGAGCCTAGTTCAAACCCAAGCAGTCTGGACACAGAGCTCAAGCTATCAACCACGACACCCCACTGGCCAGACACCAGAGGCTAGTGTGACTGCCATTGAAAGAGGACACCTAGTTCCCCTGGTAACATTCTGTAACCGTCTCACCATCCATCTCCTCTCCTCTGGAGATGCTGCATGTTTTCGAAGTTCTTCCACTGTGGAAACATCCACTACATGGGGAGATGCAGATGGGGCGTCCCTCTGCAAATTCTGCATCCTCAGTTCTGCCAGTGTATTCAGTTCCCTACTATTTTGACCTAGTTTCCATCCTTTTATCATTCTCTCCCTCCTCCAGGTAAACTCCTCTCACAGCTGGTAGAAAGAGAGTAGAACACGGGTCCCTTCTAGCAGAGGGCAGGAGCAGAATCTCCCCTCTTTTCGGACAATATAGGTACAGCTATTAAGGCAGGCTTCAAGTGTGCTAATGTAATAGTGGTGACATGAGAGGTGACATGAGATGTAAGGGGACCCTGTGGATTTAGTCTGCCATAGTCTTTGTCAGTCCCCCACCCTAAACCACCCAGAAGGAGCATACGGTCCGACGAGACCACTGTGTCTGCTGAGCAGTTGCTACTTCATGTGCCTTCACCTCCTCTAAGCCCTTTCTATATTAAAAATCTCTTCTGGATCCAAACCACAATGAGGATGCGTACTCTGCCCCCCCCCCCAGCTTTACTGAAGTATAAAAATTGTATATATTTAAGGTGTACAACACGATGATTTGATCTATGTATACATGATGAAACGATTAACACAATCAAGGTAATTTGCACATCCAATACCTTCATCCCCCCCTCCTTTTTTTTGGCATGCTGAGAAAAATGTAAGATCTACTTTCTTAGCAAACTTGTAGTATATAATACAGTATTATTAGCTATAGTCACCTTGCTGTACATTCAATTCCTAGAACTTATTCATCTTATACCTTTATATACCATCTGTTTCCCTCACTCCCCCACGCGCCCCGCTCCTGGTAACCAAACACCTTTCTACTTTCTGGTTCTATGAGTTGGACATATTCTAAGGATAATTTTGGAATAATTTCTATTAATATCAACTCTGAAGCTTAGTTTATGTGGGGTAGTAGTTATTTGTGACCTAAGGATAATTATGAGTTGGACTTATTTTAGATTTCATATATGTGAGGTCATGAGGTATTTGTCTTTCTGTGTCTGGCTTATTTCAGTTAGCATAATGCCCTCCAGTTTCTTCCATGTTGTCACAAATGGCAAGATTTCCTTCTTTTTCATGGCTACATGGTATTCCATTACCATTCCAAATGATATCCTATTCACATTTTTAAAAAGATGCTTATTAAATTGTTCATTATAATAAAATAAATGACAAATACCACACTAATCTCTGACTCACTGTATCTGAGTATACATCCAATATATTGTTTGTTTTTGTTTTTTTAAACACTTTATACATTTTTTAAACATTTTAAAAATTTTAATTCAAGTAATTAACATATAATGTATTATTTGTTTCAAGGGCACAGGTCTGTGATTCATCATCTTATATAATACCCCGTACTCATTACATCACGTGCCCTCCCCAATGTCCATCACCCAGTTACCCCATCCCTCCACCCTCTCTCCTCCAGCAACCCTCAGTTTGTTTCCTATGATTAAGAGCCTCTTATGGTTTGTCTCCCTCTCTGGTTTCTTTCTTTCTTTCTTTCTTTTTTTTTCTTTAATTTATTTATTTGTCAGAGAAAGAGAGAGAACACAAGCAGGGGGTGTGCAGGCAGAGGGAGAAGCAGGCTCCTCCTGAACAAGGAGCCTGATGAGGGACTCAATCCCAGGACCCTGAGATCATGACCTGAGCTAAAGGCAGATGTTTAACTGATTGAGCCTCCCAGGCATCCCTCCCTCTCTGGTTTCATCTCGTTTTATTTTTTCCTCTCTTCCCCTAAGAACCTCTGTTTTATTTCTCAAATTCCACATGTCAGTGAGATCATATGATAATTGTCTTTCCCTGATTGATTTATTTTGCTTAACATAATACCCTCTATTTTCAGCCATGGCATCACAAATGGCAAGATTTCTTTTTCTTTCTTTCTTTTTTGAAGGCTGACTAATATATATATATATATATATATATATATATATATATATATATCTCACATCTTCTTTATCTGTTCATCTGTCAGTGGTCATCTGGGCTCTTTCCATCGTTTGACTATTGTGAACATTGCTGCTGTAAATATTGGGGTGCAAGTGCCCCTTCAGATCACTACATTTGTTATCTTTGGGGTAAATACCCAATAGTATAGCTACATTACTTTTTAAAGATTTTTTTTTTTTTTTTGACAGAGATCACAGGTAGGCGGAGAGGCAGGCAGAGAGAGAGGAGGAAGCAGGCTCCCCACTGAGCAGAGAGCCCGACATCGGGCTGGATCCCAGGATCCTGGAATCATGATGTGAGCCAAAGGCAGAGGCTTTAACCCACTGAGGCACCCAGGCGCCCCAGTATAGCTACATTATTTTTAATACTACTGAGTTTTAACTTTTTTTTGGTGTAAAAAAGGTGATTTTATTAAAGCATAGGAACAGGACCTTTAGACAGAAAGCTGCTGCAGACTTTTAACTTTTATACTAGAAATAAAAGTGATATATGCACCACTGTTAGTGTTAGGCTGTTCTGAATTTGACTATATATGTACCTTTACCAATGAATTTTATACTTTCAAATGTTTTCCTGTTGGCCCTTAGCATTCCTCTATTTCAACCTGAGAACTCCATTTAGCATTTTTTACGGCAGGTCTAGGGATGAACTCCTCTAACTTTTGTTTATGCCTTTATCTCTCCTTCATTTCTGAAGAACAGTTTTGCTGGATATAATATTTCTGAACTTCAGACTTAAACACATTTGTTCTTAAAAGACACTGTTAGGAAAATAAAAAGGCAAAAAAAAATGTTATGAAGAAGCTTATTTTTAAAAAAAGAAAATGAAAAGGCAAGCCACAGACTGGGAGAAGGTCCCTGAAAACCATACACCAGACAAATGACTTGCACCTAGAATATGCAAAGGATTCTTGCAACTCAATAATAAGAAGAAAAGCAATCTAAAAGAAAAATGTGTGAGTGATTTTGAAGGATGGATAAGGAAGAACCTGAAAAGATATTCAGCGTCATTAGTCAATAGGCAAATGCAAATTAAAATCTCAGTGAGATACCACCTCACATTTATTAGAAAAATGAAAAAGAAAGGAATGGGGAAAGTCAAATGTCCATTCACAGGTGAATGGATTCTCCCCACGAGCAGAAGCCGAGTTACCTGTTTCTTCTCCCCTACCCCTGCAGTAGGCACCTATTGCACAGGCACGACTGCTGGAGGGCTGTTGGGTGGACAGTTAGCTCCATCCTCCCTTCTGCCCCTGGAGTTAATGAGAACCAGTTGGCCACTGAACCCTGTATCCTGGTCTGCATTCTCTCCTGGGTCCTCACCCCTTTTCCCCCTCCCAGGGGACGGCTCCATACTGCAGCCCTGGGCATGAGCTTTTTTGCACCCCAGACGCTGCCCCAAGAGGCAGGAAATGCCAGGCACTTTCCTTCTCCCTAAAGACCTTGTGAGATCATTCCGGTAAAAATTTAATGCCTAAAAGTCAATTACACTTAAGAATGCTCTGATGAGCCCCACGGCAGCCTTTTCTCAGAGCCACTGGGGCCTGCAGCTGCTTTCCCGCTCCCTCTACACGATGCTGAGAAAACCTCTCTGCCCTTCCTCACAATGCAGCAGGGTCCCAACCTCTGCTTTGCCACCGAATCGCTACGTGAACTTGAGCAAGTAACTTTGTGGGCCTAACTTGGATGTAAGTAAAAATGAAGGGCTGCCTTGGATGCTCTCTGAGGCGTGTGGTCACCTGGTCATTCTCACAGTCCCCCATCGCTGGGTGAGCAGAGAAGAACGGGAAGACACATCTGGTTAGAGATCGGGAAGGGAATGGCGAGGGGCAGAAATGCCACAAAACAGAAGTGTTGGGAAAGGGGGAGAAATTCTGGATGGGTTTCTGTTCTTTTCGAGGATAAACACATTACAACTAACATGCAGAGATGTATGCAAAGCACACAGGTTACAGTGACCTGGCCACCTTTCCTCTATGGCATTCAACTCCCTGTGCCATACCAGACATCTCATCAGCTGGCCCCAGGTGTGCCACAGCTGGTTTCAGGCACGGGCTACTCTCAGGCAGGCCCCAGGGCCTGGTTCTTCCTGTGCAGACCATGATGAGGAATTTACCTCTCATCTACCCACTCATTACTTCCTGTGTGTGCCCTGCCATCCCTCAGCTGGCCTTTGCGTAATCCTGGTGGTTCCTGCCCCCCAAATCCTCTTCCCCTTCATCCTCTGCACTGGAATACCCTCCCCTTCTTGTACCCTTCCAAAGAAGCTCTGGGCTCCACCTCAGAAAACCTCTCTGCCTAACTTCAAGATGCCTTAGAAGATTCCTATCCTTACACTCTACATATGCCATCACTCTGCAGGGAACAGCTAGGACATAGTGTGGAGGAGGCTCTGTCCAGAAGCAGAAGCTTTTTCTGCTCTCCCATCACATCTCTGGGGCCCCACAATGGGTAAAATGCCCTGGTGGTTCTGAGAGATTCACTCCATGTGTTTAAAGCAGCTCTTTTGAGCCGGGGGAGCCCTTCCCCATGGGATTCGACAGCCTGATTCTGCTCTGGGTTGAGGCTGCTTCAGAAATGTGGGACAGTGTATGAACCGGAGGCTCCCCCTCCTCTAGCCAGAACTCCCTTATTGAACTCTCCTTGGGCCATCATTCTCTGCTTTGGTTCCAGTTATTTCCTTTGCTGTGTTTTCTAATCAGATGCGGTATTCAAAATATTTACACCAGTAAGACTTGGGCACTGACCAGACAGAATGGATGTCATGAAGTCCTAGAGGGTCCTTGAGAATGGCCAGTGTACAGGCAGTGAGTGTAGGGATTAGAGGTATGACCAGCATAACCCTTGATTACCCTTGGATCACAGGACATAACTGGGGTTGGGGGTCATAGGGAAGAGGCTGGGGCAGAGGGGGTGGCCAGAAAACACTCGGGGGGTGATGGTTAGAATCCATTTATCCACATGCTAACCTTAGATCACTCTCTGCCATCCTTCTTTTGTCCTTTCAGGATGCATCAGTTGGACTCACTTGCCACCTGATTTCCAGCTGGGTTCACTTCATCAAAGGTACCTGAAGGAGACCGAAGGGAAGGGAGAGGAAGAAGTCAGGCTATTTCCCCTGCTTCCTGCTTGCTCCAGGCTATGTTGCCAGCAGTGGCTGTGTCCTGCTATATGCTCCTCTTCCACAGGTCTAGCTCCCCTTTACCCCTTTGGGTCTGAGGGTAGAAAAGCTTCCTGCCATTGAGGGGCTCTGAGTGCTTCAACATCCTTAATGCCTGCAGATGCAGTCTCCAGGATGGCCCCAGGGACCTTTCCCTTCTGGGACTCATTGTCTTGGCTACCCCCCACCCACCCTGTGCTATGTGTGTGTTGTATGGGCAATGGGATAAGCAGAAGTAATGTTATGCCTCTTTGGGGAATAGACCATGAAAGACTATAGCCTTCTGTCTTGGGTACCCTCTGACTTACACTCTTTCAGTCACTCATTCGGGGGGTGGTAGGCCACCAGGTCATGAGAAACTCCAGGGAGAGGCCCACATGGTCTAACTAATAGCCAGCAAGGAACTATGGCTTGGCGACAGACAGTCCCATGAGGGAGCCTAGCCATGGGCCCTGCAGCCCCAGGCAAGTGTTGACATGACGTAGGCCTTGCAAACAGCTTGACTGCCCTCTCATGGGACACCCTGAGCCAGAACCTCCCAGCTAAGCCACTCCCAGGTTCTCATCCTTCAGAGACTCTGTGAGATCATGAATGTTCATTGGCTTAAGCTGCAAAATGTTGGGGTAATTTGTTACACAGCAGTAGATAACTAATACAAAAACATCCATACCTCCATAAATGGTTGCTCTAATATGTTTCCTGAACCATCTGAGGTGGATTCTGCTTTCTGGATAATAGAGAGTCTCAAGCCAGTAGCCACTTAACAACTGGCATGGAAAAAATTCAGTATCTTTTTTTTTATTTTTTTGTTTTATATTTTATTTATTTATTTATTTGACAGGCAGAGATCACAAGTAGGCAGAGAGGCAGGCAGAGAGAGAGGGGGAAAGCAGGCTCCCCACTGTGCAGAGAGCCCAATGAAGGGCTCGATCCCAGGACCTGGGATTATGACCTGAGCCAAAGGCAGAGGCTTTAACCCACTGAGCCACCCAGGCACCCCCAATTCAATATCTTAACAATGCTGTGGTTGTACCAGCATGTTCCATCTGAATATCTTCCTTTCCATCCACCACCTGAGACCCAGAAGTTTGGGGTGGAGCCGTGGCCCTCACTGAGGACGTTGGACAAGGCAAGCCTGGGGGTTGAGGCAGGAATAGGACAAGGGTGAGAAAGAATAATGAGGGAGGGGTAGATGACAGAATAGAAGATTCAGGTCTGAGTTAGTCCACAAGAAATCAGGAGAGTCATTTCCCTGTCTCCACTTGCTCATCAAATAGGATCAAGGTGACAGCCAAAGAGAGTCTACTACAGGTAAGAGTGTGGGCTGGCAGCTTGGTGTGGTTATTACAGCATTATTTCTAGGTGAGTTTTCTTGAACCACCAAATGCTGTGTGTGGGGGCTCTCAGCCTGACATGCTGCTCTGTCTCTGTGGACCAGCATGCCAGCAGTTCCCAGGCGCCACAGACAGACACAGCCTACAGAAGACAGCATGGGCATGGACACACACACACACACACACACACACACCCGTGGGCGGGTGGGGCACCTTCTTCCTGCAGCTGCCAGCAGCCTCACATTACGGGCGCAGGGGGCCCCTTTGTAGAGTGGAGCTGCCTCGGGGTGCCCTCTGTGAGTCATTTCCTGTTATTCTCCTCGGAGAAGTCCTGCCATTCTTTAAAGCAAGATTTGACATTTTTATAGGACTAACTTCTGGGGCCTTCTGGTCAAGAAAAAAAGCAGGGATCCTTTCTTTTATATTTACAAAGCCATTAATCGGCTTCTTTATAAAATTAGACTCCATTATAAGCTCAATTGGAGTGGGAGCACAGCTTTATTTAGTCCCAAACACCAAACAGCCCTAAAGGATTCTTTTTAATAACCAAGTGTTGAGTGGCAAGAAGACTGGCAAGGTAGGCTCCACTTCCTTCTGCTGCTGAAAGCCAGTGGCATTGATTCAGTGGTGTACACACTGCACACCCATGCCCCTCGGCTGTGCCCACCTACCCTGGAGGAGAGAAAGGGAAGAGGGAGTCATGGTTCAGAGCCATCTCCAGAGCCCTACCTGTAGCTCCTGCCACAATCTCCAGGTACCCATCTAGCTCCAGAGGAGAAGTGCCAGATGAGGAACCCCCAGCTGATCCTGCTCCTGACCTAGCCTAGGCATCTATCTACAGTACCAGTGGTGGGACTCTCTATACTCCCTGACCCTGTGATCTGCTGGTCACTGAGCTTTCAGAGGGTGTTAATCTGTGCTCAGCCCAAAATGCGGATGACCCACTTTGGGGTGACCAGAGATTCTGCATTCTTAATAGCGAAGGTGATGTTCTTTGTACAAGACCACGCCTCACAGAGCAAAGGTCTGACGTGTGCTGCTGTTAAAACAGGCAGGAGGATGGTTAACTAGGCTTGAGGAAGTGGGGAGAGTGACTCTCTCAAGATAGTTAACTAGGCTTGAGGAAGTGTCCTGGGCGAGCTGACTTGTCTCTGGTCACCTGGCCTCCCTTAGGAGACAAACACTCAGCTCTTCAGAGAGTGCTTCTTAAGCTTAAATATGTACCTGGATCACCTGGAACCTTGTTAAAATGCAGATTCTGGCCATTAGGGCTGGCATGGGGCTAAGAATTTTCATTTCTGGCAAGCTCTTGGTGGTGCCAATGCTGTTGGTTCTTAGACCCCATTTAGTAGTGCAGTCCTGGACAATGGCAGTACCATATTCTATGAGGTGCTGTTATGTGCATTAGCTCCCCTGAGACTCATAGCAGACAGGACATAGCCAAACCAAACACATTTTTTTTTTCTTTTTTAAAAGATTTTACTTGGGGGGGGGTGGAGAACATGAGTGTGTAGGAGGAGCAGAGGGAGAAGCAGACTCTGATGAGCTGGGAGCCTGATGCAGGGCTCAATTTTGGGACTCCAGGATCATGACCTTAGCCGAAGGCAGATGCTTAACTAACTGAGCCACCCAGGTGCCCCCCAAACATATTCTTCCCCCATACATAGGTGCTTTCCTACCTGAGGCCAAGCCACAGACAGCCTATGCTATTGAGGATGCTGCTAGAAAGAGTTTAGAACTAGCCACGCTCATCTCAATGTTTCTGATGGTCAAGTCACTTAAAGTTTAATCTCTATAAAAATGCTTCTGATGGCTGTCCTTGACCATTGTGACCTGAATCAGGCCAAGGCAAAGTTATAGCCAATGGTGTAAGGGGCTCACCCAATGTCCACTCTCTCCTTTTCTTAGTCAAAGAAATCAGATCTCATTAGTGGCACCAAACTGCCCACCTTAAAACAAATCCAGTTCCAACCCACCCTTAAGCTAAGAGTGGACTTGCACTAAGTTCTGGCCACTGAGGTATAAGTGACCAATATTGGATGAAGCTTTTAGAAAACCTCCTTTAAAGGGGGGGGGGGTTAACTCAGTTGATATGTAATTTTTTTATCCTCTTCCACTTCCTCCTTCTTCCTGCCTGGAATACAGATGTGATGGTGTGGCTCTAATAGCCATCTTGTGACCTTGAGGCATGCTAAAGAATGGAACCTTAAGGATGGTAGAGCAGAAAGATGCAAAAAATGGAGGCCCAGTGGACTCATGCATCTGCTGTGCTGGCTCAGAATCACCTACTTCTGCACACCACATTACAATAGAGAAAAAGATCCACACATTCTTCAAGCCACTCTTTAGTGAATCTCTGCTTCAAGCAATTGTGGGAATTTTCTAACTGATACAATGGTTCTGTCATCAGCCTTGAAGGGTAATACAACATTTCCTATGTATTCCATTCCCAGAACAAAATAATGGAGTTTAAATTGGATTTAAAATGACCAGATCCTGAGGCAAGGGAAACAAAAGCAAAAATAAACTATTGGGGCTACATCAAAATAAAAAGCTCCTGCAGTGAAGGAAATAACCAACAAAACTAAAAGGCAACCTACAGAATGGGAGAAGATAATTGCAAATGACAAGGGGTTGATATCTAAAATATACAAAGAGCTTATAAAACTAAAAAAATTGCAGTATTTGCAATTTTTTGCAGTATTTTCAGTATTTGCCCAAAAAGCAAATACTACAATTAAAAAATGGTCAGGGGGCACCTGGGTGGCTCAGTGGATTAAGCCACTGCCTTCGGCTCAGGTCATGATCTCAGTGTCCTGGGATCGAGCCCCGCATCGGGCCCTCTGCTCGGTGGGGAGCCTGCTTCCCCCTCTGTCTCTGCCTGCCTCTCTGCCTACTTGTGATCTCTCTCTCTGTCAAATAAAATAAATAAAATCTTTTTTTTAAAAAAATGGTCAGAAGACATGAACAGACACTTTTCAAAAAAAAAAAATCCAGATGGTCTACAGGTACATGAAAGGATGCTCAACATCACTCATAATCAGGGAAACACAAATCCAAACTACAATGAGATACCACCTCACACCTGTCAGAATGGCTAAAGTCAAAACCACAAGAAACAACAACTGTTGGCAAGAATGTGGAGAAAAAAGGAACCCTCTTGTACTGTTGGTGTGAAAGCAAACTGGTGTAACCACTGTGGAAAATAGTAGGGAGTTTCCTCAAGAAGTTAAAAATAGAACTTTATGATCCAGCAATTGCACTACTAGGTAGTTATCCAAAGAATACAAGAACCCTAATTCAAAGAGGTACACACATCCCTCTGTTTAGAGCAGCATTATTTACAATAGCAAGATATGGAAGCAGCTCAAGTGTCCATTGATAGATGAATGGATAAAGAAAATGAACGGATAAAGAAAATACGTACAGCAGAGTATTGCTCAGCCATAAAAAATAATGAAACCTTGCCATTTGCACCAACATGGATGGAGATGGAGAGCATAACGCTAAGCAAAATGCCAGTCAGAATGGGACAAATGCCATATGATCTCACTCATATGTGGAATTTAAGAAACAAAACCAACAAGCAAAGGAAAAAAAATAGAGACAAATCAAGAAACAGACTCTTAATTATAGAGAACAAACTGATGGTCAGCGAGAAGGGAACCTGGGGGACAGGGGAAGTCTGTGATGGGGTCTAAGGAGTGCACTTATTATGATGAGCACTGCTAACGAAACTGGAATTAAAACAAAAATTTAAGGGCACCTGGGTGGCTCAGTGGGTTAAGCCTCTGCCTTAAGATCAGGTCATGATCTCAGGGTCCTGGGATCGAGCCCCGCATTAGGCTCCCTGCTTAGCACAGAGCCTGCTTCCCCCTCTCACTCAGCCTGCTGCTCTGCCTACTTGTGATCTCTCTCTGTCAAATGAATAAATAAAATGTTTTTAAAAAATAAAAAATAAAATGACCACAAATGGTTAAATGTAGGTGGTGGGAGATAGAGAGGGTGCCACTGGGTCTACAAGTGCAGTCTTACCCCAACCCTACGCCATCCTCATTGCAAGGACTCTGTTTTCTCTGGGCCCCAAACATGACAGACCATGGAGGCCACTTGGGTCTCATATCCACGGGCCAAATAGCTGGTGTGAGCTCGGATTCCTTCTACAATCTCTTTGAGGCTGCAATCATCTAAAAATTGGGGCTGATAATGACCACACCTACTTAATGAGATATTTGTGTTCCTTAGATGGGCACGGCTCAATTTTTATTATTATTACTGCATATTATATTTATTGCATGTATATTTGTTAGATTTTAAAGAGTCAGAATGGGGGTACAAAGGTGACAAAAGGGTAGTCCCGTTTCCCTCAAGGAATTCCCAATCTAAAGCCTTGAAGAGAATTGTTGTACATCTTGGATTGTTAAGAAATCATTCAGATGCTGCCCAAGACGTGACCCCCTGGGGGAGCCTGTTTCCTGGCGCCTGGTCCCCCAAGCCTCCAGACTCCCAGAATTCTCTAGCCAGTGGTCCCTTGGGACTCTGAAGGGTGAGTTCTAAATGGGTTTCTCCACTTGCCCCGACAGTGCAGAGATCTTCAAGGAAGTGGCCACCTTAGTTATCCTGCCTGAACTCTCTCTTTGTGACTTGGAAAAATTTGCCCCTAACTCAGCCAGGTTGAGTGAGTGGCATTAAAATGGGAAAGATGAAACCTCTAGGCTCTCAGGCTACTGTCTTGTAGGTGAGGAGGTTGGTCTGTGTCCATCCTCCCTCTGCGGAGTGTGGACCCACTCGGATCTCCTTCTCTACTCTTCTCTGTCTGAAGGGTCTGCCTGCCAGCCCGACTGGCTGCTTCCCTGCGGGCTGGCCATGGGGAACTGGAGTAGGGCCCTGGTGCTAGAACAGAGTTCTGGGGGAGCACAAAGAGGGGGAGCTGCCTAAGTGATTATGACAAATGGACACTGACACCACTAAGGGAGTTTATGCTCTGCAAGGCAGCGAAGGCAGCGGCTGCCTCTGACGTCTGAGTCTCCTAGGTCTGTCTGACTAACACGAGCTATACTCCAGAGAAACAACCGGATGGGGTGAGCCTTTCTTGCCCTCTTCTGAGAGCTGCCTCCTTCTGTCTCCCGCCTCCCACAGGCGGCCTCTCCTGGCAGCAGCTGGTCAGAAAGAAACCGGTGGATACCAGGAGGAGGGAGAACATGGTTCCAGGGGCCAGAATTGGACAGGGCGGGGGTCCTGAGAACAGTGCCCTTTGCTTTCTCCCTTTCCACGCTTGCTGCAGAGCTGTGACTGGAAGGACATGGACGCACTTGCTTTCTCTACCAGGGGTCACTGCCAGGTAGTGGCTGAAGAGTTCAGGGCCAAGTTCAGGGGGAAGACGCAGAACTCACTTAGCATATTTTATCAGAGGGGCTTTGGATCCTCCCTCTCCCTTGTGCTCCACTTGATCCCGCAGCAAGCCCTGGCAATCCAGCCTTCCCAAAGGCACTCATCTAGCCCCCTCTCTTCATCTGCTGCTACCCCACCTTGTCCACACACATTCTGGGACTGAACTGAGATGATCTGTATGAGGCCTTTAATAAGCACCAGCAAGGGTCAGCCCATGGCATTGCTATAGTGTTAGTGTGGTTCTCCCTTGCTCTCACCTTCCTTTGTAGTCAGAACAGCTTGCTGCAGAGGGTCAGTGCTGATTAAGGAATGTGGAGATGCACCCAGGCCCCCTTCCCACCCTGCCACAGTGGCAGCATGCCCAGATCAGGATCTCAAAGGCAGTAAGGGGCTCCCCACTTCCCTGATGGCTCATGGACTCTCAGCCAAACACAGTGGGTTCTGCACTCCTCAAAGGGAGTCTCTGGATCTTCTCTCCCCACTCTGTGGTCTGGTGGATGTCCTTTTACAGACACCCCTTCCCATTCTGAGCTCGGTGAAATCTGGCTGCAACCTCCGCACTTCATTAGCGTGGGGAACAAATGTGAAAGCTCTCTCCCCTAGCTGCCTGCCAGAGCTCTGAGCTGGGTGTTTTGCCCATGTTCTGGAAAAACAAGTGTTCTTGTGCTAACGGGGACTACCTTGGAGCATGGAGTGTATGTGTATGTGAGTGCGTGTTATATGTGCGCCTGCACGGGCATGAATGCATGTGTCCCTAGGATTTCTAGAAGTACGACGTGTTTTCTGATGAAGTCCCTGGCAATGTTATGGTTAGCAGAACTATGTAAATTGTAAGACTAAGCTGGAGCAGGGGAATCAGGCCCACAGCAGATGAGAAGAAGAGCCGGGCCAGAGTGAAGGTGGTCTCAGGGATCTGCTCCTTCCCTGGAACTTAGGCAGGTCCCTTCCCTTCTTTGGATCTCTGTTCCTCATTTGCAAAACAAGGAGACTGATGAGGTGAGTTCTCAGTCCTTTCTGGGCCCTGAGGTTCTATGATGTGCTCACTCTTGGAGAGAGATTCTTGTGGATCTCTTTTGGTCACATTACTTTTCAGACAGGAGATGTACCCCCTGATCTTCCCTGTCTTCCAGGCCTGGTTGATCTGCATATTGTGCTCCAGATTCCAGACACCCTGAACTCCAAGGAATCTGCTAGGGATGGGCCATTAAACACTGCAGGGTACCAAGATAGCAGCTTTCCCCTGTTCTTCCCCGCCTGATCCCAAAAGGAGGATCTGCTTTGCTCCATCTCAGGCCTGCTGGGCCTCTCCCACAGCAGGAAGGCATAGGGCAGTACACCCACTGCCTGGGTCTAGGGATGAAGTGGGCATTGCTTGGAACTAGGAAGAGGATTTTCTTGCCTGCCAGAAACTCAACACTTTGGACCTTTTAATTCACTTTGGCTAGAGAGAAGGTTTTTTTGTTTTTGTTTTTGTTTTATTTTAATATTTTATTTATTTATTTGACAGAGAAAGGGAGAGGTCACAAGTAGGCAGAGTAGCAGGCAGAGACAGAGCTGGGAAAGCAGGCTCCCTGCTGAGCAGAGAGAGCCTGATGCAGGGCTTTACCTCAGGACCCCAAGACCATGACCTGAGCCGGAAGCAGAGGTTTTAACCCACTGAGCCACCCAGGCGCCCCGTAGGAAGAAGTTTTGAGCTAGGAGTAGTGCTGGTGTCCAGGAAAGATGACAGAACCAGAGCAAACTAGCCATGATACCACAGGGAAGCTGCATTCCAAGCCCTGGGTGCCTCAGCCCTGGCAAAAGATGTCCCAACAGGCAGGGCACCAAGCAACCACCTACCACCTCTGAGAGACCATACAGGTTTAGATGATAAGCATGGCTGCTGTGACAGGTGTGTCACCAAGGCTGGAGCACATTCCCCAGGTGTTTCAGACATTGTAAGGAGACCTGGAGAACTTCACTCTGTCCTAGGAGGATGTAGAGAGAGAGGAAGAGCCCCAGGGATGACTGAGGTGGGGTTCTCATTTCCTGGATGGATGGGAACTCACAAGGCATTTAATCCTAGAAAATTCTAGAAAACTAAATTAATGTAGCATTATTTGTCCCAAGCATTGTGGCGCACTAAGAACCCTGCTTGCTGCACACAGTTTCTCCGGTGATCTGAGACAGGAAGCCTTGGCATCAGTCTCTCACTTACACAAGATCCTTCGCCAGAGTCTTAGCCCCTCTCACTGAGTGTCTTTCACCTCCCTCTACCAGGTAGTCAGGCCCCACTATTCTATGGAGTGGCATCTGCTATGGACCAAATCGTGCCCTACCCCACCCCCCGATTCATAGTCTGAAACTCTGACTTCCCATGTGACTGTGTTTAGAGATAGAAGGTAATTAAGAAGATAATTAAAGTTAAATGACGTCATAAGGATGGGGCCCTCACCTGATAGGACTGGATCTTTATAAGAAGAGCAAAGGGCACCAGAGGTTGTGTGTAGAGCGGAAAGGCCGTGTGAAGACACTGTGACAAGGTGGCAGTGGACAAGCCAGGAAGAGAAGTCTCACCAGAAGCTCAACCCTGCCTGACGTAATCTGGGACCTACCAGCCTCCAGAACTACAAGAAAATACATTTCTGTTGTTTGAGCCACCCGGTCTGTGGTATTTTATGACAGCCCATACTAATACACTACCCGAGATATAATATCCACATCCTGCTCCAGAATCATCCAGAGTACTTGGGCAAAATGCAGATTCATGGAATCTACTCCAAACCTACAAAGAAAAGAAAAGAAAGAGAAAGGGGGAAATTTCTGGGATCACTTCCAGATGATCCCAGAAAGGGACAAAAAAGGAAAAAGAAAGGAAAAGAAAATATCTCTAGAAATGGGGCTCTGGACTATGCATTTAGGATCACCCAAAGCAATTCCTAAGGTTGACAGGGGCTTCTGGACGGGATTCTCCTGCCACTGCCACTTGGCCACCCTCTGCTTGAACACTGTTGGGTCTCCCTCTGCTCTGCCTGTCCACCCTCTCTGTCTGGAGGAGCCCTGCCCCTTCCAGGTAGGCACCAGCCCACCCTGACCCACCTCCAGTGAAATGCTCAGATGAAGTTTCTGCTCTGAGTGCCAGGAAGTGCCTTGGGAGTGCCTTGGGAGACCTAAAATGGTTTACCATGTTGTAGTCTTTTCTGACCGGAGAAAGAAGTCATGGGCCAGGACGCACACTTCTCCTTTGCATTAATAGTAGCTTCTGAGTACACACAGTCTCTACCCACCTGCTAGGCGTCCTTCTTCAGCCTCAGACGGCACTACCATCTTTAGTGGCCCCAAGCACAGATTGTTTTAGAATTACATGTGCCCAGTGCATGAACCTCCACAGCCCAAACCGTGGTCTTACTGAGGGATAGGCCATCTGAGTGTCCTCCCCTGAAATGCCAATTCTGCACACAACTCCTGACACACAGAGATTCGGGCCCAGCTGATTCACTGCCCCAGTCTTGCTGCCCAGTATCTGCGTTCATCTTTCACCCCATGTTGGTTCATGGGAGAGAAGGGCCTGGGAGGGCAGACCCCTCCCCCTCAGGAATCTCTTACCTGAGAGAACAGGCTCTTGACCAGCCTCCCATCCCCAATTCTGACCTTATTCTAATGATCAAGCTAATATCTTTTCACCGTAGAAAACTTGGAAAGCACAGGAAATTAACTGCATTATTATTGTTCATTTTCAAGAACCTCTGACGATTTCAACTTCATTCATTCATTTAATCAATCCTTCATTCAGCCAATACTTGAGCTAAGCGTTCTCGCCCAAAATAAGCATTCAAGAGGGAGAAAATAAAAGTCACAGAGCAATTCCTGTTCTGCGTGGAATTGCTAACATCATTTTGATTTAAGATATGGAGTTCATTTCAATTAAATATATATCATATTGAAATGCTCCTTAGACTCCTATTTCGTCTTGGATTGAGATCTCCATTAACAGCCATTCTATATTTCCTTTGTCCATTTAGATGAGGTTGTATTCCAAGCTCCTGATTCTCCTGGGCATGGCATAGCTCTTAGAGTGCACCCTGCTCCTTCCAGCCCATTTCTGAATTTTTCCTCCAGTCAAGGGCTAAGATAGTTGAGATCCAAACTATCTTATCTGTTTTCTCTTCTTCTAAATATCTCTTTGGCCAGCTTCTCCTGAACCCACACCAGGCAATACATTTCCCTTTGAATGGCACTCTGTCCAATGAGATGCTATCGGCTCACCATGGCACCTTCGGGTCTCTCTGCCACTGCTGATTTAGGCAACTTTTCTTCCAACACTTTTTTTCTCTCACTTTGAAGTTATGAAAATGCATATCAATTATGACTCTAAAACAATTGTCATTTAAACAAATGTGAATCTAGTTCAAAGATAATGTGAGTAATAGTGCCGCTCTCCTGCACCACCCTCATTCAGTCCTATTCTAACAAGGAGCTTGAGGTAGAAAATAAAAATCACATCTCTTTTAGTATTCAAATTCATATAACTCTGCAAGCCCCATTCTGTTTTCTGTAAGAATGTCTTTCTTCCCTAGTGCTGCCTGTTCATGCACTGTTCCATGATGTTTATTATACCTGGTCTATTTGTGTCTTGGTAAGTTGGAACCACAAGGAGGAAAAGCCACGGTATCACTCCATCTCTTTCCAGATGACCCCTTGACCACTGTGTAGAGTTCCTTTTTCATTCTGGTGACCTTCCTGTCTCAAGAGTTTGGGGTGGGAGGTGGTTCAATGAATCTCATACCTACAGAGCCCCAGGCCTCTCGAACAAATGTCTTTTTATATCCTTCCTGAGTGCAGTGGGCATTCTAGGTCATGGTGGGTTTCAGATGAGTCCCTGTAGTGTCTATGCCTTATGCCCTCAGGTCTCAGCTAAGCTCCAGGATTTAATATTGGCTCCAACACTTGCAGGCTATGTAAACTCTGGGATCACCTCTCTGAACTCCAGGCTTACTATCTGTAAGTTGGCATCAAAAGCATCTACTCAATAGCAGCCACTCTCAATCATGACTTCTGAAGCAACAGGGGCCCCTTCTCCCCTGCCTGAGGCAGCAGCGGCCATCCTTAGGGAGAGAGAAGCTGCTGGGGAAGTTCAGTGCAGAGTTTTAGGAAGCTGGGAGGGCAGAGTTAGCAGGACCCCACAGAGGCCATCACACCTGTGTTCCTCACAGTAGAGTCAGGATCTGCAGCATCAGCATCTGCTGTACTTTTTAGGAATGGGGACCCTCACCCAGCCCCCTCTCTGATGTCTGGAGACAGGATCACTGCGTGGGTTGGGAATCTGTTTTTAACAAGCTCTCCAGGTGACGCTAATGCACACTGAGGTCTGAGCACCACTGTTCTAAACCATCCTATTGCATCTTTCCCCACCCTTCCTATACTTCTGGTATTTTCGCATCAAGAAACCCAGAGACCCAGATGTAAGAGACCAGACACGCTGCTTTCCTGTGTGGAATGACTCCTCTTTTACCACAGGACTCAACCCAACCTCTGCAGCCTTCCACAGGGGAGGCCTGCACATTCCTCCAGCCCCACCTCCACCTTCCCCTCTTTCTACAGCACACAAACTTTGTTACCCCACAGAGCATATTCTTTCTGTGCTTGGAATGCCTACTGCTTCTCCTCTGAAACTTCCCCAGAGCTGATCAGTGCCTCCTGTCTCTTGTTCCTAGTTCCACTGTTGCCGGGCCAAAATGCATTGTACCCACCAGCCCCATGGGCCATTGTCCTTCCTTCTTAAGGGTGGGGACTATGCCACTGCCACCTTGGTGCCCCTAGGTCTTGGCATGGGGGAATGCCCCATGAATGGCAGAGAAAGCCCCATTGTGCCATCTTCTTAAGTCTACCTACCTGTTTGGGGGACAAGGGTACCTGAAACTCGGTCTTTCTTCCGAAGGCTCTGAGCAGGAGCTGCTTGAACTGCAAGGCAGTTTTGATCTGGGGATCTGACCACAGGCAGCATGTGCCCAGAACCGTCCCCATGGGAACCATGTCAGGCAAAGCTCCAGCTCAGAATGAACAGCCTGCCTGGGGCCTGAACCCAGTGGGGGCTGATGTGGGCACAGGGCTTGCCTGGGCCACCCACAGCCCTCGCCTCAAGGGCTGGAGAGGGGCTGCAGCTGCAGGGACCTGGTGGGCAGGTTGCCATGGAAACCAAGCTGCTCGCCTTTCCTGGTGCCTGGAGTTCTGACAAGGAGGACAGACTCCACAGAGCACCCTTGCCCCAGGCTCCCCCTTGCCCACACAACCTGTGTCCAGGGCACACCACAGGCACAGAGATGGATGACAGGAGCTCAGAGGAGCAGGGAAAGCAGAGGAACCAAGAGCTTGGCAATGATTCTCTCCCTTCCACTCATCTGACCACTGCTATGATTCCAGGGGACAGTTACTGCCTGAAAAGAGTTGGCTTGCGCCAGGAGTAGTAATCAAAGGAGGCAAGAGTCACATCAGGGCTATCTGTGTTGCCAAGAGCCTTGGAGCAGGAGACTTTGAGTTCTCCTCCTTGTCTTCATACTGCATGGCTGGGTGCTGCTCCTAAAGCTTCTCAACCACTCTCAGCCCAGTTTCCCCACATAACATAAAATGAGGACCATTTGCCCCACCAGACATTATCGGGTTTCGATATGCAAAAGTGAAATGTAAGCTTAAAGCCCTTTTACAGATAAGGTATTGTTGCTACAGCAGGCTAAGACCATAATTTGTATTCAAGAGAATGAGATAAATGCATTCATGGCAAATAGTTGATGGATTAAAAAGAACAATTCCTTTTAAGTGTTAGCTTGGTGCCTCTCTAGACAAGCATGGTGCCAAGCTGGTGCCAGGTCCCAGGTAAGTCATGGGTCCTTCCTGAGAGGAAGTCCCAGGTTTCCTTCTTGATGCACTGTGTACCTAGCACTGTGAGGTGTGCCAGAATAGGCATGGACACGCTTTTCTCAAGAAGCACGAAAAGAACTGCTAAGGGAAATGAACACAAGACATATACCTATAAGACACAGGGGGCAGTTGTAACTTACTGGGGAGAAGACTTTCAGGGGCGTCTTTACTAGGGACAGGAAAGTCCCTAGGCTGAAGCACAGGTAGAGAAGTTTGGGTAAAAGGAAGTAAAATGGGTCTGCATCACCAAATAATTCTTTGTTGTCTGGGGCAGAAGAAATCTTCTCAAAATATGTTGCTTTCTGGAAAATTCTTCTCTTCCTTTAATATACTAAGAGTGTCCTGAGCTCCCGATTCCAACAACTGGGCGTGGGTGTGTTGGGGGGCTCCCTCATGTCCAAAAGGCAAGCCTCCAACACTAGCTGGATGTCCCACAGTTCAGCTCAGTTCAACAGTCGCTGGGGTTGGCAGCAGATTCCCCAGCTCAGGGGTCAGACCCCCAAGACTGATTTTAAAGGACAAAAGTTCAACTGAATCAATTTAAAGATCTAATTGGCTTTATTCAACAGTTCATGAGTACAGCGGCATCCCATCTCACAAATGGAAAGGATCTCCACTACCCTATCCTGCCACCACCCCACTTCCTCCACCAGAAAGGTTTTTAAAGGCAACAAGGGGCACAGGAAATGGAAATTATTAGCAAAGAATGCACTGCTTCGGGCAAGATCAATTTCCTAAGGGGAACAGAAAGGCTCTACTTGGCAAATTCCTCACTAGTGCTGACCAGGTAACTCCATGTTGACTGGCTAAAAGTTGCATTCCCGAGGGGTTGAAGCTGCAGCAAGGTCTCGGCTTGCTGATGTGGGGTTTAACAAAAATGACTCCATTGTGGACCTCCCTTCTCCTTATTAACACTGTCTTCTGCTTCAGATGCTAATCGTGAGCCCAGGTTGTCATCTGTCCTTCTAATGGACCAGCTATAAATCGAAGGTTCCCCCAAACCCCTTCTTTTTAGAGTGGCTCACAGAACTCAGGAAAACTGTTTACTTTTTAGATTACCAGCTTATTATAAAAGGCTATTACTCAGGAACAGCCAGAAGGAAGAAGTGCATAGGGCAGAGTATGTGGAAGCAGAAAAAAGCATGGAGCTCCCATATGCTCTCCTAGCACACCACTCTCCCCAAATCTCTACATGTTTGCCAATCCAAAAGCCTTCCAACCTCACCCTTTGGGCTTTATGGAGACTTCATTACACAGGCATGACTGATCAAATCACTGGCCATTAAATCACTGGCAACTGGTTCAGCCGTTCCCCAGAGGTCAGGGACAGAAATTGCCACCCTCCACTCACTGGCAGGTTCTCCCAGCAACCAGCTCCCACCCTTGGGGAGTTCCAAAAGACATGGTAACAGCTCATCACTGGAAACTCCAAGCCTTTCAGGAGCTCTGTGCCAGAAACAGGGGAAGGCCATGTATGTATTTCTTCTAAACCACATCATGCATGTGTTCATTAATTTTTTTCTGAATACAATTTTTAAATTTTTTGAGCCTCCTGTTAATGATTGAAATAACTGTGGTAGTTGTCTGACACAAACACCATAGTGTTTTGACTCTGCATTCGCTAATTTTTTAATTGCTTATTTTCTACTTCCCTTTCTAGAATGTAAGCTGCATGAGAGGGGAACTTCATCCTTTCCTTTTGGTATCCTCAGCACTCAGCATAGACATGGAGTAGGTTCTCCTAAGCCCTGGTTAAGTAAGTAAATAGTAGGGAAGATAGACATTAAACAAATGGCTTGAAGGAGTGTTTTATATCCTCAGTCGTTTAAGCAGCTCATTCCCTTGGCTTTTTCCTATTACAACTAGCTGCACAGTAGAATCCCGCCATAATGACTTAAGTGAGGCCCCCAAAGTTTGTTCGGGTCAGATGTGTGATGCATTATCATGAGGCTCACGAGCCAGCTGCTAAGAATGAGAGTCAACCCCCATTGCTGCCTGAATTTGCAAAATTATGGCTTTGTCATCACAGGACACCTTGTCATGGTCATTATCAGAACTATTTGTTCAATATCTCTCTCCCACACTGGACTGTGGGCTCTTGGCACACATAGGTGGCTTTCAATAAAAACGTATTGAATGACTGAAAGAATGAATTCATGGGAAGGTATAAGATGACTATCTACTTATGAGTACCGACTTTGGAGGATCAGGCAAGGTATCCTCCAGAGACAGATGTCTACTCTGAGGACTGAAAGATAACCAGATATTGGTAAGTGAAGGAAAAGGGAGGAAATTAAATGCAAGGAAACAAGAGAGAACAACATCCACAGGGACTCCTGAGTTCAAAGGCAGCGTTGTGTTCAAGCATCTGAAGGCAACCCAGCATCACTGGGGCACGGAGATGCGGTGGGTGGGCCACTTAGTGGTTGCCACTAAGCCAAGAGAATGCAGAGAGTTCACAACCCCTGCCTTCAGAGGTTTCCTGCGGAGGGGATTTCTGATCAGAGGTCTATTACAGAGAACACTCTAGCTACTGTGTGGAGAGTGTACTGGAGGGTGGAAAGAAGTAGTGGAGAAAATGAGGCCCAGAGAAATCAGGTGACTTGTCTAAGGACACAAAACATCCCTGACATCAACCCCAAGGCTGTTCCCCTTAACAATGCCACCCTTGAGAGTGCTGAAGTTGCTTTCCCATAGTGATGAAAGGGTTTAACAAACACCCTGGGGTGCTCAGGGAACAGCCCCTAAGTGCAAGGACCTCCTTCTTCCAGCCAGCGTTCCCAGCAGCCCCTCCCTCCTACCTGCCAGACCAGGACTTGCAGAACAGAGACCCTGGGAGCTGGAACCCTAACCATGTTCTTTAAATATTGTCTTTAATTACCATATTTATTGTGGAAAAATTATACAAAGAGAGGTTTAAAAAAGGAAAAACTTAAATCACTCCTAATTCCACTATGTATGTGTGTGTGTGTGTGTGTGTATACATATATCCAAATAAATAAACTTTTGGTGTCTTTCCTTCCAGACAATATTTTTTGCAGATATCTAGAGTATTTGTTCATAAAGTTTAGGATCACTATAGTGTCATAATCCACTTTTCACAAAGGAGCTTAAAGTTAATGTCTTTGCATGACCATTGGCTTTAAAAACTTTTTTTTTTTTGTAGGGGCACCTGGGTGGCTCAGTGGGTTAAAGCCTCTGCCTTCAGCTCAGGTAATGGTCTCAGGGTTCTGGGATTGAGCCCTACGTTGGGCTCTCTGCTGTGGGGGGAGCCTGCTTGCCCCTCTCTCTCTGCCT
The DNA here is from genome assembly GCF_022355385.1 of Mustela nigripes. NCBI lineage: Eukaryota > Metazoa > Chordata > Mammalia > Carnivora > Mustelidae > Mustela > Mustela nigripes. The sequence goes on from NC_081558.1 coordinate 61,661,243, forward strand.
GCCACTCTGCCTACTTGTGATCTCTGTCTGTCAAATAAATAAATAAAATCTTTAAAACAAAACAAAACAAAACCTTTTTTTTTTAGAAATTCAAACACATACCAAACTAGTGAGAATAGTGTGGTAAATCCTTACCTACTCCATTTCCCAATTAACTACGCATGGCCAATCTTGCTTCCTTTTCACCCCACTGTACCCACTCCCTTTAGATTATTTCGCAGAAAATCCCAGATAGCATTTCATTCCTTCCATAAATACAGCTGACACTTGATCAACACAGGTTTGAACTGCGTGTGTCCACTTATACACGGAATTAAAAAAAAAAAAAAGAAATACAGTACAGTACTATAAATGTATTTTTCTTTTCCTTATGATTTTCTTAATAAAATTTGCTTTTCTCTAGATTACTTTATTGTAAGAATATAGTATAGGACACATATAACTATGAAATACGTGTTAATTATCTTTGTATGCCATTGGGAAGGCTTCAAGTCAGGCTACTAATAGTTAAGTTTTTGGGGAGTCAAAATTTGTACCTAGCTTTACGACTTCAAGAGGGGTGCCAAGCACCTTTAACCCTTTGCATTGTTCAAGGATAACTATATTTCAGAAGCACCCTCTTTGGGGGCACTGCAGATTCCATTGCTTGGGTGGACCACATGAAGAGGCGTCTTGAGGTTATTGCAGTGAGCAGGTAGCAAGGAAGCACCATCGTTCTTCCTCTTCCTCCCATGGTGTTGTCCCAGCGCCCAAACCCTCCAGCCTCCACACTTTCTACTGAGCTCTGCCTTGGAGCAGGCATGCTGGCTCTTCTTGGCCTGACCCTTTGAAAGTTGTGGTCCCTGCAGAGAGAGGTCAACATTTCATATGATCTGAATCCTGAACTGAAGAAGCTGCTTTTGGTTTGATTTGGGAGACTTTGAATAAATAGAGTTGTAATACAATAAACACCCATCCAGTTAGCATTCTGTGATATAAACTGGCATTGAGGGATACTTCCTGTACCAGCCCACATCGTCTCACGCAGACACAGAGGGTCAGGATGGGCTGTTACCCTTTGCATACCTCGCCTCCCTCCTGGTCCCATGGCCATGTGTACAGGTCATTTTCCTCTGCCCTTTTCTTCTATCAGATCTGGGGTTTGAGACCTTTTCTATAATTTCATTTCAAACTATTGTTTCATACGACCTGGTCTATTACTGAGTATGCATGAAGAATATGAAAATTACTCAAACTTTTTTAAATTAAATTTTTCCAAAATGCAAAAAAAATGTATTTTTTTCAGGTTTCTATTGGGGAAGGGAAAAAACAGTTTTAATAGACATAAGTGTTTGGAACAAGGACCCAGAGTCAAGGAAGGCACTGTATGAATGGGTGCAGCTCTGCACTCTCTCGGGTCAGTGGTGGGAAACAGACCATCTAGCTCTCTTAGGCAGCCTTCTGGGCTGGTAGTCTATTGTGCATGCTGGAGGCATCCTTATCTAAGTGCAGCCTCTTTGCTTCCTCCGGTTTCAGCATTTCCCACGAGACCATTTAAAATCACATTTGTTACTTTACCATCTAATCACACATAAGCTTCTCTCCACACCCCCTCCCCCACCCCCGCTCTGCTTCCGTCCAAGGAGTGCACTTTTCTGGAGCACCAGCAGCCAGGGTGGGACTCGTAACGGGAAATGGGAATGGCACCCAAGGAAGCACGAGTCTTTGCAGTTCCCTGAACACCAGGGAGGTTCCTATCAGACAGGCCGGAGCGCATTCACTGAAGGCACAAACAAGTGTAAGTCTTCGCAGAGCTGGGGTGTTGGGGGTAGGGGGTGGTCTCCGACGGACCGCCCCTACCAGAGCTACTCACTAGCCTCTCCGGCAGACGAGGGGACAGACGGAGTTTCTTCTTGCTCTCCCTGAATGTGTGTTCCAGGAGCTCATGGATTCCAGTGGAGGAGAGCTGGGATAGAAGAGAGGATCCCTTACCTAGAAGACAAGCGAGACTGAGCCAGCAAAGGTTTGGCTGCGGGACTTGGGGGCCAATCTATGGCTAATGGTGTAAAGATATATGCTTGGGGTTATATGGGAAGGATTGGAGGTTTTACCTGTGAGCCAAAACAAAGCACGGTTGTGGACTGTTTTGAATATATGACCTTCCCCAAACACCCACAGTTCTTAGAAAACTAGTATGGTTAATCTATTTTTATAGAACACTCCCATTATTTCCCATCCTCTGAAAGATAAGGGGGAAAATTATAGTCAAATCCCCAAACTAGCAATCTCTACATGCCAAATCAATGTCAGGTTTATGTTCTTCAAAGAGTCATATTGATACAAAGAAATGTTTTATTAGCAGATGCTATTTCAGATAGTTTACCAAAGCTGTGGTAACAGAGGCCAAATATCCTAAAAGTATTGACTAAAATGTTACATCTAAGTAAAAATGGACATAGAACGCACAGGTATAGTCTGTGGTAGTCTGCATAGTCTGCAGGTAGGAGGTGATACACTCCTTCACAGATAAGTTTTGCTTCAAACTCAAGGCAAAAGTACTCTTGTTAGAAAAGTGTGGATAAGATTGAGCACAGTGGTTCCCACTCTGGATTGCACATTAGAATATATTGGAGAAGCTTTTAGAGACACAGACTCTTGGACCCTACTCTAGGTCTCGACCTAAATCTAAATGTCCAGAGCTGACAGCCAAGCACTTATGTTTTTTCAATGGTTTCCTCAAAACTCCAATGCACAACAAGCTTGAGGGACACCTGTTTAAAGATATTGTGATGAAACAAGAGAAATCCAGGTGACCAAGGCTATTTTCGTCCTGCAGGGAGCATTTATACATGTCCAGAAAGGTGACAACAGGTAGGGCCAAAGTCATCTATCCTTTGTTTTTAGCCTAACTCTGAAATCCAAAAGAATGATTGGTTGAGAGATGAGATTTCTGTGGTTCTGGCTTTTCCCCCATAGCTCAAGTGCACTTGGTAGAAATTGATTCCTGATCATGATTTTGCTTTTTGAGATTACCTGACTGGATCAGTGCCAGAAAAAGAAAAGTCTGCTATGATTTTTTTAAAATGTAGATTTAGTCACCTTCCCTGGACTTGCAAAATGAAGCAGGAAGAGTCAACTGCACTTATGTATTTTTGTGCAGTAGATGCCAAAAGTTGGGCTTTCTAGCCACATGGTGTGGAAAGAAGGTGGAAATGACGCAGAGAAATTAATTGCTTTTAGTCTGATGGAAAAATTTGTTTTGAAATGGCATAAACTTGGTTTGAAATGTTAGGAAGATTTTAGAGTGGTCTTAAAAAGCAATTTCCTAGTTTCCTGTTCACTCACTTAGCAGTCAGCTAATGTTGATAATAATAATAATAAAAATAATGAATGGGCACTGAAAGTAAGCATCGTCACATGAAAGAACATATATGCAAAAAAATGGTTTTGAGAAAATCTTCATCAGAAGGAAATGGAAAAAGACCCTGAGGATATTCTGTAATCATAAATGGTGGAGAAAGAGTCTTTCATAATTAAATATTGCTAAGGTAATGCTGTTCTAGGAGGAGGAAAACCAGTGACCACTGACTCTAGGCAGGTGTCCGGCCATGCATTCCCTTATATCAGAAGCCTATCAGGTCCAAAAGATTCCTGGGACCACAGCTCCTTCAAGAGCAGCAGCCCCATGCTTCCCATTCTCTCTCCTTCCCTCCCAGAGTCCCTGAGCCCAGGGACCCATATACAAACAAATACATGAGCTTAGAGTCCATGCCTCTTGAACCCATGAAAGACACACTTTCCCGTCACCCTCTGGGGCTGCTGTATCCTTTTTCATAATCCTTCATCCACTGGGCTCAACTTTTCTGCATAGTCATTTCCTGCGCAGACCTTACCTCTCCTTCAAAGTCCTGGAGAGACCTCATTCTTCCATAAGACCTCATGCCCCATCTCCCTTCTTTGCCCTGCCATCACCTTTTCATCTATGTTTGTGTGTATGAGCATGTCTCCAATTACAGTGGCACTTTTGTTGGTGTCTGCTCCCACCAAACTGAATTTATGAGTGACAGCGTCTCGGCCTCCTTGATTTTTATACCTCCATCAAAACTTTGTACATATTAGCAGTTCACTGAGTGCTTCCTAAGTAAAAATCATGGTTTTTTGCCCTGGATCATATGGGAAGGAGTTTCAGATATGACAGACAAAACCTTCTTTCACCTCCCCTTTCCAGAAAATGTGGTCTCTCTCTTCCTCACTGGCAACAGTTCTGGGAGACTCAGAACTCTGTCCTGAGTCAAGATGTCACTCTGGTCCATCTTGCTCATTAGAGCCCATGGTCACTCTTTTTACCTTGCTCCTAGCTGTTGGAGATGCCTTGTTCACATTCTGTAGGGAAGGTGGAGTGAATTGTGATATTAGGATTATTATTAATTATTATAATTACTTTGAGGTCATTTCAGAGATGACCAATAGGACAAATCAGAGAATCCTTCATGGAAGACTTGAGCATGGGCTTTAGAGAGATGGAGAAGATAGGGGAGGTTGCTGTGCCCTGGGTGTGGTGACATGGGCTCAGAGACACCTAAAAAGTGCTGACTCTGACGGCAGCAGTCACGATAGTAATCATCTCAGGCAGGGCCAGAGCAGCCACTGGAAAGGCATCAAACTCTAAATTTAAGATTAGTGCACCTCATTTATTTTTTAGACATATATTCTCCCTTTATTTAAAAAAAATCAGCAATAATTCTACTCCCCAAGAGTAATCTGTGTTCATATTTTTATTCCTTACCTTCTGGACAGAAGAGGTAAGAATAATGACTTAGGCTATGACCTTGGCTAAGCCAGCCTCAAGGCTTTAGTGCTTAGTCTGTGGAAATGGGTTAATAACAGGGTAGACCACCTATGATCCTGTGAGGATTAAATGACACGATGTATGTGAAATACTCAGCACTGAGCCCCACATATACAAAGTAAACAAGAAAACATGTTTATTAATAAGACCATCAGTTTTTTTGTTCAATTTTTGAACAAATGAAGTTGTGATTAAAAATTTTTTTAAAGACTGGCTGGCTCAGTGGGTGATCACAGGTCAAGTGTGGGGCAGCGTCATTCAGAGGCTGCATTCAGAGTGCCTCAGAGCTTGTTGGCGGGCAGGCATGCACAGATCAGGGCGCTCAGAAAATGTTAGCTTATTCTTGGCTCAGTGCCCAGCTGTAACCGAGTGAGGGGAGAGGAGGGACTCACCATGTCCTGCTTGGCCCACTGGCTCAGTGCTCATCCAGACACCACACTGTCTTTCCTGCTCCAGTGGATTCTGATCCCAGCTTTGTGGGAAATCAGGATGAGGGAAGGAAAAAGGGAATCCTGAGGCAACTGATAGCATTGATACCGGAATACGGAAAGCACTAGGAAATCTGGGTTGTTGTCCCAACTCCGCCTTTTTCTAGCTGAAGTCCTTGAATAAGATCCATTATCCACCTGGGTCATAGATTCTTTATTGGTGGAGATAGTTGTAGTCTAGGAAGACTATATGTTGTGAAATAAGCCTGATTGTGTGACACCTCTGTGTCAGCTTCTTAAAATTATCACATTCCCTTGGGGGAAAATAACATTAGCAGCAAAATTAATATAACGTTTCTAAAGTTGTACGCATTGTTCAAAGCACTCATTTCTTTCTGATGACCACCTTATAGTACTATTATTATGCCCATTTTATGGATGAGAAGATTGAGAACAGAGAAGTTATATAAACTTCCCAATGTCCCACAAATAGTAATGTGCACAGTGGTGATTTAAGCCCAGATCCAGAATCCAAGAACTTAACCATTACACTCTCTTGCCACTATACATTTTGATTTCTTAGCCAGTGGAAAGTAGCTTGTTATATTGGGTTAGAGATATGATAAGTGTAAAAATGTGTAAAAAAAATGTAGAGGACGCAAATATTAGATGCAATCACACAACGCATTTTGAAAGGTCTGAAACACGAGCATAGGCTACATGATCATGAAACATTTCACTGAGACCCCACTTTTACCTAAAGACAACATTTCATGCTGTACATGGTGCCAAACACTGGGGACACAGATTTATGGGCAGAAGAAAGTTGTTTCTGCCCTCACAGAACTGACAGTCTAGTGGTGCACACACATATTAAATAAACACACAAATAAATATAATTATAAACTGTGACAAGGGTCAGGAAAGACCAGGATTCTTTGGGAGATCATCTTAAAGGCTCCTAATTTAGAAAGGCAAGATCAAGGAAGGCCTCTCTGAGGAAGTGACATTTACGTGGTGGTCTAAAACGAGCTACACTATTTTTGTCAGAATTTGCTATTTGGAAGTAGCAATTGAGGACCAAATCACAATGTGATGTGTGGACAAAAGACGAATTCCTTCAATGTCAGGAGCTGGGCAGAAGCAACGGATTTTCTGAGTACCCTTTGCTTCCCTGGAATAAACTGATGGGCTGCATTATATTGGTTGGCATTTACATAATATTCACAGGGCTCTTGCCTTAGAACCTTGTCCAAAACCCATTTCTACCTGTCAGAATTTGCAAATTTTTTCTTTAGAAACTTAGCAAAGAAAAAGGAGGATTATTGTTCATGAGAAACATATTTGGCTCTAAAATAATTAATGTTTAAGAAGATTAACAGCCATAGAATTTCCTCATGAAAAGAAGTCTCATATAGGTGCTTCTGCTTTTAAAAGGTGTTTAGCCAAGGCCAGAAAGTGCCCCAGAGGGAGCATTAAGCATACCCATTGAGTATGCATTTGCATATTCTTCAGGATTCCAGACCCAGAGTATACTTAAGGCCTCTCAAGCTAGAACATAGAGATTCATATTGTGAAACATATGAGGTCATAAAGATGAAGATAAAGATATATCATAAACATAAAGATGCTCTACAAATAACTTCCTCCAGGAAGCCTTCACTGAGCTTCTCTTGCCTATTTTGGTCCCTCCCTTCTTTAAAACTTTGAGGCATTTGTCTATCTTTTTAAAACCCCATGGCCAGAACCACCCATTGGAGCCCTTATTTATTTTTCTAATTATTTCCTTTTCTTCTTTTTGGAGAAAGAGAGAGCATGCACAGGCATGCATGGGCATGGTGGAGGGGCAATGAGAGCTGGAGAGAGAATCTCAAGCAGGCTTCATGCCCAGCACAGAGCCCAACACGGGGCTCAATCTCATCTCATCTCATGACCCTGAGATGATGATCTGAGCTGAAATCAAGAGTTGGACATTTAAACGACTGCCTCTCTCATAAAGGCACCTCTCTCAAGGTTTCTTTTCTCCCTGAGAAGACTCAAAGGCCTCCAAAATAAGAAATTTGGTTTCTTGTCAAAATGAAAGGATCTCAATATATTGCTAGACAAATCCCCTCTTTGTACAGATGAACAAACTGAAGTCCAGAGATGGAAAATACCCAAAGACTAAATATGGTTTATTACAGGCTGATGGCTATGACTCCAGTCTTGTGACTTCTGCCCAATGCTCTTCTTTCTACACCACACCATCTTCCACAACATCTAGTAGTGCTAAATTCACAGTAATCCCTCAACAATTACTGAGAATGAAAGAATTTCTGACTATTTGACAAAATGAGGGAGAGCTAAGTGTTCCTGACTCACCCCGCAACCTCTGGCAGCTCAACTGGACACTTCCAGGCTGTGGCAGTTTGAAAAGAGAAGCCTCTGAAACTTATAGGCATATATTTGAATGTAGCTAAGAGAACACAGTTCTGTTGCTTCTCCTTCCCTAGGAAGCCAAGAATAAAAATAAAGATGAAGGACAATTCTCTTATCCCTCTAGGAGTTGCAACGAGAAGGTAACTGAAGGGACCAATCCTGTGAGGGAGAAATACTTGTGCCAGGTCATGATCAAACCCAGTCCTGCTGCTAGGAAGTTAATCTGTCTTCTTGAAAACTACCTAGTCCTTCATCAAACAAAATCTTAGTTTCCTCACAAGATCAGAATCAGAACAAATCAAAGCCATAGCATTACTTCCATGTTCATAAGGTACCAGATCTCACAAAGGAAGCGTCTGAGCACTTCCTCGTCTTCCTGTATGTAACTGCTTCTCAAATAAAAACAAACAAAACATATTCAACATGAGAAAGCAAATCAATAGAAGGACCAAAAGTGAACCCAGGTCTCCTCACTCTCTAGTCATAGTTCCTTCCATTGCATCACAAGGACTCCCTCTCAGTACATTCACTGAATTCTCCTTCAGTCATCTTCTCCCCCATTTCAGTTTTCTTGCATCCATGGACAGCTCCAGGATTTTTTTTCCTACACCAGAGAAGCTGAGTCACTAGAGGACAATGAGAAAAATCTCTTTCCTCTAAGGTCATATCAGGTACATGAACAACAGAAACATTAGACTGAACAATCATAGATCATATTCATGATGCTCCTCTAACATAGTTTGTCTCTGAGAGCCACTGCCATTCATTCACCTATTCTTTTACTCAACAAATATTTATCAAACACTTACATGTGTCATCAAGGAAAGTAAAGGCTTCTGTGCAAATGAATAAGAAGCAAACTAGTCTAGGCCAGAGGGTCAGGAAAGACTGCTCTGAGAAAGTGATATTTAAAATAAACTGAAGGAAAAATAGAAGACAATCAGGGGGAAAGTATAGAAAAGGCATTAATGAGAGGAAAAGATGCATGTGTGAAGCTACCAAAGCAGAAAGGAATATGGTAAATTTGAGAAACTGAAAGAGAACCAGGGTAACTACTGGGGAAAAAGCCAGGGAAAGGGAGATATAGATGGAGGAGATGGGCATGGACCAGATCCAAGACTTATGTGCCACAGGAATGAATTTAGACATTGTCTGAAGGGCTTTGGAAGCCATTGAAAAGTATAATCAGAGGAATGATATGAGATTTACATTTTTAAAAGATTGTGTTGGTTGGTATGTGTATAGAGAAAACAGAATGTACAGAGAGACTTGTTAATGAACAAGCACAGAAGCCAGATAAGAGATGGCTGAGGCTTGGTGTTTGAGGCATATGTGAACAGTGAGGGAGAGGAAGAGTCTATGGGTTTATGATGGCAGTAGCCATAAAGGTGCTTGATGGTGCCATTTAACAAAAGACGGAACTGGAAAGAAGCTAGTTTAGATGAAGGAAATAAAAAAAAAACAACAACAACAGGCAAGTAGTCAGGTCTGGCACAGAAGAGAGGTTTGAGTGGAAGTTAAACCCATGGGAAAGGATTAGATTTCTATGAGAGGGGATGTAGAAGAGAGTTAGGACAGAACCCAAAGAAGCTCAGTATTTAGCATGCATATAGAAAAGAAGACTTTGATAATGTCTCAGATGTGACAAAGAGAGAGGATTTCAAGAAAAATGGAAGGGTCAACTGTGTCAAATCCTGCTAAGAAGTCAAGTAAGTAGAAATCTAAAAGTTTGTATGGATTTGGCACCCCAGAGGTCATTTACAACTTAGTAAAAACTTTTATGAAAGGGACTGGAAGAGACATACTAGAGTGTGTTGAGGTGTAATGACATGTAGTAAAGAATGCATCTGTCATGAATGTCCTTTGTGATCTTATGTCATCTAGCTAATTCTAATGCTATGAATTTCCAGGATCCCTAAAAATATTAAGCAATTATAAAATTCACTGTCCAAATTCTACTGTCCACCAGGATTTTGCAATGGCAAAAAATTGTCTATGTGGTAATTTCCATATTCTTGTTAAATCAAGCTTGCACTTTATCCTTACAATATCATTGGATTATTTAAATATGCTTGGGCACAGTTAAGGCACAGTTTTAAAAATTAAAAGAAACTCACTTGCCAGACACCCTTCTTTAAAAAAAAAAAAAAGATTTTATTTATTTATTTGACAGAGAGAGATCACAAGTAGGCAGAGAGGCAGGCAGAGAGAGAAGGGGAATAAGGCTTCCTGCTGAGCAGAGAGCCTGACATGGGACTCGATCCCAGGACCCTGAGATCATGGCCTGAGCTGAAGGCAGAGGCTCTAACCCACTGAGCCACCCAGGTGCCCTACCAGACACCCTTCTGTAAGAATTCTGAAGGTTTGTTAGTGATATATTCTGATAGGGTCCTTTTGAATAGAACAGGAATTCTGTTAGAGAAGAGAATTAAGAATGGTGGAAAGAAATAGATTTTATATGTTTTACATCAAAAATTATATCCACATCATAAATCCCCTTCAAATTCTTGAGTCTATTGTAATTTGTATTACCCCATTAAATAAATATTTTTATTTAGGGTAGCAGAACCATATTCAAAATATTCACACATTAAAGTTGGGAGATAGAGAAATAAAGTGGCAACATTATGAGTTCTTTACACCGCTTAATTGTAAATGATCCAACATGTTTATTTCATTTATATGCTGAGAGCTAGTGGTGTCGAATTGAAAGAGGCTAAGTGGCTATTGGCCATTAAATGGCATGTGTAATGGGAAATATTAAAGTCTATATTGTGCATTTGTACAGCACTTAGCTTACAAAATGCTTTCACATACATTATTTGATTCTCCCAACAACAGTGTCAAATTAGCAGAGCAGATGTTATCATCACCAGTTTACAAATCATAGAAATGAGAGAGATAATTCAGAAGATCTACTCAGTATTAGAACTAAAGTTTTCTGTTTCCAAGTCAAGTGTTGTTGTGACAAAACCACACCACCTCTCTGGGTTTCTTGAATAATTATAGCTTGAAGTATCTAAAGCTGACTCAACCCACCATCCTGAGTTTCTAAGTCCGCAACACTGCCAGGAACTTATGATGTGATAAGACACTTATTTTCTTCCTTAGTGATGAAAGTATTTTTCCTCCTTCCAATCTCATTTTCAGTGGCATGGGGGAAATGGTAGGGAGGTAAAGACCATTCACGAAATAATATTTTCCTCCTCTCAAACTTCATTTGGATATCAATTTTGTTAAGTAGAGATGTTATTACTTAAATGCCTTTTGGGCACTTTCTTCCTGAAACTCCCAGCTTTCTTTCTTCCTTTAATTATTCCGTTCTTCTATTTTAGCCCCCACAAAAACTCACTTATTCTCAGCATTTCAGCCTGGCACACTGATTCAGCATTATAAACATATCAGTTATTCACCACACCTCACAGAAAACCATTCCCACTAAGCTCTTACCCATCCCCAGAGTTCTTCTTCAGAACCATGGACAGCTCAAGACCACAGTAGATAGGCTTGCTCTTTCAGAACCATGGATAGTACATGTCCTCCCTCCCCACCCACCCCCCACAACGCCACCACCCCCGCCCAAAATACTCCATCCCTGGACAACAGATTAGCTAGCTATTATCTCTGAATTATTTGGAGGTAAATTACATTCAGCAAGGATTTCCATAACTCCATTCTTTTAGCACCAGGGGCAACTCAGGACTATTCAACTTTAAAGACAACTTAGTGATATTTTCCTGGGCCACAGATAGCTGAGGCTCAATTTTTGACTACTGGACAGGATCACAGATAATGTGGTCTCACTTTCTTCACTGAAAAAAGCTTATTACACTTTCCCAGTGGCATAGTTACTTCAAATTCTATCTCTTCCCTGGCCAACTTGCTCCCCTGTCCAGTGCCCTGTTGCTCCAATTAGGTGCCTAATGATTAAAATTTTCAGGGAAATGGGTAGCTTAGATAGGCAAATGTCAGCATCACTGATGATCTAAAATTCTGACATCTCAGGGAAATTTCTAAGTCTTGACTACTCTGGCCACATCTTCCCAAAAACAGGACATTTAATTCCATGCTCCCATTAGCTTAGAGAGTCCAGCGATAGCACCAATGTCAAAGCTAAGTTGTTTGCTCATTCCATGAGCTAGAGAGCCTAACTACACTCTGAGCACCATGTGTGACAACACATGCAATACAGTTTCACTCAAATGTGTCAGTAGAGTGGTTACTATTTCTCACCACCAATTCATCTTTCTCTCAATCTAGTGGTATGAAAGGTCCCACTATATTCTCAGTCTTAGTGACATCCTGACAAAATGCTTGATGTTCCATCAGGCAGCCAAGTCATGGCAACAGAACATGGAGCAGTTCATTTTCCTATTACTGTTCTTTGGGTAATGTAATTAGTTTATTCAACTTTGCAGTTATTCCCATACTCCAATCTGTCTCTTTCAACAACTCAAACGATCTAGTCACATCCTCTCCACTCCATGGTACTTATTCACACTCTCCCTGACTAAAAACCATTCACACTATTAGAACAAAGCTCAACAGTTTTTAAAACTTGCCTTCCTACTATTTCTATGACACCAAGATTTCCCTGTTTTTCTTCCTTTTTGGGTATAGTATCTCTATAATGTTCAGTGCTTCTCTGCCCCCACAGCCCTCCAGGTTCCCGTCTTAATTTTTCTCCTTTCACCTTAGAGATCAAACTTTATTCAAATCAGGGTGGGTTTCCTAAAACCTTTCCTAAAATCTTAAACCTTAAGTTGTTATTGAACAGACAACCTTTTATCTTTTTTCCCTGCAACATGGGAAATGGTTAGTTTCTACCCACTCTGGTCTCACAGTTTAAGTACTTGTGTTTGTTTTCCCCAAACCCAATTCTGCTTGCAGATAAAAATTTAGCAATATTCTGTAAGTATCTGATACCCATTCCGGATACCTTGAGTTTATTCACTCTGTAATCCACAAATGTTTGTTATCATATAGTATGTGCTGAGCATTGCTCTGACTGTTAAGGATTCAACAGTTAAACAAACGGAGAAATCCAAACTTTCATGAAAGCAAAAGTACTAGTTTAGGAAGATAGTAAATAAATAAAGGTTAATTAGTTAAAAGTGCTTTGGTTTGGTCCATGGAGGAAAAGTGAAGAGAGGTCAAAGGGTAGAGATTGGCCAAAGGCCTTCATTTTGAATGGTCAGGCGAGGCTTTCCTAACAGGTGATATTCAAATGAGCCCTGTGGTTATAAATGGGAAGAGAATAGTATGCAGAAAAAATAACAAATTCAAACACCTTGAGGCAAGAGTGTACTTGTTGTGTCCAATAAACATCTAGGTGGTCTATGGGCCTGGGTTTCAGTGAGTAAGGAAGAGAATGATATGTGTTGAGCTCAGAGGTGAAGTTTACAGCAATACACTTCAAAGGATCATTCCTGTTGCTTCTAGAAGTGTATGCTGCAAAGACTTGAAACAATCCTAGCAGTGAGACATTTTGAAAAGACGGATTAGTGACACAAGCAGGACGTGACAATGGTTTGGTCCATGGAGGTAGCAGCAGTTCAGTGACAGTAGTTTAGACCATAACAGGAGCAGTAGAGGAGATGGTAGTGATTTGGGTCATAGGCGTAGCAGTGGATAAGGGTGCCAGTGGTTGGACCAGGGGAGTAGCAGTGGAGGTAGGTGGTAGTGGTTTGAACTATGGAGGTGGTGGCAGATGATAGTGGTTTGAGCTATGCAGGTAGCAGTAGCTGTGATAAGAAGTAGACAGCTGAACTTCCAATGCAAGTTGATTCAAGTTTTCTGGTCATCTAAATGTGAGATTAGGTAGAGAGAAAATGAAGTAATGGATAATTCTAAAGTTTCAAGACTCAGGGTTTGAGTCTTGGAAGAATGAAGTCTCAATTTATTGAAATCATCATGACAAAGGGAAAAACATATTTATTTAGGGTAAGGATGTCAGTAGTTAGGCTTTATACATCTATCAGGCATCTTTGTGAAGGATAATCGATGGTTAGCTAAATATAACAATTTAGAATGTAAGTGAAAGGTCTTGGCTAGAGATATAAATTTAGATTTATGTTTCAAATGTGACTCCAGACTTCCAATGATGTCATCATAATTTCAATATTTTCTGGAAAGTCTCTCTCTAGGAAGCTGGCCTAAGTTGGCTGAGACCCAGAGATACATTTAAGCTCCCAAAAGTCTATAGTTTTTTTCATTGCTGTATCCGAGGAGTTTAAAACATAAGGGAGGAAGACTTGTGGGAGAAAGAGACACAAAGAGGACCCCCTAAGCCTCCATTTTAAAAAATGGTTATGTAATTTACTGATATAGGGAACAAGGAGGCAGAAAAGTTGGGGTGGAGAGAGGATAGAGAGATCATGGAGGACAATGACTTTGAGGTGTCTGTGGAGTATCCAAAGAACTATATGTCAAAGACATTGGATTAGTGGGTCCAGAGCTCAGAAGAAAGGTTCCAGATTTAGGACTCACATGCAAGAAAATGATCATTTTTGTTGTGTGTAAATGGATGAGAACAACCATAAGATGCATGAGAATATGCAATCCTACGTGGGATGGGGGCTGATATATTCACCTACTAATCAGGTCCTGGAAAAATTATAATTATCTGTTTGCTTACATCATAACTGCCTTACAGAGGCAAAAAGCTACATTAGTGGGGAAAATCCCCCATCAATTTCTTAACAGCATCAATGAACAATATAACACAAAGAGGCTGTTCTGAGACCCCTTGAAACTTCGTCAAATCTGAATGCATTCAGATCAATCCATACCTTTCAAGTCCCAGAGCCCTTCGATGATACCGCAGTCAGTAGGATTCCAGAACTGCTTCAGCAAGTGGGACCCATCCCAGAAATGAGAGCACTGGGTATGGAGTCAAAAAACTCAGAGATGATCTTGTTTAGTTCAATAATCTCTTTATAACCTATAGTAATCACTGATTATTAATTCTCTTATATGTAAGAAAATGCCTTCTACCTACTCTATAGGATTTCTGTGGGGATTAAAAGAGATCATTGTGAGTGTGACTGGGTGGCTCATTCAGTTAAGCATCCGACTCGATTTTAGCTCAGGTCAAGATCTTGGGGTCATGAGTTGCAGCCCCATTTTGCTGAAGATTCTCTCTCCCCCCTCCTTTTGCCTCTCCCCCCAGCATGCATTTGCTCACACTCTCTTTCTCTCCCTAAAAAGGGAGAGAGATAATTGTGCCCACTCTTGTTGTCACTGTGGATTGATAATTTAAGTAAGTCTTCTCATGATGCTCAGCCATCTTTGTGAGCTCCTCAGACTTGCTGCAAGACCACAGAAACATTTGTTCCACGAATAACAACAGAGGCTGGAAGAAAAAACCCTTTGTCCTGCTAAGATGTTCTAATTATCAATTCTAATAGGTGTGTGTGGGGGGGTTCCTACTCCACCAAGGTGCAATTTTCCAGACACAAGTTGGGTGTTCAATAGTTCAATTAGCATCAGCTCCCACAGGATAAGGGCTCAGTTTTACAAGACTGACCCTTGCCCACATATACAAAACTTCAGATGCCAATTGCAAGCCAAATTTTTCCCTGTGCTTCTGAACAATTTAGAAATCTCTAAACTAGAGGTTTCCGTGACCTCCTCCTTGGGTTTGATTAATTTGCTAGGATGGCTCACAGAACTTAGAGAAACATTTTACTTACTAGATTACAGGTCTTTTATAAAAAGATATAACTCGGGGACAGCGAGATGGAAGAGACGCATAGGGCAGAATATGGGGAAAGGAGTGCAGAATTTTCATATCCTCTCTGAGGTGATCTCTCTCCCCAATCTCTATGTATTCAACAACCCAGAAGCTCTCCAAATTCTGTCCTTTTTTATTCTTATGAAGGCTTTATGACATAGGCATGATTGATTAAACCATTGACTGTTGGTTATTGAATTCAACTTCCAGGCCTCTTTCCTCTCCCTGGAGGTCAGAGGTGAGATGGGGAACCTAAACTTTCAATCTTCTAATAGTTGGTTCTGCTGACAATCAGTCCCCATCCTTAGGTGACTTTCAAAATGTACCTCAATATCATACAAAACACATCACTTAGGAAATTCCAAGGGTTTTAAGAGCTCTGTGCCAGAAATGGGGACAAAGGCTAAACATACATTTCTTATTATAAATCACAATATCACACCTGCCCTGTCCACTGTCATTTCAAGGAAACCTTCTTTTGTACCCTTATTTACATCCACCTCCATTTAGCAATCCTCAGTCAGCTGGCCTTCCTATATTACAAATCATGATTAAAGAAAAACCAGTTATGGGGCGCCTGGGTGGCTCAGTGGGTGAAGCCACTGCCTTCGGCTCAGGTCATGATCTCAGGGTCCTGGGATCGAGTCCCGCATCAGGCTTTCTGCTCAGCGGGGAGCCTGCTTCCCTCTATCTCTCTCTCTGCCTGCCTCTCTCTGTCTACTTGTGATCTTTCTCTGTCAAATAAATAAATAAATAAGGCCAACAAGTTATTTCCATCACAAGTGAAATGACAAATGTGAAACTCCTGTTATCTATTCAATCACCTTCGGTCCTTCTTAGAAACCGCCTACTACCAGAGCTCAGAAATCTAAGTTAAGACGCCTGCCTTTATGGTCCATCCAGAGGAGATCCAGTAGGTCCTTTTGTAGCCCAGAAATCCCAGATACAGAGCAAATACCTACAGAAACTTAATCCTCAGAAACAACCAAATTTCACTCTTTTTTTTTTTTTATTTTTAAAGATCTTATTTATTTTTTTAATTTTTCCAAATTTCACTCTTTGTTCCAATTCCCTGAGTTTAAGCTCCCTGAGGTTTCTGGCCAGATTGCCCTCATTCTGATTGCAGAAGGGAGGAGGTCCCAAAGTCTGCCCCACCAAAACCTCTGAGGAGTAGGTTTCTTAGGATGGTCACTCAACAAGAGTGACCACTTGATGCCAGGTCTCGTCTCTAATCCAACCAACACTGGCTTCTGACTTCCCTTTAGAATCCAGGAAGACTTTCCTCCAGATTCTAGAGCTGTGGGAGCAGGCCGCCAGATCCTACTTTGATTTTATGACCCTAATCTTCATTCCATCTCACATTCACAGTTGCAGTAACTTCCGCTGCCTCTCAAAGATAGAACACTTCAACAGTTCAGCTATGAGCCTGTAAAATGCAGCTTTCTAGATCTCACCTTAGACCTATTGATTGAGGATCTTTGTAGGTAGAGGTCCAGCTATCTGCATCTTAACTCACACCCCCAGTGAAAATGACGCAGTTGGTGTAGCACCACATTGTACACTGGCATTTGAAGATCTCTGCACTAGAGTAGGTGGGAAAACTACATTATCCACAGATCCAGTGTTGACTGCAGAGAACTAAGAGGATGGATGCCTGTTGCAGGGCTTCAGATGTAGCTTTCCTAGAGTAAGTCAGGAGAATGCCACATAGATAATGCTCTATCTTTCTGTGATAGCAAGCCATCCTATTTGCTTCTAGGCTAGTGCTAGGGGTGATAAATTTCCTGAGAATATTGTAGCTCATAGAAAACCTAGTCATGGGACGCCTGGGTGGCTCAGTTGGTTAAGCAGCTGCCTTCGGCTCAGGTCATGATCCCAGCGTCCTGGGATCGAGTCCCACATCGGGCTCCTTGCTCCACAGGGAGCCTGCTTCTCCCTCTGACTCTTCCTTCCACTCTGTCTACCTGTGCTCGCTCTCACTCACTCTCTCTCTGACAAATAAATAAATAAAATCTTTAAAAAAAAAAAAAAAGAAAAAAGAAAACCTAGTCATAAACCATAAGAGACTCTTAATCTCAGGAAACGAAACATACTGAAGGTTGCTGGGGGGTGGGGGGTAGGGATAGGGGGACTGGGTGATGGCCGTTGGGGAGGGTATGTGCTATGATGAGTGCTATGGATTGTGTAAGACTGAGGATTCACAGACCTGTACCTCCGGGGCTAATAATACATTATATGTTAATTTAAAAAAAAAAAAAGAAGGGAAATCTAGTCATTGGAGTACCTTCCAGGCTTTTTATGGACCATGGTGAACCCAGAGTCCCAAAGACCGAGTCTGGCAGTATTAGAGACCATGAATTAGATCAGGATTTTATAAACTTATGAACAATTTTTAAATCATTGTGGTGTATTTAAGTCATCAATACACTGTCGGGAAATGTGGGTGCACTTAGATTAAAATAAACAGCAAGAATGGGCTCATGAATCAATCATTTGAAGAAAGAATCAAAATCTTACTCATATGAGTTTTTTAAAGAAAAACTTTACATTAGAAGAAAAAAACAACTAAATAGGAAAATTAAATAATGTACTTTATTAAGAACAAAAAATACAAATATGCTGCCAAGCTTAGAGCATTAGGCACACAGCACACTCTTGGCTGGCAGGTGCAGCCATGTGCTCAAGGTAGTGGGCCTCCTCTCTCTTGTCATGTCCAGGAATGGCTGTCACTTCTTAAAAGCATATCATTGCATAATAAAAGAACAACAAAAAATGTTAATGCCTTCCATGCTTTTTAACAAATGCTTTTCAATGGGGAAAATTTTACTAGCATTGTTTTTGCCACAGACCACATGAACCAGTATTTGATGAATGCAAGTGAGAACCTGTTGCTCAGTGGTCATAGAATTGAGAAGAGAGGGCAGAGTGGCTAAATCTGGTGGTGGTGGTGGTGGTGGTGGTGAAGGAGCAATGGATGAAGGAGCCTTGTCTTAGAAGCTCATGGAGAACATAGCTCAACCCTGAGGGGCCTGGAGGAGGATTGAATAAACACCCTTTCCAGAGAATGCCACAGGGACAGTGAAACTCTGGGGAAAGCTCTGGGGAGAGCTCAGTGTGAGTTAAGGAAGGAACTGAGTTGGGGCAGGGGGTTGCTGTTCCAGCAAGGAAGTGTGAGTTAAGGAAAGAAATGGAGGGAGAGGGCCAATGGGCAAGCTGTTACCTCTCTGTTGTGATGTCCACTCTCATAAGAGTATAATTCTTCCTGAAGAAGAATGAGAAGATGGCATTCCCCTTTGGGTCCCTGGAAACTACCAATTTCCGTCGATTCACTCCGGAGTCACTGGTGGAGATTGAAAAGCGAATTGCTGCCACGCAGGCAGCAAAGAAAGCCAAAGATAAGCACAGGGAGAAGGACCAAGAAGAGAAGCCTCGGCCCCAGCTAGACTTGAAAGCTTGCAACCAGCTGCCCAAGTTCTATGGTGAGCTCCCAGCAGAGCTGATTGGGGAGCCCCTGGAGGATCTGGACCCTTTCTACAGCACACACCGGGTAAGGGTGATTGGCTGGGAAGGCTGTTCTGAGCTCTGGCAGAGGAAGCCTCTGCTCCACTCAGCCTAGGGCGTTCTCCTGACCTGGGTGATGTGGCTGTGAGCTAGACTCAGTTAATGACAAATGTATCCAACTCCCTCTTTGGTACTGTCTTCATATTTTTATATTTATGGTGGAGACCAATTAAACTCAAATCCTCAAAAGCAACAACAGCTGCTATGAAATTTTAAGAGGAAGTTGGCTGTTCTCTTGGATGACCACTGTCCTAGGATCTCCCATGATGTTGGCTGTCTTTGCAAAAGGGGGCAGGGATCCTGAGTCTTGGGGTGGGGGTAGAGTAGACAAGGGGATCAGAAATCAGGATGATTTAATGAGTGGTCCTCAAAGTTTGATCTCAGAATCCCTGGCGTTCCTTAAACTCTTTTAGTGGGTGAAGGAGGTCTTCTATACTATCTCTGTCTCACACACACAGTATAAGCAAAAGGGCATAAATAGTAACAAAAACTCTTTGGGGTCCTCAATAATTTCTTTTAACTTTATTTTTTCAGTGTTCCAAGATTCATTGTTTATGCACCACACCCAGTGCTCCATGCAATATGTGCCCTCCTTAATACCCACCACCAGGCTCACCCATCCTCTCATCCCTACCCCTCTAAAACCCTCAGAGTTTTCTCAGAGTCCATGGTCTCTCATGGTTTGTCTCCCCCTCCAATTTCCCCCAACAGCCTTCTTTCTCCTCTCCTTCATCCAATGTCCTCCGTGTTATTCCTTATACTCCACAAGTAAGTGAAACCATCTGATAATTGACCCTCTCTGCTGGACTTATATCACTCCGCATAATCTCCTCCAGTCCCAGTCCACGTTGATACAAAAGTTGCATATTCATCCTTTCTGACAGAGGCATAATATTCCATAGAGTATAAAAGTCTCCTGAAGTCATAACATTTGAGAACCACTAGTTTAAATGAGAGCTGCTTCATGACAATTTCCCTATTTGTATTGTGTCTTAGATGTTCCACACAGCAACCTCCCGCCCCCAAAATGATGTGTGCATGTTTGGGAGTTGGGAAGGACAGGAATCAGCCATCTCAAATATGGTTTATAGAGAAAATAAAAAGACACTAAAATGTCTTTCTCCCTCCTCTCACAGGCCAAGAACCCTCACCTTCCTAGATGCTCAGAGGCAAGGAGTAGCGAGGGCTAAAGGAGTAGCGAGGGGAGACCTAGGAGGCAGAGAGCAGAGGGAGCATCCCCACACCAGGGTTGATCTGCTAATCAGAAGAGGAATTTAATGCAGCCAGAACCATATCCTCCAATTGCCAGAATCCTGGCCCTGGGGCTGAAGCATCCCACCAGCCCCAGATCAGACTCCTGCCCACTGGGCACTCTCAGTGGGCTCATCTTGATGCACAGTCAGTCACTGACAGGGCCTGAGGTCTTGCGAGGAGGGTGAGAATGTGGCCCTCAGTCCTTGATCCCCACTACCTCTGCCCCTCCACTTGGCTCTCCACTAATGGATGCATGGTTCCCAGACCTCGTCTTGCTCATAAGCCTGAAATGATACCATTTGTACTCCAAACCATGATTGTGTGAGGATGCATACTTCTCACTTCAGGTCCACCTTCTGCTTTGTTTTGTTGTAGACGTTTATGGTGCTCAACAAAGGGAGGACCATCTCACGGTTTAGTGCCACTCGGGCCCTGTGGTTATTCAGTCCTTTCAACCTGATCAGAAGAACAGCCATCAAAGTGTCTGTCCACTCATATCCTTTGCACTGTTGCTTCTTCCACATGATTCCTTTAAAATCAGGCTTTGCCACTGTGTTCAGCACCTTCTTTAGAGGTTAGCAATATGGGTGTCCTCTAATTGAATCCTGAAACAACGAAAACATTGCATTGAGAGAAAAATGTCTGTGGCTTTAATATGTTCAACATCTGAAAGCTGTCCCAAGAAAGAGGAGGTGCTCGTGCAAGCCACAGGTGGGTTTAGACTAGTCTGGGCATGTACCACCTAAAAAAATGCCCTACTTATGAATGAGCTTTGCTGATATACAGGGCACATTCTTACCATGTGAGACGGGCTCATCTCACAATATAATAACCAATAAGAGGTCACCGAAGCTTCTTTGGCTTTTGAAATAGGCATGGGTTCTTACCCTGTGCCCTAGCCATGATGAGGACCGGCTGTTCATTGGGCAAAAGAGCAGCACCTGCCAGAGGACAAAGAGGACAGACAACAATGGGCAGAGCTTAGATTGTCTCAGTGGAACCACACTGGTCACAGACACTGCCAATATCCCAAGTTACCCCCAAACTACTAGCAGGCTACTAAGTTCAGTAGTCCAAAAAAATGTTAATAGTTCAAGGTTCATGCCATTGGGGAATATAGTAATGATTAGAGAAAAATCGGTCAAATGTCTGTATTATAATAACAGTTTTAGGTACCTTCAGAATCTGACTCCAGTTTTTGTTTTGTTTTGTTTTGTTTTTCAAGGCAAGCCAAACTAGGACAAAAAAGAGACTTTGGCTTCGTTTCCAAGGATCTTCCCTGGTGACTGTCCAAATTGGAAGTTCCTAATGACAAATTCAGCCCTGGCTTCCAGGAGGTTGATTTGCAAGAACAGCCTTGCCTCAGCTGCCTGACAGATGGTAGCCAGCCTCTTCTGGGGAGGCTCCAGTAAAAGGAGCTCTCTCCCCCCACTCTGGGGCAGCTTGCTGGATTGCTGGACAGCATTCAGTGAGCTGATAGCTCTGGCAAAGAGTCATTTCAAAAATTAAACTGCACTGCTCCATGTAGTTGCACTACATTTTCCTTTTACGTGTTTTATCTTTATGACCAAGCAGTGGGAGTTATATTTTCTTAATTCAATCTTGAATTTTCTGATCCTATAGAAGGATATTTAGTGGTAATAGTAGGCTACCATTTGCTAACTACCTCCTAAGTGTCATCACTGTCATAGGTACAGAAACCTTTGAAGAAGAGATTTGCATCCCCATCTTACAGATGATGAAATTGTTACTCAAAGGAATTAAATAAATTGTCCAAGGTCACAGAGTCAGTTAAGAGGCCCAGCCTGTACCCTGCTTAGAACAGTATCAGCAATAAGGAAGTAGGCCGTTAAGGGAAATGAACTGAGGTAATTTATTCTCTCAGTATGTCATCTCTACTTGGGTTTTTTTTTAAAAAATATATCCAATTACATAAAAATCACCAATAAAGAAAAACAGCAAATATACAAACTCCTCTCCACACATCCTGGTTCAGTTACATCTTAATTATCTGTAAGGAACAGCTAATTAGAAATGAAATCCCTTTAAAGAATCAAGTGACCAGTGAATATTCTTTTCATCTTGAAATTTGACGAATCATAATTGCTGGATGGAGTCATAGCTGGACAGAAAAGCTCTTAGGTGTCTCCTTCTCACAAAGCCTGTATTTATATATTTATATATTATATATTTAAATCTTATGAACTTGGTAGCTCCACTCCAAAAGATATTCTTCAAGGTATTGGAATTCCCAGTGTCCTATTACTAATATTTCACCAAAATTATAATTCTAATCAAATTTGCTATGAATGTTTCCACAAGTAATAGTGTAGGTAATATATTACCTTTAAAGGTTTGTGAAGTTGGAGATATGATTTTAATTTAATCCTTGGGTTAACATTTTCCTCCCATGTGAACACATTTCTTAATTTAATTGCAAGTCAACAGGAAAATGCAGTTTAATTAGCAGAATTTCCCTTTTCAAAATAGATGTGTTCCTAAGTAACTGTAAAACAGGGCACATTAAAGACATTTACAGAAAACTAAAATAGATTTAAATACTTCTGCTCAAACTGAAATTATGAAAGATGAGTGGTTCACTCTCTCTGTAGATCAAGCTTATCTTCAGACTTTGTTTTTCTTTAGGACATAATGGTTAGGAACCCAAGCTGGTCCTGAGAAAAATGTCCTGTGGGGGAAATTTTTCTTTGGGTTTTCTCCACCAACATTTCTTCCCATCAGGTTACCCCTTTCTACTCACCTTCTTCAGTGTCACCTTCCCCTTGTGATAATCCTGTGGTTCAACCTTGAATATTATCATCTCTGGTTAGAAAGAGTTCTCCATCCCAGCCTAATTCTATCTGGAATTTTCTCCTTGCAGCAGCATTTTACATCCCTGTGCCTGCCTCCACCATTTCTAGCCAGGGGCCCATTTCCTCAGTGCGACTGATCTCAGCTAAGTGGGGAAAACCATCCAACTCAACTAATTCCCATGACAGCTGGTAACCCTCCCTTTAGCTCTAACTTCCTAGAAGTAGTCTGTCTTTTAGGAAAAAAGAGACACTTCCTGGACAAAATTTCAGGCTACATTGAATCATAAAGTGAAGGTGTCAGGGAAGAAAGGCATTTTAGAGAAAGGATTCTTGTTTTCTTCCATCTTGCTGAGGGTTCTGTTATTAATCTGAGGTCACATCTCAGCACCATATAGCTAACTAACTTGTACAGCCTTGGAAAGATTATTTAAGTTTTCCAGCCTGTTTTACAAAGTATAGATATGATATTTACATACAAGTTCGGTTGTATTAGAAATAATGTGAATGAAGTAACCAGCCCGGCATAGGCACTCAGTAAATGTTAGCAGCTGTTATGTGACAAGTTCAAAAAGCTGATCCTAGCTAAAAGCTATGAATTTAATAATTCAGCATCAAGGTGATTATAGGTGACATCAGAGAAGCATGGCAACTCTCAGCTTTTCCTTAACACAGTCTGCTCAGGTGGTTCAGTCTATTTATTACCGTCACTATTTTGGTCAATTGTGTGGGCATGACCCAAACTGAGCTTCCAGAAAGAATTGAGTAAGTAGATTTGCTGTCACTGTCATACCTGGGCCTCCTCTTTCTGTCCTTCTCTTCCTTCCCTTGGCAGCTTTTTTCTTTTATTTTTCCTGCCGGTCTCATTTGAGTATTGCATGCTTTGGGGTGGTTAGATATTTCCTTTTCTGTGGACTTTGGTGCATAAAGACACATGTGGTTTTCAACTGTGGAGAACTATCAGTTGTTGGTTCTCAACCTCGGAATCCCCTGGGGAGATTTTAAAAACATTAATGCCTGGGTCTCCATCTCAGAGAGTCTGATTTCATGGGTCTGGGGTGGTCTGGGCAAATGAGCTTCCCCAGTTACCTGCTGCATTCCCCTGCTAGGTGCACACATGAACCAAGTTTAAGGATGGCCTACTCTGAGAGGCAGGTGCAAAACTGAGACAGAAAGAAGAACAAATGGTTCTGGAACATATTCAGAAAACTACCCATGAATAAAGCTGTTTATGTTATCATGGCTCATATACTTCAAAGTGACCTTAATATTCCTGAGAGTATTCTCTTTCCCTGGGTTAGCAGATGGAACCCCTGCAGTTTGGGAGCATAGGAACTTTCCATAAACTCCTGCACCAACACGTCCAGGAGGGGTGCCCCCAGCTCAGCGTAAGACTGACATACATTTGCCTCAATAATAGGAACTCTGTAGAAATTTCTTTTTTGAACTTCTAAATTTTTAAAAAAAATTTTTGCTGGTCATAACATTAATACATGCCACAATAGAAAATACACTTGACCCTTGAGCAACATAGGTTTAAACTGTGTGGATCCACTTTTACATGAATTTTATAAAAATAAGTATACTACAGTACTATCAATGTATTTTCTCTTCCTTAGGATTTTCTTAGTAACATTTTCTTTTTCTAGCTTATTTTACTGTAAAAAGACAGTATATAAGACATATAACCTACAAAATATGTGCTAATTGACTGTTGATGTTATTGAATGGCTTCCTGTCAACAGTATGCTGTTAATAGTTAAGTTTTGGGGGAGGCAAAACTTATATGTGGGTTTTTACTGTATGAGAGGTGTCAGTACCTTTAACCTCTAAGTTTTCCAAGGGTCCACCATATGTTGTATTTCTATTAATAGATTAAAGAAGGCTAATCAGGTGTCACCTTAACTGATGCTAACAAATCATTTGATAAAGTTTAATATCTGCTTATAATTAGAAATACCAAGGAAAGAAGGAATAGAAGGGAATTGCTGCACTCTGATAAAGGGTAATTACTTTGAAGGAAGTAACAAACAGCATGCTTAATTGTGAAACATGGCTAGCTTTCCCTTTGAAGTAAGAAACAAAAAGAAAGAAAGGGAAGATGTCAGTTTCATCAGTCCTATTTAACTTCATAAATGAGAGCCCAGCCAGCATAGTAAGGGAAGGAAAAGAAAAAAATATATATAAGAATAAGAAAAGTAGCAAAGATGCCATGATCTACAGATAATACAACTGCATGATACAACAGCCAATATAATCTAGAGATAAACTATTAAAGTTAACAAGACAGTATAGAAAGGTAGCTGGGTAAGTTAATATACATAAATTAGTTACATATTTATATACTAGCAACAAACAGAAAATAGCCAGGTTTTTAAAAATATCAGTTACACTGCTGTTTTAAAATATCAAGTATCTAGAAAGAGGATTATCAAAGTATGAATAAGATCTCTACAAAGAAAATTATGAAAAATATTGAGTAATATTACAGAAAACCCAATAAATGGAGAGATGTATTACATTCCTGGATTTAAAGTCACAATATTTTAAGACTTCCCAAAATAGCTAATAAATTTAATATGAGCCCAGTCAAAATCCCAATAGGCTTTTCTTTTTTTATATTACTCAACAACCTGGCTCAAAGATTTATATAAAATTGCAAAGAGCAAATTATAACCAGGATACTTCTGAGGAAGAAATACAAGGTGGAAAAAGAGAACTGGCCCTCAGGATGTTAGAATGTATTGTAAAGCTCTAATCATTGAAAATGTGTGTGACTAGGGTTGGATTAGTCAGACTAGTGGGACAGAATTGTTGGCTCATCAACAGGCCAGTGCACATACAGACATTGAATTTGTGCTGATGGTGGCACAGTGGAACAGTGGGGAAAAGGCAGTTCTCAATAAATGATGCTGAAGAATTGGGAATCTTAACAGAAAAATTACTTTGCTCATCACAGCAAGTGTCCTCCTTAATGTCCATAACCCATTAAGCCCTTCTCCCCATGCACCTTCCCTCCAGCAACCCTCAGTTTGTTTCCTAGAGTTCAGTATCTCTTATGGTTTGCCTCCCTCTCATTTTTTATCTTATTTTATTTTTCCTTCTCTTCCCCCTTGTTCATCTGTTTTGTTTCTTAAATTCCACATATGAATGAAACCATATAGTATTTGTCTTCCTGTGACTGACTTATTGCTTAGCATAATACCCTCTAGTTCCAGCCACATCGTTTCAAATGGCAAGATTTCTTTCTTTTTGATGGCTGAGTAATATTCCAGTGTGTGTGTGTGTGTGTGTGTGGTGTGTGTGGTGTGTGTATACACACACATATACATATATATCATCTTCTTTATCCATTCATCTGTCACTGGACATCTGGGCTCTTTTCATATTTTGGCTATTGTGGATATTGCTGTTATAAACATTAGGGTGCCTGTGCCTGTGCCTGTTTGTATCACTATTTTTGTATCTTTTGGATAAATACCTAGTAATGCAATTGTTGGGTCATAAGGTAGCTTTATTTACAACTTTTTTGAGGAAACTCTATGCTGTTTTCCACAGTGGCTACACCAGTTTGTGTTCCCACAAACAGTGTAAGAAGGTTTGTCCTTTCTCTGCATCCTCACCAACATCTGTTGTTTCCTAAGTTGTTCATTTTAGCCCTTCTGACCAGCGTGAGGCAGTATCTTCTTGTGATTTTGATTTGTATTTCCCTGATGCAAGTGATGTTGAACATTTTTGTGTGTGTGTGTTAATCATTTTTATGTCTTCTTTGGAGAAACATCTGATGAATCACTAAATTCTATCCCCAAAACTAACAATATACTATATGTTAATTAAATTGAATTTAAATTTTTTAAAAAAGAAAAATTACTTTGAACATCCAACTTTATGCCACATACAAGAATCAATTCTAGGTAGATTAAAATCTAAATTTCTTTGTGAAAGACGAAACATAAAGATTTTAGGGGAAAAATGAGAATTTCTGATGAACTCAGTTTAGAGAGAGATTTATTACATGTGACAAAAGAAGCAGTAACCATAGAGGAAAAAACTGATACATTTTCGCACACTAAAATTAAGTACGTATGTTCATCAGAAGACAATTTTGTAAGAGCGTGAAAGCAAGCCTACTGAGGAAGAGATATTTGCAACACGTGTACCTAAAAAGTGTTTATATCCAGAAGATGATCCCCTACAAATCAAGTAGAAACACATCAGAGCAACCAACTTTGAAATGAGCAAAAAATTTGTATAGATATTTCACAAAAGCAGAAACCCAAATGGCCAATTAACATAAAAATTTTCTTAATCTTTTTCTTAATCAAGGAAATGTGATTTAAAATTACACAGAGAGATTATTATAAATGCATCAGATGAGGGAAATTTAAAATTTTGACAATACCAAGTATTAAAAAAGATATAAAATAACAGAAACTCATATAATGCTGGGAATGTAAATTTGTCCAACTTCTTTGGAGATCAATGGATATCATCAAATACAGGTGCAGATACACATAGACTGTGATTATTAATTAAACTCTTAGATACATAAAACGCTCAACAGAAATATGTGTGGGCTCCAAGATAGAGCTATGAGAAAGTTTATGAACACTGCCCATAGAAAGCCCCAATTGGAAACAACCTAAATGTCCAAAAATTTTGGAATATGTTAAATATCTCTCTTACATTCTTAAAATGGAATAATGTACAGCAATGAAAATGAATAAACTATAGTCCACAAAACAAAGATGAAAAAGGCCAGACACAAAAGAGTGCATAAGTATGACTCCATTTATACAAAATTCATAAACAAGCAGAAATTAACTATTCTGTTTAGACATGCTTACTTAGGAGCTCAAAAATACAAATGAAACCTTTAAGACAGAGAAAGGAGGACATAATTGGGAAGAGGCTTGTGGGGTGTTTACAATGTTCCATTTAGCGACATGAGTAGTTATCTCACGGCCACTATGGACTGGATTATGTCTCCCCAAATTCACACATGGAAGGCCTAACCCACGTGATATACTGGAGAAAGGGCCTTTAAGGACAGTGCTATGGTTCAAAGAGGTCAGGAGGGCAGAGCCATGACCCAGTAGAACTGGTGTCCTTGTACAAAGGGGAATGGAGCCCAGAACTCTCTCTGCCAAGTGAGGACACAGTAAGAAATCAATCCTTAGCAAGCCAAGAAGAGGGTTCTCACCAGAGCCTCTCCAAGAGGCACCTTCAACTCCAATTTCCAGCCTCTAGAACCATGAGAAGTCAATTTCTGTACTTTAACCACTCTGTCTATGGTACATTGTTATGGTAGACCGAGCTAATACATAAGTGTTCATTTTATAATGAATTTATAATTCATGTGCATTTGTATTATGCACATTACATATCACAATAAATAACTTAAAAACAAAATGATTTTTTTTAAATGGCCATTGCATATAATGCAGACAACTGAAAAATATAAATCAGAAGAGAGGAGGTAGAGAAATCACTGTCGGTATTTCAGGTTATTATCTTCTCTCCCTCTCTTAGTCTTTCTCTCTCTCTTTCTATTGTGTGTGTGTGTATATATATGTATACATGTATATATATATACATCTATTTGAAGATCTAATTGGCTTTATCAAATGATTCATGCACCAGGCAGCAGCCCATCTAGCAAGCAGAGAGGCACTGAGAGGAGTTGTACAAAATGGAAGTCTTCATAGATAGGAGGGTGGGGGCAAGAAAGTTATTAGCAAAGGCAAAAGATTCTTCCAGAGGGGGCAGTTTGCTAGGGGAAAAAACAAGGTGTCTTCTCATGCAGAATACCTCATCTTTCTTTGGGGGATGAAGAGGACCTAAGTGGCAGACTCTTAGATGCCAATGGAAAGAACAATTTCCTGATTGACCAGTCAAGGCCCTATTTCCAGGGGAGGCTGAAACTTCCAATAGATTGGATTTTAAGCCCCCATTTGGGAACTCAGTCTAAGTGGCACCCTTTCGGGTCTGCAGTTTTCTTAACTATATATAGGCTGAGATTGTATAGCATGTAAAATCTCTATCCTTATTTTGAACTTTTAATGCAAAGCATTTTCTCTCAAAAGTAAGAGTTATTTGGGGATCCTGGTTAAATATGGAAGATAGCATGCATATGTTTTACCCCAACCCTCTCAGAACGCCAATAAAATGACAGCATGGGAAAAGAACGGTATAAATATACAAGAACAAAGAGAAGGAGAAAGAAAAGCGCAGAGGACAAAGATGTCATAACAATCTCAGAGGGCCAAAAGTGGGTGGAGGCCTGATAAATGACTCAGCACATCGGGGTTTGTTAACCGAGGTGACTGTAAAGAGGGATAAAAATGACAATCAAGGCATTTACCCCTAAAACCTCAGAGGCCCTGAAAATGTGAACATGATACAAATAGCAATAAGAGGAAAGAAAGAACGTGGGAGCAGAGTATGTTCACTTACTGCTGCTTCTGTAATAGCAAGGAATTAAAGAGTATTCTTTAAAGTAGATAAATCAAGGAATGAAAAATAATTATATTTGACAGTACAAAGGTTAGCACTAAAAAAACACAACTAAGTACAATCAGATGATGCATAAAACAGAGGGGAAAAGAAAATTGCCAAATGGAATGTAAAGAGATAGCATACTAAGGGTGATACATTACAACATTGCAGTTATAATTATGAATTTACAAAGGCAACTGCTAGATTTAAAATAAAAACTGTTCTAAGTTTCAAATCACACACACAAAAAGCAAATAAAACATACCAGACAATGAAATATTTTTAAAACTATTAAATACATAACTTAAAGTTACACAAACAAAGATCAAACAACTCTGTTATGTTAATAAATATAAATGGATTGGATTTATCTGTTGTCTTCACACATATTCATATATAACAAAGCAATAGCCAAGTTTATGTTGAATAAAATATACTGCTCCAGGTGTTTCAGAAAGGTCAAAATTAATGAATGGACAAAGATATAAGCCAAGGCACACAAAAAGAGCAGGAAGTCAGATGTGAATATCAAAGAAGGTGGTATCTAGGCCCAAAGTCATCAAACAGGATAAAAATGACACTTTGTAATGCTAAATAATCCAAAACAGTAACCTATATCTTTGCAATAAGTAATATGGCAACAATGTTCATAAATTGAAAATTATGACACTATAAGGTAAATAAAAACGTTATAAGGATTAGAAAGTGTAATTAATTCTTTCAGCCCATAACAGATCAAGTGTATAAAAAAGTATGTAAAGATATATAGATGACCTGAATAATTAATAAGACACATCTGATTCATATATATCAAACTGTATTCCCTAAAAAATAGAGAATATACCTCCATACAAATTGGCCAAATATTAAATCACAACAAAACCTCAAATAGCTCCAAAAAGTAAAAAGATGAGAAACATCCTCTGATCACACAGTAATAAAGTAAAAACAAAATTAGGGGGAAAAAAAGACATTTCCATTTAGAAATGTTAAAAACCTTTCAACTCTTATATTTAAAAAAATAGTACAAACTAAAGTTATAGAATTTCTAGGGAAGAAAAAATTTTAAAAGCACTTTATTTAGAACCTATAGAGTATAGTTAAAGATATTAAGGGGATAATCCATAGAATTAAAGCAGAGAATATTTATTTCAGTACAAAATGAAAAGAATTATTTAAGCACCTAATATAAAACCAGAAAAAGAACAATATATGAAAGGAAAATTGGAAAAAAATTTAATAACTTCAAAGAAAAACTTAACGAGTTAAGAAATAGTAAAACAGGGGTACCTGGGTGGCTCTGTCAGTTAAGCATCTGTTTTTTTTATTTCAGCTCAGGTCATGATATCAGGATCCTGGGATCAAACCCCACCTTGGCCTCCATGCTCATTGTGGAGTCTGCTTGGGATTCTCTCTCAGCCTCTACCTCTACCCCTCCCCTGGCTCATGCTCTCTCACTATTTCTCTCTAAAATAAATAAATAAATAAAATCTTTGGGGAAAAAAAAGAAATAGAAAAACAGTAGAAATAATGAATCCAAAAGCTGTTAAAAAATATGTGTGTGAGATCTTTATACTGAAGGATAACAAAACACAACTGAGAGAAATTTTAAAGTATCAAATAAATTTAGCAATATCTTATGTTCAGGGATTAGACAAACTCACCAGCTGTTAAAATGCCAGTGTTGTCCAAATTAACCTATAGATCTATGATCCATA
Organism: Mustela nigripes; assembly: GCF_022355385.1. Lineage (NCBI taxonomy): Eukaryota > Metazoa > Chordata > Mammalia > Carnivora > Mustelidae > Mustela > Mustela nigripes. The sequence goes on from NC_081558.1 coordinate 61,692,493, forward strand.
ATCTATAGATTTGATAAAGTCCCAATGAAAATCCTAGCAGTTCTGTAGGAACTGAATAGATTTTGCTTACATGGATGAAGCAAAATTTACTTAACTATTATCCTATTGATAGGCACTATGTTGACCCTAATCAACATAATCTCCATATTCTGCAATCTTGATTCTTCAGTGAGTATCCTTCCTTACACACACATCTTTGAACACATAACACTGGTACCTGTGAGAGATGAATTCTCAGAAGTGGAGTTGCTGGGTTAATTTTTGAAATATTACCAAGTTGTTTTTCAAAGCTGTGCTAATTTCCATCCCCACTATTACTAAATTCACTCTTTATCATATTTCGTATGAACTGCATTGTTGACAAAACTTCCTTTATAAACACACTTCGAAAAAAAATTCTCATTTCTAGAAATGAGCAGGGAGGGGATGATGTTCAGTATCTTTGGCCCTATTAAGATGATCAGATTCCAGATTTTATTTTTGAGAGGCAAACTGATAACAGTCACTGGTTGTTTACTATGTTGCTGAGAGCCCAAAGGAAAAGGGTAAATGTCCCTGGCATAGCCTGGGACTACAAAGATAGTGCTGTGTATTCTTGAGTAGAAATGAGATCATAGCCAGTGAGGAATCAGAAGCCAGTCCTATCACCATGTTCTTGATACAGTGTTTTGGACACAAGCAGTTCCCATCCCTTATCTCCCCTCCCAGCCATGATAGCTCCCTGAAACATTAGCTTTGCACTGCTACCTGCTGGCAAAGTTAGGCCCCCACCTCTCTGCCTGCCTGCCTGCCTATCTGTCTGCCTGTGAGAAGATTTCATATACATATTTCATTTTTAAATCCCTTCTTGGGCTCTGAAAGAAACTAGAGATTCACTGAAGCTAAAGAGGGGGAGGATATATCAGATTGGGCCCCAGATTGCTGGAGATAAAAAATGCAGAAGGATGTCCCACCATCCTCACCCTCTGAGCTCACGTAGAATCACTAAAGGGGTCCTTCAACAGCCCTGGGACACCCATCACTAACCATACTGAGAATCTGGAGAAGCAGTTGACAAAATACAGCAATTTGGTCGCAGGGAAAAGCACAGTGGAAAGATAAATGTTTTCTCACCCGGAAAAAACACATGAAATAAAACGGAACCTGTGGTGAACAGGGGAGGGGCACCTGTGTTACCTGCATGAAGTACAGTTTTGTGATTTTCAGGTGTACACGAATGCATCACATTGCATCACATTGTATGCACGCTCTAGCTGAAACTTTTTAAATCAACCTTGTGTTTTTGAGATGGGTTTAAGTGGATACATGTAGACCTAGTTCATTCATTTGTTACTGCTATATAATATTCCATAAAGGTTTTCTGTATTTTCTTCTAAAAGTCCTAGTATTTCTTTTTACCTTTAGATATTTCATCCCCTGCTAGACTTTAACATGTATGCACATGGCTTGAGATAGGCTTCTGATATTTTTCTGTATGGATTATCCCAACGCCATTTTTAATGGATCATCATTCCCTGAGTGATTCCTCTTACTCCCTCTGTCATGCACCAGATTCTTGTGCATACTCAGGTCTGTTTCTCCTGGGCATTGATTTGTTACTCCATCAGGAGTAACCTGATTGATTTCTTACTCCATCAGGAGACCACACAGGTCTAAATGTTTGATGATAAAATTTGACCTGTTGATAAGAACTGCCCTCCTTATTTACCTTCTTGAAAATCATTAGTCCTTCTCTTTACTTTTCTATAATTTAAGGGTCATATTTTCAAGCTTTTTCCTTACAAGTCTCTTATAACTTTGATTGTAAATCCACTGAATTTATTGATTACCACTGGGAGAACTGCCACATTTGTAATATCAAGACTTCCCTCATATCAGCGTGGGGTAGCTCCCAATTTACACAGGCCTTATTTTATATTCTTCTGTAACATTGTTCTATGTAAGATTCTTACGTTTCTTATCCTTAGGTATATTATTATCACTTTGGTCATCCTTTTGAATATATATTTTTACTTTACCAATAAAATAATGTCTACATACTGGTTTTGCATCCAGCAACCTCGCTGAACTGAACAAGCTCAACATTTTTCTATAGATTAGCTTGAGTTTTCTATTTAAGCAATTATATTATCTGCAAATAATGATGAAATTTTTTCTTTATGAGTCTTATATGACTTGTTTGTTTTTCCTATCTTTTCAAACTGGCTGGACATTCAGCACATTGCTGAACTGAAGCTACAATAGTAAGCATATTTCTTTTGCCATTGATTTTAAAGAGTATGCTTCTAATTTTCACTATTATCAGGGTGACTATAGGATTCTCATAATTAGCCTTTATCAAGTTGGGGGAATTTCTTTCCACTCTTGGCTTGTTAAAAGTTTCATTATGAATGGTTTCTATCAATATTTCTATTTCATTATCTTTCATCTGTTAATAAAGTAGGTTACATTAATAAATTTTCCAATATAATTTTAATAGTTCCAGGTTGATCATTGCTGGATTCAACTTGCCAGTATTTCATTTGCTCTGTCTTGGTAAATGAGGCTGATTTATAATCTTCTCTCGTAAGTTGTCCCTTTGGGCTGCTTTTCACGTCTCTGCCTCACTATCTTCCTTCTGTATTGTCCCTGGGAACTCCAAAGTCTTCTCACTGTTTTGCATAGTAATTCAGGTATCTTCTTCCCCTACAATGTTCCTTAGCAAGTTACCCAAGGATCTCTGTTGGTCACTAGTTTCTCAGTAGCCTCTAAATAATTTCACAGATAAGAAGGAAAAGCAATGCAGTTCTTTCATGCATAATTTAAATATCTAAAATGTATGTTAGATCATAATTTTCATAGAATTTCTGACCTTTTTATGTTCTTAAAAGCAGTGTATATGTTTCATAGACTGACAGTTCATGCTGATTAACATGAAGTTAATCATGTGTAGTTTATCCCAACTAATGTACTTTATCGTCACCCAACAGTTCCTGTTTACATTTTTTAAACTTGCATTTGTCACTGTTACCCTTGCATTGCATAATATCACAGTTCAAAAAAAATGAATCATTTCAAAAGTGGTTTGCAGAAATACAACAATGGTGATGAAAATAAAAAAGTACACCTCACAATATGAAGTAAGTTCACGGATATAAATAATGAATGGACTCTGTCATAAATACAAAGCTGGAATCTGAGGCAAGTCATGAGACAAGTGGACAGTTTTATTTTATTATCTGCTAATAACATTTTCATCAAATAATAATATACTACTGAAAGTTCCATATTATTTTCCAAAATACTGAAAGTTCCATATTATTTTCCAACAAATCTTATCAACCTCACTTTTAAACCAGTTGACTATTCCTAGTACAAAAACAAAATTAGATGTGCTGTGATAACCACTGTGAATTGTATAAGACTGATGAGTCACAGACCTGTACCTCTGGAACAAATAATACATTATATGTTAATAAAATTAATAAATAAAATAATCACCAAGAAGAAAAAAAAAACAAGAAACAAAATTAGGCTTTCCACTAAAAGTGATCAACACTTGATGTTAAAGGTTGAAAAGACATGAAAACTGTAGTGTCCTCATTCCTCCTTGCAGCAAAAACAAATACAACTATAACCTTGCTGGTAAGACATGAAACCAGCTTCCAAATCAATGACAAATATTGTAGTTGGAAAGAAAGCAACAAGCAATTGGTGCAATAGGAGTTCTTATAAGAACTACTGCATTTCTTATAATGCGACTGGCATTTAAAATCAATGACTGTTACATATATAAACAAGAAGACATTCCACTTTGTAGTTCAATGAAACTATGGATATACCAGTTTTCAGTATACATTCACCATATATGTGAGAAAGAAGTGATCAATGACCTTGGTCTTATTTATCATGTAGCTAATTTTAAAAGAAGAGATTTCTGGTTTAATTCATTAAAGATTAGCTTGTAAACTTAAAAACGCATGTTAGGGTGTGCACCAAAGTTCTTAGCTATTCACAAGCACTATTCACAAGAACCAAAAGGTGGAAACAGTCCGAATGTCTGTCAACGGCTGAAAAGATAACAAAATGTGATAGATTTATTGATGGACAATAGAATATTATTCAGCATGAAAAATATTATTCAGCATGAAAAATGGTTGTTTCAGGGGTACAGGTCTGTACCCCTGAAACAAACAATACATTGTATGTTAATTTTTAAAAAAAGAATGAGATTCTGACACATGCTTCAACACGGATGGACCTTAAAAAACATTATGCTGAGTAAAATTAGCCAGATACTAAAGGACAAATTGTATGACTTGTCTGATTCCACTTATATGAGTTACCTAGAATAGGAATTTATGGAGACAGAAAGTAGAATCGAAGTTGCCAGGGACTAACCCAGGGAGGACTAAGGAGTTGTTTGATGAGTACTGAGTTTCTTTTTGGGATACTAAAAAAGTTTTGGAGACGGATAGTGGCCATGGTTGCTCAATGTTGTGAAGACACTTAATGCCACTGAATTGCGTACTTAAAATGGTGATGGCAGTAAATTTTATGTTATGTATGTTTCACCACAGTTGCTTGGGGGGTTGGGGGAAAGACCCACAGAACTTGTACTGAAGAAACTCCAGTCACATGGTTAACAAGGAAAGGCATCACTCTACAAACGAAAAGACACTGCTTCCAAATGCACTACATCCCTCATTCGTGGAAAAAAGTGGGGGTCCATAGCATGCCTTCAGACCCTGAGTTGCCTTTGAGGGGCACAGCGGAAATTGTGAGTACAAACTGACTGTGGTCACTTAGCCTAAATCTCCACAGCTGACAGGGCTGGGATGAAAGTGAGTATAAGATGCTGCTTTCCCACACTGGATTGCCGTGACGGGCAAACAGAAAAGACTTAGAGTGTTTTAAAATAAGGAATAGAATCTTTTAAAATGGCCATTTCTACTAATACACATGGTCTGTCTCAGCGATACATTTAGGATTTTGAACAGTATGATCTTTGACTTCAGGGTCTAAACACCAGGATTTTTTGATGATCAGACACCAGGATTTCTTAAGACTGAACAGTGGGGCAAATGGTTTGATGGCTGAGAGTTTGACTTTCTCAATACCCAGTGATTTTCTTCCTCCATTAGGAGTGTCTTTGCATATTAAAAATCACATCCAAACATGGCAACAGAACATAAAAAAATACCTTGTGAGCCAAATGCCACCAGAAAGAGGGTACAACTCTGTCAGCTACTGTCCCCCGAGTTGAGACCGTTAACCCTCCAGCTTCTGGTGGTGTTAATGCCTCGGCTTGCGTCCTCTGGTGAAACACTGAAATTAGTCTTCAGAACTCTGTCCATAATTTCTGGATCTGCATTTGATCTGAAAAGCCAGAAATATCCGTCAAAGCTTCCCAACAACCTATAATTCTGAGTTAAGGTTTTCTAATTTAGAAAACATAAAGAGTTGGGGCGGGGGACCAACAAGATATGAAAGCTGACAGCTCAAGCAGCCATCCAGCCAGATATAGATTTCTTCGTGAATAATTTCAAACACTATTTCCCTCTCACAGATATGAAAAGACATTACCGCTATTCTCTTTTCATGTGATTTTTACTTTTACATAAGGTACAGAGATTTACAGTTTAAAAGGTCACAGAGTTCTACAAAAATTCTAACAAAACAACAGCTTCATGCTTCTCATCTCCTTGTCGCTAATCCTGTATTTCCAGAGGCGAGCGCTGTCAGCTTTTTTACCTTTTTATCCTGATACTTCCCTCTCTCCGATAAGATACTCATACTGTATTTTTTATTTTCCCACTTTAGATGTTATCTATGGGCTTTCTGTTGTGGAAAAAAAAGAATTAGGTGTACGTACCCACACGTAATTCCTCTCGCACTTATTTTCATATTGTAGTTATATTATCATCTGGGGTTAGGTAATCAGACGATGCATACGTCCCCTGACTACAGATGCGATTATGTAATAGTATTGCCAAGCAAATGGCATGACAGCTGTGTCATGCAGTGTCCTTTGATTACATGCTCCTTTCGCTTTCTCTAGAGTTAATACAGATTTCATTACTTTATTTGCTCTGATTTCTATGTCTTTACCCTAATTTTCTCCCAAACTCTTCTCCAGAGGTTTATTCATTGCTTCAATTTAGTCAAACGTATCAGGCTATCCATCAGTTTCCTGGAGTCCTCCATCTCCTGACTCAGTGTGGCCTAGGTGTTCTCAAGGCATGATGCACAGACCTTTGCTGGAGATTTCCCCTTCTCCATTTTCTTTTAGAATCCATATTTCTCTCCCCTGCATCCCCAGATCTTCCTCTTTGTTGGTCACTTTCTTATTTGGGTGGAGCATCTTATGGTAACTTTCTTAGAAGGGTAGATGAAAGTACATTTTCTGAGACATGGTATATCTGTAAATATCTTTATTTTGCCCTCATAATAACAGTTCAGCTGAAGAAGAAATTCTATATTAGAAATTATTTTCCTAAAAATTTTGAAGGTATTTGTTTCATTGTCTGATACCCTCCAAGGTTGCCATTAATAAATCTGATGATACTTTGATTCTTAATTTTCTGGATGTAACCTATGATTTTCACTCCCTCAAAAAAAGTTATGGTCTTCTGTCTGTGTACAATGTTCTGAAATTTGGTGACGTTATGCCTTGAAATTCATTCATTTTCCTGAACACTTCTAGGTGTTTCCAACTGAATACTTAGATCCTTCAATTTTCAGAAATTTTCTTGAATTATTTCTTTGATAACTTTCTCTAGTTTTGTTGTCTATTTCTAGACCTCCTATTGGTCAACATTGTACCTACTGGTCTGACTCTAATTTTCATGCTTATAAACCACCATTTCTTTTGGTCCTACTTCCAGGGAGATCTCTTTAATTTTATTTCCACCTCTTCTATTAATGTCTTACTTTTGCTATCATGTTTTTATTTTCAAGTTCTGTTCTGTTCTTTGAATCATTTTTACAGCCTTCTGTTCTTGTTCTAAGTATCCCATATCATTTCATTGCTTAACTCTCTAAAAATATTTATGACTTTTTAAAATTTATTTTTTATTTTCAGCATAACAGTATTCATTGTTTTTGTACCACACCCAGTGCTCCATGCAATTCGTGCCCTCTCTAATACCCACCACCTGGTTCCCCCAACCTCCCCCCCCACACTTAAAACCCCTCAGATTGTTTTTCAGAGTCCATAGTCTCTCGCGGTTCACCTCCCCTTCCAATATCCCCCAACTCCCTTCTCCTAACCCCCCAATGTCCACCATGCTATTTGTTATGCTCCACAAATAAGTGAAACTATATGATAATTGACTCTCTCTGCTTGGCTTATTTCACTCAGCATAATCTCCTCCAGTCCCATCCATGTTGCTACAAAAGTTGGGTATTCATCCTTTCTGATGGAGGCATAATACTCCATAGTGTATATGGATCACATCTTCCTTATCCATTCGTCCATTGAAGGGAATCTTGGTTCTTTCCACAGTTTGGCAACTGTGGCCATTGCTGCTAAAAACATTGGGGTACAGATGGCCCTTCTTTTCACTATCTGTATCTTTGGGGTAAATTCCCAGTAGTGCAATTGCAGGGTCATAGGGAAGTTCTATTTTTAATTTCTTGAGGAATCTCCACACTGTTCTCCAAAGAGACTGCACCAACTTGCATTCCCACCAACAGTGGAAGAGGGTTCCCCTTTCTCCACATCCCCTCCAACACATGTTGTTTCCTGTCTTGGTAATTTGGGTCATTCTAACTGGTGTAAGGTGATATCTCAATGTGGTTTTAATTTGAATCTCCCTGATGGCTAGTGATGATGAGCATTTTTTCATGCATCTGATAGCCATTTGTATGTCTTCATTGGAGAAGTGTCTGTTCATATCTTCTGCCCAATTTTTGATATGATTATCTGTTTTGTGTGTGTTGAGTTTAAGGAGTTCTTTATAGATCCTGGATATCAACCTTTTGTCTGTACTGTCATTTGCAAATATCTTCTCCCATTCCATGGGTTGCCTCTTTGTTTTGTTGACTGTTTCCTTTGCGGTGCAGAAGCTTTTGATTTTGATGAAGTCCCAAAAGTTTATTTTTGCTTTTGTTTCCTTTGCCTTTGGAGACATATCTTGAAAGAAGTTTATGTGGCTGATATTGAAGAGATTACTGCCTATGTTCTCCTCTAGGATTCTGATGGATTCCTGTCTCACGGTGAGGTCTTTTATCCATTTTGAGTTTATTTTTGTGTATGGTGTAAGAGAAAGGTCGAGTTTCATTCTTCTACATAAAGCTGCCCATTTTTCTCAGCACCATTTATTGAAGAGACTGCCTTTTTTCCACTGTATATTTTTTGCTGTTTTGTCGAAGATTATTTGACCATAGAGATGAGGGTCCATATCTGGGCTCTCTACTCTGTTCCACTGGTTTATGTGTCTGTTTTTATGCCAGTACCATGCTGTCTTGGTGATCACAGCTTTGTAGTAAAGCTTGAAATCAGGTAATGTGACGCCCCCAGTTTTATTTTTGTTTTTCAACATTTCCTTAGCGATTTGGGGTCTCTTCTGATTCCATATAAATTTTTGGATTATTTGCTCCAGCTCTTTGAAGAATACCAGTGGAATTTTGATTGGAATGGCATTAAAAGTATAGATTGCTTTAGGCAGTATAGACATTTTAACAATGTTTATTCTTCCAATCCAAGAGCATGGAATGGTCTTCCATCTTTTCGTGTCTTCTTCAAGAAATTGAAGAAGACACAAAAAGTTTGAAGACCATGATAACTTTTTCCTAACTTTTCTTCTGCTCCTGTATTGCCTCTTTTCATTTATTTATTTATTTACTTACTTATTTATTTATAACGTACAATGTATTATTTCCCCCAGGAGTACAGGTCTGTGAATCATCAGGCTTACACCCTTCACAGCACTCACCAGAGTACATACCCTCCCCAATGTCTATAACCCAGTCACCCTCTCCCTAACCCCCTACCTCCCAGCAACCCTGTTTGTTCCATGAGATTCAGAGTCTCTTATGGTTTGCCTCCCTCCTGATCCCATCTTGTTTCATTTTTTCCCTCCCTACCCGCCATAACCCCCTGTCCTACCTCTCATTTTCCTCATATCAGAGAGCTCATATGATAACTGTCTTTCTCTGATTGACTTATTTCGCTCAGCATAATACCCTCTAGTTGCATCCATGTTGGTGCAATTGGCAAGATTTTATATCTCTTGATGGTTACATAGTATTTCATTGTATATATATATACCACATCTTCTTTATCCATTCATCTGTTGATCGACATCTAGATTCTATCCGTAGTTTGCCTATTGTGGACATTGCTGCTATAAACATTTGGGTGCACATGCCCCTTCTGATCACTACATTTGTATCTTTGGGGTAAATACCCAGTAGTGCAATTGCTGGGTCATAGGGTAGCTCTATTTTCAACTTTTTGAGGAACCTCAATACCGTTTTCCAGAGTTGCTGCACCAGCTTGCATTCCCACCAACAGTGTAGGAGGGTTCCCCTTTCTCCACGTCCTTGCCAACATCTGTCATTTCCTGACTTGTTAAATTTAGCCATTCTGACTGGTGTGAGGTGGTATCTCATTGTGGTTTTGACTTGTATTTCTCTGGTGGTGAGTGCCGTTGAACACTTTTTCATGTGTCTCTCGGCCATTTGGATGTCTTCTTTGCAGAAATGTCTGTTCATGACTTCTGTCCATTTCTTTTTTTTTTAATTTTTAATTTTTAATAAATATATATTTTTATCCCCAAGGGTACAGGTCTGTGAATCGCCAGGTTTACACACTTCACAGCACTCACCAAAGCACATACCCTCCCCAATGTCCATAACCCCACCCCCCTTCTCCCAACCCCCCTCCCCCCAGCAACCCTCAGTTTGTTTTGTGAGATTAAGAGTCACTTATGATTTGTCTCCCTCCCAATTCCATCTTGTTTCATTTATTCTTCTCCTACACCCTTAAGCCCCCATGTTGCATCACCACTTCCTCATATCAGAAAGATCATATGAAAGTTGTCTTTCTCTGCTTGACTTATTTTGCTAAGCATGATACGCTCTAGTTCCATCCATGTTGTCTCAAATGGCAAGATTTCATTTCTTTTGATGGCTGCATAGTATTCAATTGAGTATATATACCACATCTTTGTCCATTCATCTGTTGATGGACATCTAGGTTCTTTCCATAGTTTGGCTATTGTGGACATTGCTGCTATAAACATTCGGGTGCACGTGCCCCTTCGGATCACTACGTTTGTATCTTTATGATAAATACCCAGTAGTGCAATTGCTGGGTCATAGGGCAGTTCTATTTTCAACATTTTGAGGAACCTCCACACTGTTTTCCAGAGTGGTTGTACCAGCTTGCATTCCCACCAACAGTGTAGGAGGGTTCCCCTTTCTTCGCATCCTCACCAGCATCTGTCATTTCCTGACTTGTTAATTTTAGCCATTCTGACTGGTGTGAGGTGATATCTCATTGTGGTTTTGATTTGTATTTCCCTGATGCCGAGTGATATGGAGCAATTTTTCATGTGTCTGTTGGCCATCTGGATGTCCTCTTTGCAGAAATGTTTCTTCATGTCCTCTGCCCATTTCTTGATTGGATTATTTGTTCTTTGGGTGTTGAGTTTCCTAAGTTCTTTATAGATTTTGGACACTAACCCTTTATCTGATATGTCATTTGCAAACAATCTTCTCCCATTCTGACTGTTAGTTGTCTTTTGGTTTTGTTGACTGTTTCCTTTGCTGTGCAAAGGCTTTTGATTTTGAAGTCCCAATAGTTCATTTTTGTCCTTGCTTTCCTTGCCTTTGGTGATGTTTCTAGGAAGGTGCTGCAGCTGAGGTAGAAGAGGCTGCTGCCTGTGTTCTCCTCAAGGATTTTGATGGATTCCTTTCTCATATTGAGGTCTTTCATCCATTTTGAGTCTATTTTTATGTGTGGTGTAAGGAAATGGTCCAGTTTCATTCTTCTGCATGTGGCTGTCCAATTCTCCCAACACCATTTGTTGAAGAGAGAGTCTTTTTTCCATTGGATATTCTTTCCTGTTTTGTCACAGATTAGTTGGCCATAGAGTTGAGAGTCCATTTCTGGGCTCTCTATTCTGTTCCATTGATCTATGTGTCTGTTTTTGTACTAGTACCATACCATCTTGATGATTACAGCTTTATAATAGAGCTTGAAGTCTGGAATTGTGATGCCACCAACTTTGGATTTCCTTTTCAACATTTCTCTGGCTATTCAGGGTCTTTTCTGGTTCCATATAAATTTTAGGATTATTTGTTCCATTTCTTTGAAAAAAATGATGGTATTTTGATAGGGATTGCATTAAATGTGCAGATTGCTTTAGATAGCATAGACGTTTTCACACTATTTTTTCTTCCAATCCACAAGCATGGAACGTTTTTCCATTTCTTTGTGTCTTCCTCAATTTCTTTCATAAGTACTTTATAGTTTTCTGAGTACAGATTCTTTGACTCTTTGGTTTATTCATAGGTATCTTATGGTTTGGGGTGCAATTGTAAATCGGATCGACTCCTTAATTTCTCTTTCTTCTGTCTTGCTGTTGGTGTATAGAAATGCAACTGATTTCTGTGGAATGATTTTTATATTCTGACACTTCATTGAATTTCTGTATGAGTTCTATCAGTTTTGGAGTGGAGTCTTTTGGGTTTTCCACATAAAGTATCATATCATCTGCAAAGAGTGAAAGTTTTGCTTCTTTGCTGACGCAGATGCCCTGTATTTCTTTTTGTTGTCTGATTGTTTAGGCTAGGACTTCTAGTGCTATGTTGAATAGCAGTGGAAATAGTGGACCTCCCTGCTGTGTTCCTGATCTTAGGGGAAAAGTTCTCAGTTTTTCCTCAATCAGAATGATAATTGCCCTGTGTTTTTCTAGATGGCTTTGATGATATTGAGGCTTATACCCTCTATGCCTATACTGTGGAGAGTTTTGATCAAGAAAGAATGCTATATTTTGTCAAATGCTTTTTCAGCATCTATTGAGAGTATCATATGGTTCTTGTTCTTTCTTTCATTAATGTATTGTATCACATTGATTGATTTGCCGTTGTTGGACCTACCTTGCAGCCCAGGAGTAAATCCCACTTGTTCGTGGTGAATAAACTTTTTAATGTACTGTTGGATCTTATTGGATAGTATTTTGGTGAGAATTTTTGCATCTGTATACATCAAGGATATTGGTCTGTAATTCTCCATTTTGATGGGGTCTTTGTCGGTTTTAAGATCAAGGTAGTGCTGGCCTCATAGAATGAGTTTGGATGTTTTCCTTCCATTTCTATATTTTTGGAACAATTTTAGGAGAATAGGTATTAATTCTTCTTTAAATATTTGGTAGAATTCTCCTGGGAAGCTCTCTGGCTCTGGGCTCTTGGGAGATTTTTTATGATCTCTTCAATCTCCTTACGGGTTATGAGTCAGTTCAGGTTTTCTATTTCTTCCTGGTTCAGTTTTGGTAGGTTATATGTGGGTAGGAATGCATGCATTTCTTCCAGATTGTCAAATTTGCTGGTATATAGCTGCTCATAATATGTTCTTATAACTGTTTGTATTTCTTTGGTGTTGGTTGTTATCTCTCCTCTTTCATTCATGATTTTATTAATTTGAGGCCTTTCTCTTTTCTTTTTGAGAAGTCTGGCGAGGGTTTTATCAATCTTATTAATTCTTTCAAAGAACCACCTCCTAGTTTTGTTGATCTATTCTACTGTTCCTTTGGTTTCTATTTCATTGATTTCTGCTCTGATCTTTATGATCGCTCTTCTCCTGCTGGGTTTAGGCTTTCTTTGCTGTTCTTTCTCCAGTTCCTTTAGGTATAGGGTTAGGTTGTATACATGAGACCTTTCTTGTTTCTTGAGAAAGTCTTGTATTGCTGTACTTTTTCCTCAGGACTGCCTTTGGTGTGTCCCAAAGATTTTGAATGGTTGTTTTCATTTTCATTTGTTTCCATGATTTTTTTCAATTCTTCCTTAATTTCCTGGTTGATCCATTTATTCTTTAGTAGGATGCTCTTTAACCTCCATGAACTTGAGTTCCCAATTTTCCTCTTGTGATTGAGTTCTAGATTCAGAGCATTGCAGTCTGAAAATATTCAGGGAATGATCCCAATCTTTTTTTCTGACCCAGGATGTGATCTATTCTGGAGAATGTTCCATGTGCACTAGAGAAGAATGTGTATTTTGTTGCTTTGGGATGGAATGTTCTAAATATATCTGTGATGTCCATCTGGTCCAGTGTGTTATTTAAAGCCTTTATTTCCTTGTTGATCTTTTGCTTGGATGATCTTGCCATTTCAGTAAGGGGGTTGTTAAAGTCCCCTACTATTGTATTATTTTTATATGTTTCTTTGATTTTGTTATTAATTGTTTTATATAATTGGCTGCTCCCATGTTAGGAGCATAGATATTTAAAATTGTTAGATCTTGTGGGACAGACCCTTTAAGTATGGTATAGTGTCCTTCCTCATCTCTTATTACAGTCTTTGGCTTAAAATCTAATTGATCTGATATAAGGATTGCCACCCCAGTTTTCTTTTGATGTCCATTAGCATGATAAATTGTTTTCTGCCCCCTCACTTTAAATCTGGTGGTGTCTTTGGGTCTAAAATGCGTTTCTTATAGACAGCATACGGATGGGTCTTGTTTTTTTTTTTAATCCATTCTGATATCCTGTGTCTTTTGATTGGGGCATTTAGCCCATTTGCATTCAGGGTATCTAAGGAAAGATAAGAATTTAGTGCCATTGTATTGCCTGTAAGGTGACTGCTACTGTATATTGTCTCTATTCCTTCCTGGTCTAGGTTACTTTGAAGCTCTGTCTTTGCTTACAGGACCCCTTTCAATATTTCCTGTAGGGCTGGTTTGGTGTTTGCAAATTCTTTTAGCTTTTGTTTGTCCTGGAAACTTTTTATCTCTCCTATTTTCAATGACAACCTAGCTGGATATAATATTCTTGGCTGCATATTATTCTCATTTAGTGCTCTAATATATCATGCCCATCCTTTCTGGCCTGCCAGGTCTCTGTGGATAAGTCTGCTGCCAATCTAATATTCCTACCATTGTATGTTAAGGTCTCTTGTCCAGAGCTGCTTTCATGATTTTCTCTTTGTCACTAAGACTTGTAAGTTTTACTATTAGATGATGGGCTGACCTATATTTGTTGATTTTAAAGGTGGTTCTCTGCCTCCTGGATTTTGATGCTTGTTCCCTTCACCAAATTAGGGAAATTCTCTACTATAATTTGCTCAAATATACCTTCTGCCCCTCTCTCTCTTCTTCTGGGGTCCCAATTATTCTAATATTGTTTCATCTTATGGTATCACTTATCTCTCAAATTCTCCCCTCATGGCCTAGTAGTTGTTTGTCTCTCTTTTGCTCAGACTCTTTATTCTCCATCATTTAGTCTTCTGTATCACCAATTCTCTCTTCTACCTCATTTATCCTAGCAACAAGAGTCTCCATTTTTTATTTCACCTCATTAATAGCTTTTTAAAATTTCAACTGGACTAGATTTTAGTTCTTTTATTTCTCCAGAAAGAGATTCTCTAATATCTTCCATGTTTTTTTTGAGCCCAGCCAGCACCTTGATAATCATCATTCTGAACTCTACTTTTGACATATTACTAATGTCGGTATTGATTAGCTACCTAGTTGTCGATGTTGCCTCTTTTTCTTTTTTTTGTGGTGAGTTTTTCCGCCTTGTCATTTTATCTAAATATGAATAGATGAATGCAAGAACAAAATACTAAAAGGGTAGCAATGACCCCAGAAAAATATACACTAACCAAATCAGAAGAGACCCAAAACTGGAGGGAGAAGAAAGGAGGAAAAAAAAAGCATATATATATGTGTGTGTGTGTGTGTGTGTGTGTGTGTGTGTATGTGTATATGTATATGTATGTGTATATGTATACACACACATGACTGGTGAATAGAACAGAGACACACACTTGATTTTTAGTGTATTTTATACTGTTAGAAGAAACTACCTCCCAAAATTTTAAAGAAAGAAATACATATATATATACAAAAATAAGGGTAAACACGATGAAGGGATGGAATACAACTGTAAAGAATGTACTCAGGCTGGAGACTAGAACAAAGCCTCTCTTCTTGGCGAGGGGCCTGTTGCAGTGATTCTCAAATGTCTTTGCCTGAGGCAGAATTGCACTGCCCTTGCCAGGGGCCCAGCTAAGTAATCCGTTCGGGTTCACTCTCTGGAGTTTTTGTTCCCTGAATGCTTTCCACACCTCTTCGAAGGATGGGAATGAAGATGGTGGCCTCCCAATCTCCAGCCCTGTAGGAGTGGAGAGCTTGGGCCCCACTCCTCAGTGTGCCCTCAAAGAGAAGCAGTCAGTCACTCCCATCTCTCTGGTCTCCAGCCGCACTCTGAGCTCACCCAGCCTGTGACTGAGCATTTCTATCTCTGGTGCACAGCCCCGTTTAGAGTCTCCAAACCCAGCTGATTTCTGCAGTGCACTTTTGCGCTGCTCCTCCCAGAGGAGGAAGGAAGGGGGGGGGGTCTCTCCAGATCTGCCACTTGTGGGGTCCTTGCTCAAAGAACAGTGGTCTGAGTGTGCCTTGGATCATGGTTTAAGGTAACCTTGAGCTGAGAGCCCATTGCTTGGCTCCGTCTCTGTAGTCAGCTTTCCCACTCTGATACCTGGGAGCTCTGTCACCCTCAGACACCCCTGGTGTTTTTGTGTCCCCACGGGTCCTGAGACCACACTGTTCCTTCAAGGGCTCTATCCCCCCCAACCCCCTGCCAAATTAGCTTCTGGAATGACATCCCTCAGTGGAACAGACTTCTAAAAGTTCTGATTTTGTGCTCTGCTGCTTTCTCACTTGCTGGGAGCAGGCCCCGCACCTGGTGGTTTATCTCTCTGACACTTTGGATTCACTTCTCCACACATCCTACCTTCTGGAAGGTGGTTGATTTTCTCTTCCTAGAATTGCTGCTCTTCTTCTTTTCTATCTCCTGTTGATTTTGTAGGTATTCAGAATGGTTTAATAACTATCCAGTTGAACTCCTGGGATCTGATGATATTTCAATCTCCTACTTCTCTGCCATCTTGCTCCTCCTCCTCTTGCTTTTCTTTCTTTCCTCTTTGGTCTTTTTAGTCTTTGGTGTTAGAAGCATCCTTCAAATTCCTGATGCTTGTTCCCTAGTGGTTCACATTAAAAATATCATCTTCTTGGGCTATTAACCTGACTGCCAGGCTTCTAGAAACTAACTGAAAGGCAGAAGAGAGTAGGTGGGTGGGAGGGTTGCCTGATTTTCAGTGTATGAAGTGTCCTTTAACCTGTTTCACATGCAACTGTCTCTCCCTCTTGTTCAACTCTTGAAAGAATGAACATCCAATCTCTTTCTGGAACAGAGGAAGCAATTCTTCACTGAAGGGGGTTCTCACTGAATAGCTGTTTTATAAAGACTTTCAAGCTGTATCCAGCTCCATCTGACCACCTCTCCCCAAACCCCACTTTCAGAGGTATTTAGTGTCTCTAAGCCCTAAGCAGTCCTGCAGTGTGGGTTGTCTCACTTCTAGGAACTCCCCACTTCCCAGCTCAGGTTTTAGCTTTCTTGAGTCTGCTCTGTCAGATACTACCCATCCATCTGCTCCCTAGTTTCCAAAATGTTGTTGTTGTGTTCTCCATTATCTTCCTCCTACTGGGTTTATGCTTCTAAAAAAAAAAAAAAAAAAAAAAAGGAAAGAAAAAAGAAAAATCCTTCTACTAACATTTAAGAAGAATTTCAGGAAGGATAGAGGTAAATACATATGTTCAATCTGTCATATGTAATCATGTCTTTCCATTTTTAATAGCAGTGTTTATGTTTATGATTTTACAATTTAAAAAATTGACGGTACCCAAAATTTTGTGTGCATCTGAATCTCTTTGGTTCTGGAAGGGTAATTCTCTCTGGCTAGTAGCATTAGCATCTGCTGGGAATGTGTTAGAAAAATGCATTCTTAGGCCTTATGCTTGATTTACTAAATAAGAGACCCTGGAAGTAGAACCCAGAAATCTATGTTTGAACAAGTCCTCCAGGTGTTCAGATGCTTGCTATTGTTTGAAAACGTCTGCCTTCAGTGATTGAGTGATTCTGAACATTTGAGAAACACTACCTTACTCTCAACCTCAGCTCTAAATCCATCTCTTCACCTACAAACCCACAAAGTGCCCAGCAAACTCAAAGGACTATTTGAGATGACCTCCCCTGGCAAGATCCAACCTCCAGAGAAAATGTTTATGTTAGGTGCTTTTCTTCCATGACACCTAGCTGTTTCCTGCCTTAAATGGCTCTTTGACTGGGATTCCTGGGCCCCAAAACACTTGCGGACCAAAGATTGTGGGAGAAGAAAAGACAGCTGGAAGTAGAGGAAATTTGAAGAGGAGGGACATAGAAGGGCCTCCACCTCTTCTACATGTCAGATGACAACAGGTTGGGAGAGGAGTCTTGAGCTTCCCTCTGGACACCTCAACAAAGAGGAGCATCCTTGTTCTGAACCTTCTGGTGGCTCTGCACCTCCCATTGCCCTCTGCTCACCTTTCAAACCAAGATGCTGCCACCCTTCTCAGCTGCACACATCAGCCCCCATTTGTATGACTTCTCTGAGTTCCCCAGTCTTGCCTCCTTACCTTACTTCTTCCTTTTTCCCACCTTGCTGATGATTTTTGCACATTTTCCTATGGAGCCATCCTAGTAGCTCCCCTCTGAGCTCTCTCTACGGCACTCCTTTCCACCTTCTCTCCCAGATATGTCTTCACTGTAATTTACACCTTTGAAGCCTTGATAAAGATACTGGCAAGAGGATTTTTTCTAAATGAGTTTGCTTACCTGCGAGATCCTTGGAACTGGCTGGATTTTAGCGTCATTACCCTGGCGTAAGTATTTCTCTGTGCTGATGTGTTTGTCTGCATGGGCTTCTGGGTAGCTCACACTCTGGGGATGTTTCCTATCT
The DNA here is from genome assembly GCF_022355385.1 of Mustela nigripes. Taxonomy (NCBI): domain Eukaryota; kingdom Metazoa; phylum Chordata; class Mammalia; order Carnivora; family Mustelidae; genus Mustela; species Mustela nigripes. The sequence goes on from NC_081558.1 coordinate 61,710,477, forward strand.
CTATCCAGCTTCCTCATATGAAACTGCATGGCCTGGGGTTTCCCTGCTTCTAAGTGTTATGCAGACAGTTACTTTAGGATTAGTCCCATACCTTCAGGTAGAAGTCAGAGACCTCAACTATGAGTTAATAACAGGCCTGTCAAAGTGAGCAGAGAAGGCTCAGCCTTGTACTTATCTGACTTGAAGGACTTTGCCTGAGGAACCAGTATATGAGGTTACCCAAGCCCACATGCTTGAATACCCATCCACACAGAGCCCTCAGGATCATAATACACCTTCTCAAGGGAGCCATTTTAAAGGCTATTGCAACAGTTAATTTAGTGTGTCAGTCTATAGGTGGAAATGCCGTTAGATTTTGTGCCCACTCTGGGTCTTTCTTAGGCTCTTGTTACCCAAGATTGTCCTTATTTTTGCTACATACATTCCCAGGACCCTCTCTTTGCAGAGATACTGACCAACTTCTGGTCCTACAGATACATTGGTGAAGCAACAGATCTCCGAGGAATCTCAGGCCTGCGGACATTCAGAGTTCTTAGAGCTTTAAAGACAGTTTCTGTGATCCCAGGTAAGTTGCTTTAATCACTACCTGTATTCATAGAGCATATGCTGGTTTACACAGTCTAATGTCCTACTTTGATTTTTGCAAGAGTCCTATAAAGCTCCAGGGCATGGACTGTTGTCCCCATTTAAAAGACCAAGAAACTGAGGACCAGAGAGTAGAAAACACAATACCAAGTCCCCACCACTAATGAGGTGAAGTGTGACCTGGAGACCTAGGATCCCAATTTCTAGGCTAATGCTCTGTGCATAATACCTCATAACATCGCCATCAATAAATGACAAAAAGGTCATATCCTCATTTTATGTTCTTGTTGTGGGGTTCAGGCAAGCTTCCAATTGGAGCTTCTCCTTTATACACTAAGCTAAATGTATAAACTTGGAAATAGGGAGGAAGGGAGTAGGCAGTCCTAGGCTCTAGTGAGTGTCTTTGCCATTTCCATGTATCTGAAAGCTTGAGCCTCAGTCCTGTCTTTGGACCCACAGAGGATAAAAGATTTGGGCATTCTTGATTACAGAGAATTCAGAAACAAAAGTGTTTCACCAGAGCTTATCTTATTGGGCCCTTGAGACTTCTGTTGTCACCAGTATCTCAGGGATACACCTTACCCCACAATGGGATGGTGGAAAGAATGGTGAGGCCAGAGACCAGGCAAACCGTTGTGACTTCCACCTTGTGACCTGGTGGATTATCTCCCTTCCCTCACCCCTGAGAATCCATTCTCTCATCTGGAAAACAGAAACACTCAAGCCATGGAGGAAGTCCTTTCAACCATTCTATGTCTGGCTCTGCAGGAAATGTTAGATAGTCTTTGCCAACTTCCACTGTATAAGCTTCCTCATGAAGAGAGCCATAGCAAGAAGGTAGTCAATGCTGCCATTTGATATCTCTTACCTAGTCTTAGCCAGGAAGACCCTGAGTCTTGTTTATAAGACCTGTCCTGTCTAGACTCCCTCTCCAATCTCTTCTCTCTCCTCTACCTGTTTTGCATCATGTTCTAGAATCTACCTGTGATTCTACAAATAATTCCTGCCTTTTCTCATCTCCCAGCATTTGGCCAGGCAGCTTCTCTATCAAGAGAGTCCTTCCTGTCTTCATTCAACTCATACTTATTCTTCAGGGTTCTGCTAAGGTTTGACCTTCTCAAGGAGACTCCTTGCTCTCTCCCAACTTCCCCACACTCCACCCCATCCCAACCCTAGGCTTCATTTAGGAGTTGCTTCTATATACACCTACCTGCTCTATAATGCAATAGCATTTCCTCTCAGTTGTTAAACAACCCCATCACATGCCCTTGCCTTAGCCCCCTGCTCAGTTCCCAGTCCAGGGACCAACACAGCTAGTGCTCAATAGGTTATTTGTTAACTAAAATAACAAGACAAGGATGGGTTCCACACTGCTTCCCTGTTTGGAGCTCTTTCTGCTTATCTGTGAATCTGCTCTCTGAAAGAAGCTAATATCATTCTCCACAGACACAAATCCTCTCTCCTTAAACAAGCAGAGACTGCCAGCTGTGCTAGTCCCAGTGTCTCTCATGGTCTCATTCTATTGCTGTGTTTGTCTCTCCGTGTCTTTGTGTTTCTGTCTTTCTTTCTCTGTCTCATTCTATCTCCTCGGCATCTCTCTCTTTCTCTCTCTCTCTCTCTCTCTCTCTCTTTCTGTCTTTCAACACACACACTGAGGGCCATGTGTTTCCATCCTCAGGCTGCCTCCCAGGACTGAAGTGAGTATAGAAAAAAAGATGTCAAATTACTAGAATCAAGTTAGTAGTCTATATCTAGCAAAGTGCCTGAAACATAAGCAATATATAATAAAAATTATATTTTAAATTGAATTACTACTATCAGAAGTTTATTAGCTTTACAATGATAAAAAATACATCACCTGTGTCTCAGGTGTCTTATCCTTACAATGGAGCGATAATCTCTGCCTCCATCTCAGGGTTTTTACAAGGTTCAAATGGGGAACTGCACTTGGAACTGCCCTAAAGTTTGTAAAGTACCTCACACCTATATGTAGTGAAAGGATAGGACAGTTAAGATGCAGGACGTGAGGCATATATGTGTGCTCTGTGGCTGGTACTTCATGGGAGTGTTGCTGTCATCTTCCCACAGGACTGAAGGTCATTGTGGGAGCTCTGATCCACTCAGTGAGGAAACTGGCAGATGTGACCATCCTCACTGTCTTCTGCTTGAGTGTCTTTGCCTTGGTGGGTCTACAGCTCTTCAAGGGCAACCTCAAGAACAAATGTGTCAAGAATTGTGCAGCTCTCAATGAAACGGGCAACTATTCCTCTTACAGAAAGCAAGAGTGGAATTACTGCCACAGTGACACAGGTCTGGTTGGCCAGGGATGTAAAGCCCCCACATACCTATATGGAAATATATTTTCATTCCTCTTTCCTGTGAAAATGCTTCTCCTGGGCTATGTTTTATTTTGGTTCCCCATTTTCTGTTGTCCAATGTCCCTTTTACAAGGAAATCAGCTATAAATCTAGGGGCACGTCCTCCTGCTGGGGGAGGCTCAGAGTTAAAGTCACTGCTTGGCTTTTCTCTTCCCAGATGGGACTTCACCTTTCCAAAAGTCCCAGCATGCCTACTGAGAGCACATAGCCAAGAGAACATGCCTTGCTCAGGCAGAAGACTGAGGAGGTGATGCCTCCACTGCATAAAGCTTGAGCTAGAGGGTTCAGAACTATGTTCATGGTTTTCATTTTTTTCTTTCTCCTGCAGATTTCTACTATTATAAGCCAGGCACTACAGATCCCTTACTGTGTGGCAATGGATCTGATGCAGGGTGAGTGCCCAACCCATGATGATGCACCAATGCCCAGCCATCCTTTCTCTTTGTCATTATCATTTTCTGGGTAGTGACTGGTTTTCAGACCCCAAGGATGATGTAGAAATGAATTAGTCATAGCTTTAGCCATCCCCAGGCTCATGGGGAAGGAGTGTAGGAGTTAGTTTTTGTTATGTAACCAACAGCCCCAGGATTTTGTGGCTTAAAACACTAGCCGTTTATTTAGCTCAGGATTCTGCACATTAGCATATTGAACTGAGATCAGCCTGGTGTTCTGGTATTGCCTGAGCTTATTCATACATCTGCAAGCAATGAACCGATTAGCAAGGGGCCAACTGATCTAGGACAGTCTCAGCTGGGGCAGCTTTTCTGTTCCATGTGGTATCATCTCCCAGCAGGCTAGCCTGGTCTTGTTCTCAAGGACAGAGAGAGGGTTCCAAGAGAAAGAGTGAAAGTGTGTAAGATCTTTTGAGACCTAGGTTCAGAACTGGCACAATGTCACTTCTGCTGCATTCTATTGACAAAAGCCAAGTCACAGACCAGTACAAATCTAAGGAACTTGGAGATAAACTCTACCTCTTAACTGGAGGAGCTATGGCAATTTTATGGCAAATGGGTATTATGGATACAGGTAGAACAGTTGTGGCCATTTTGGCATTCTACCCCAGGAAGGAACTAATATATATTAAATATATTCCATGTCAAATGTTCTACATTTAATCATCACAACTCCATCACATGGGTTTTGTTATCCACACATGACACAGGAAGAAACACGTGCATCCATCTTTGCCATTTCAAATTCTTACAGTGGCTTGAGGCATAACAAATGAGAGGATTAGGCTGGGGGGCAACCAGGTGATATCAGTTTGTACCCCCATTTAAAAGGACTAGTCCACTGCTTAGCCCAGCTGCCACATGGAAATGTGAGTTCACTGCTTCCAGCTCTTCTAACTTTTAAAAAAGAAAGATAAGAATTCATATTTTTATGTGAAATCTCCCAACTACAAACATTGGCTACCAATTCTAAAAAATGTCTACATATTGTGGGCCAAACAAAATATTTCTGCAAGCCAAGTTCAGCCTGCAAGCTGCCAGTTTGTGAGCTCGGATGCATATACTTAAGGATGCTTCCCTGTGAAGAAGCAGTGCTCTGCTAGAGGCTCCATGGGCTGAGAAGACACAGTGAGGTGATGGTGGGAGACAGGGCAGGAGGTCAGGGAAGGTTTCCTGGAGGTTGTGGTTGAGGTGAACATTGAAGGACAGGCAGGATGTCGCCAGTTTTGTTGAATAAGAGATGGTTTGGACGGGGGCCATCCCAGGGGGCAGAACAGAATGTGAGACAAAGCAAAGGGCTGTCCCCTCAAGCTTGCCTGCTGCTTTGACCACTGGAGCAGGCATGAACAGAAAGTTTAGGCAACAGATCAGCAAGGCTAATCTTTCCAGTCTCCATGTTTGAGCATCTGGAACCCCAAGCCCATATGACCTCATTACCTGAATGGCTAACAACCCTAGATTATCCAAATGGAGGTGGGTGGGACCTGTATGGAGCTTTGCCTTAATCAGCCCATTAGCCAAACAATCTCAGATAGAGCTGAGAATTTGATCAACATGGGCTCCTTTTCCTTTCTTCACAAATGCACTTGGCATTTGGTTCTTTGGTTCAGAGATCAGATTGTTCTGATGTCAGTTTGTCTTTGACTTAAATCTAAACCAAAGGCCTCCTCAATGTCTTTTTTCCTATCTGGATAATGGCATTTCTCATGGCAATGGTTCCAGAGTAGCTTAAGTACTATCTGTGGTAGAGTTATGGTGTCCACGCATGGCCCCACAACCCACAGCCCAGCTGTAAAAGAGGTCAGGCATCCTGCTGAGCAGGTCTTGGCCAAGAAATAAAGAAGTGGGTAGGGCTGGGATGGCAAAGGAGGCCAACTCAGGATGATGGGCAGAATAAGTCCTGAAGGGCATACTGTGAAGATGAAAACTGGGTCCTGTGCTGGACCACAGAGAATCCAGAGACCTGAGACCCTCACTGACCAGTGGCACTATAGTAGGAAAGTCCAGGGTCTCAAGGTAGAAAACAAGTACTACGAAACACGTAATGATTTTCAGCATTCTTTCACATGTACTCTTCCAGTCCATTCTTTTGGTCACTTCAGGTTAAAAACAGCAGAAATTTTAATTTACAATTTACATATAATATTTACCATGCTGAAGGCACCATGCAAAAAGTGTTGTAGTGTGATCTCATTTAATTCTTGGAGCAATTCATTATTGATGTGTAGCAACTGTAGTAGGATTTAATGGAAGACATGGAAATTAGGCTACCTTTGTAGTTAACTAGAAAACCTATAGGTAATGGGTTAACTAGCTCCTTTGGCAAGCAAATCAAAAGATTGTCTGTCTTTAAATGTGGGTCTAGAGAGTCTAGGAACTCACAAATCTCCAATCAAGATTGAAGATAGAATTAGGATTAATTTTAGTCAAGTTGCTGGCACCCTAATCAATTGTATGGGTCCCAGAATTGTGTGTTTCCATGGATGTTTGGAATAAGCACAGCCCCAGAGACTGGTGTTAGTGGAGGTGTGCTGGAGTAGTAGAATTCCAGACTACAAATAAAATATTGCTGTTTTCTCAGCAAAGCCATCCCACTGAGGTAAGTGAACACCTCACATGCTTTTAGCTTAGAGATACTTCTTGACATCAACTTATTCCCTTATCATGAGAGAGTGAAGAGTCAGTCCTGCCTTGCCCACCCCAATGCTCACCATGTGGTCATCTTCAATTTGGCCTTCCATCATAACTCAGTCTTCACAGGCTATTTGACATTTATATTTCTCCTTTTGAATAAATACATTGACATCTGTATGGTTTTAGCAACTGACTTCTTTTCTCTGAACCTCAGTTTCCACATATGTAAGAAAGGATGGGTCAAATGATTAATTTATAGCATTTGTAAAGCACTTAGGAAGAGAGTGGTACACATAAGTGCCCAGTAAGTGGAAAGTGTTGTTTTTATTGTTATATATAATTGGTGAGTAAAATTGACTAATGTGAGTCCTCCTTTGATGGACAGGTTGGCAGATGTCGCCAAAAGCCTCGGGTTTTCAGTCTGCATTATTGATACTGACTCTCCTTCCCCTGGTGTGAACCTGCAAAGAGTTTGCCACCTTACGGAATCGTGTGTGGGCAGTCAGCTGGCAGGCCATCCCCTCTGCATGAAACTCTGAAGTGAAAGTATTATCATCCCCATTTAAATGGGCAAGAAAGGGGCACCTGGGTGGCTCAGTCGGTTAAATGTCTGCCTTCTGCTTGAGTCATAATCCCAGAGCCCTGTATTGAGCCCCTTGTAAGGCTCACCACTCAATGGGGAGTCTGTTTCTCCCTCTAACCCTCCTCCCTCTCATGCTCTCTCTCTTTCTCTCTCAAATAAATAAATTAAATATTTAGAAAAATAAAATAAAAAATAAATGGGCAAGAAGAACTGAACCTTAAAGGAATGAAGGTCATCCAGCTAACAAGAGGGAGGCCAGGTCTTAAACTCTAATCTTTGACTTCAAACCCTATGGTCTTCCTATAGTCCTGGGCTGCCTTGACCCAAAGGAGCAGAGAGACTATGCAATTGATGACCTTCTCTATTCTTGCTGCAGCCACTGCCCTCAAGGTTATCTCTGTCTTAAGACATCTGACAACCCAGATTTTAACTACACCAGCTTTGATTCCTTTGCTTGGGCTTTCCTGTCACTGTTCCGCCTGATGACACAGGATTCCTGGGAACGCCTCTACCAGCAGGTATTGATCTACATGTCCCCCTACAGACTGGTTTTGGAAGCTAGGGAGTCAGATGCATGCCTACTTTTTCCCTAGAGGAAACGGGCAATATCAGGGGCCCTCAAACTCTGGATACAGATGTCCTTTCTCTTGAATCTGCAGACCCTGAGGGCTTCTGGGAAAATGTATATGGTCTTTTTCGTGCTTGTCATCTTCTTGGGGTCTTTCTACCTGGTCAACTTGATCTTGGCTGTGGTCACCATGGCATATGAGGAGCAGAACCAGGCAACCATTGATGAAATTGAAGCCAAGGAGAAGAAGTTCCAAGAGGCCCTTGAGATGGTCCGGAAGGAGCAGGAGGTCTGTGAGGGGTGGATGCTTTGTGAAATCCATTACAAGCTGCACATTCTTGGGCAGAGTTCTGGATGAGCCACTTAAATTAAGTCTGTCATTCCAGGGAACTGTAAGAAGATTCACTGTACCTGAAGGGCCATTTTAGGTCAGGTGTTCTTAAAAAAGAACCTAATGAAGATCCTGTGCCAGTGATTTATTGAGGGATGCTCTCAGGAAAATGAAAGAGAAGGAAGTAGGATGGGAGGAGAAGAATTAAACAAGAAGATGGTCTCAGCTAGAGATGACCTTCACCCTGATCCCATGGGGAGCTCTGTGGTATGCTTGTATCACAAAGTTAACTGTGCCTCGAGGCAAGAGGGCTGGCCTTTTACACCCCCATACCTACCCCAGCCAAATGTACAGTCAAAGGAAATACTCTACAGAATAGTGTAGCTGTGATCCATTAGAAGCTAACACTCAAGCAGCTGAAGATGAGTATACTGACCTGGAAAATGGATTTGGGCAGGGCATCAGCAGGGCATACTAAGGGGTGTGAATAAAAGGGATGACCCAGAGGTGGCTCTTCCTGCCATGCCTCAATCCCACTACCACCCAGGTTCTAATCCTGATCTCCTTTGTTTTAGATACCATCACCTCTGTGACACTGCATGGGTAAGGGACACATTCATGCTAAGCTCAATCACGTGTTGTTGGCTGCAGCTGCTGTTCTCTCTCTTCAGGTGCTGGCAGCACTGGGGATTGACACAGCCTCTCTCCAGTCCCACAATGGATCACCTTTAGCTTCCAAAACTGCCAGTGAGAGAAAGCACAGAATGAAACCAAAGGTGTCAGAGGGCTCTACAGATGACAACAAATCACCCCAATCTGATCCTTACAACCAACGCAGAATGGTAAAGTGCTCAAGTTCTATAAGGATTACCCACCTTTGAAGCTGCCATGGACAATGATTGGAGTAGGAAGACATTTGTAGCAGGGAGACAGCTAGAGACACAAAGATTAGGCGGATGTTATAGTAATCCAGACAACATACCAACCACCTCCACCACCAAATGGTGGCCTAAACTAGGACAGGGGCATTGTGGATGTGAAAAGGGAGCAGATTGTGACTTTTATTGGGGGTAGGGGACAATAAGACTGGAACTTCAGAATGTGGAAAAAGGATATAGGAGTTCAAAATGACTCCCAGTTTCCAGAATTGTGTAGTTAGATGGGTGGTGATTCTAAGGCAGGAACACTGGAGGAAGAACCTAAGTTCGTAGGGGAAAGTGGTGAGCCCATATTGGACATGCTGACCTTGAGTTGTCCAAGGACCTGTGGACATCGAAGGTTAGCTTCCTTATAAAACTTTCTGATCTGTAATTCTGTCCGAGGTGCTGAACTCATTTATAAGCTTCTTTCTGACCTTGGAAAGAAGGATTCCAGACCCATCTCTGTGATGCAGTCCAGCCTAAGAGTAACTTCAGTACCTCCCTTCAGACCCTGTAACAATTCCGTTCACCACCCAAACCTTCTACATCCCACTCCAAGATTCCCTATACTCACCAAGTTTCCTCCCCCCACCTCACTCTCCCTTGAAAGTCCTGTGTACCCCAAATATGCTCTTTCCAGGGACCTAAGAGATGATAACCCCTTTGTGGAAGAGCAGCTCCCACATTAACAGTATGAGAAAGGGGATAAACATGGCTCTTGACCTTCACTTCCTCTTGACCTTCACTTCCCTCTCAGTCTCTCTTCCTGTGCTCATCTGAAGGATGTTCTACTTCTTATAACACAGTCTCTACAATCCCCAGACTTATGGTGTGCCTATATGTACATAGACCTGCTCATGTGCACACTGGTCTCAGGGATATACACACCTCAGCATTGACCAGATTCTGGGCCCTTCCCTTCCTTGCTCTGCCTCTTTTGAGCAGCACCTGGTATGCACAAAGTACAGATCAGATGTTTGAAAGGGGATTTGACCAGGATGAATCACAGCTTCCATGGAAATGTCAGTGATACTATGCATGGGGCTTTAATTCCCCTCGTTCAGTCAGCCCCACATAGATTAGCACCTGGATGTCCAGTAATTGGTGTGTATGTGCTCATCTCTCCAAATAAATTTACCTTCAGATGGACAAAAGAGGAGCTCGTCTTGGTAATGCAATAATACTAAGTGCAGTGGTGTAAAGAGATGACTAAAACGTGGTCCATTTCCCAAGGACATCTACTTGGTGGAGGAGACAAATAGAAAAACAGCTTATGTGCTACATACTATATTAGGGAAACACACATGGTGTTTTGGGGATAGGAGAGGCACCCTCTCTTATGGGGGTGGAGGTGTATCAGGAAAGGCTTCATGGAGGAGGAGATATTTGAAATGAATATCAAATAGTAAGTACGGATTCCTCCAGTAATTGAAGACTGCAGAGGAGGGGAAGATGAGTCTTTTCCAGGCCTAAAAGAGAACATGTATGTGCAAAGGCAGGGAAGCGCTATTTGGATACTTCTTTACTGTTCACTAATGGATTGGAATTTGCTCAAGAGGGCTTCCCCTTCCTCTTTTCCCAGGTGTGCTCTTGTAATAAAGCGACTATAAGCAGTTTTTACATAAAGCCATTTTCTAACTAGCAGCTGTGAGTGAGAGGTCAAGGGTAGCAATGAGGAGAGACACAGCAAGGGTTTCAGGGAAACCACAGGACTCCAGCTGGTCTGCTTGGGTGATGCATTTTAAGGCAACTCTAGCTTTTAGATTCAGAGGTCATTGCCTACCATTTGTCAAATAGGTCAATTCTGAAATATTAACTGGTGGCCAGGGAAGCACTACATATCCAATATGGGACCAAAATCATCTTCTTAGTTTCTTCATTGGCTTGCTTAGTGCCCAACTGCAAGTAACTCAGTCATCCCATTTTTAATAAAGATTTGTCTGATCTGCTCCTTTACTTCAAAAGTGGGAAGTATTTGTGGATTTCTTTTTTATGAGTGCCATAATCCTTGGACATATATTCTAGGAAAAGAGTGCCCTGTTGAAAATACTGAGATTATAGTGATAGTTGCTGAACAGAACTGGGCTCCAAATAATCCAGAAAGGAAACTTCAGTTCTGTGGTATAGGGGAATAAGTAAGGAGGACTCCAGTGGACAAGATGTCCCAACTTCAGTGTTTTGTTACCAGAAGGAATTAAGGGTAGGGGAAACATTCAGCAGTGTGATCAGAGTTTACTGGGAAGTCAGTGTGTAGATCTTCAGAAATACTTCAGGTGGTTCAGGACAGAACTGATAACTTGTTATGGCCAAGTTCCCACGGTGGTTATGGGTACTACCCAACCCAATCTCCAGGGGCTCTGGGCCTGTGAATTAGCTCCTTTCCTCTGGAAACTCGAAGCCTCATCGTTCCCTCAGTGGTAGATTTTGATGGAAAATGTTTATTGATTTGGAGGAATGGCATTATTCTTCCAGGAAATTAGGCTGTAACTCTCCCTTCAATCTCCCCATTTCAAAGTTTGCCTCAAGGGATCCTTGAAACTCATTACATTACAAAGCTCTTGTCTCCTTTGCAACACAAACTCTCAGGTTTATATATGCTGGATCTAATGAATTGCAGAACCTAATTTTCAGACAATAAAATACACTTGTTCATTCAACAACCATTTACCAGGCTTGCATAATAATCTCCTCAGGTTTCAGCTTTACATGTGGAACAAGGAATTTAAGACAGCTTTGTCCAGCCGCATGGCACATGCTGGTGAAGACTAATCCCTTTGGGTGACAAGGTTGTCTTCTGACATTCTTGGCTGTCATGACCTCTTTGCTGGTCTTAAGCACCCTATAATCTCTCACCTCTCCTGGCCTTTTCCCAGGCTATGTCAAAAATATTCTTCTCCCTCATTCTCTTCCCATGTTTACCTTGACTATGCTTAGATCTGTGTCTTTAGGTTTCTTCTGAAAGTTCATGAGAATAAGGGCAGGGGAAAGGGAGTGGGTGGAGGAAGTATTGGGTTCCAGATTTGCCAGCAAGCTGAGCTTCCAGCCTGCCTTTATTTCTTGCTCCTCTGGGGCAATACCCAGTCTTTCCTAGGCCTCACCTCTGGGAGACGCCGGGCTAGCCATGGGAGTGTGTTCCATTTCCGTGCCCCTTGCCTGGATACCTCATTCCCTGATGGAGTCACAGAAGATGGAGTTTTTCCTGGAGACCGTGAGAGTCATCGGGGCTCCCTGCTGCTGGGTGGGGGTGTTGGCCAGCAAGGCCCCCTCCTTAGGAGTCCACTGCCTCAATCCTCTAACCCTGGGCCAGGACATGGAGAAGACCGACACTCCACAATGTCCACTGGTGAGCTTGCCCCAGGGGGCATCGAAGTCTCGGTAAGTTTGTCAATGTTCCAGACTCTTGGGCTTCCCTCCACGTAGAGGCCAAGAAACCCTGAGTGTCACCCATGGAAGGGTCCTTTAGGCAACACTCTGTCCAACATTTCCCAGCTACCCTCATTTTACAGGCAGGGAAGGTGAGAGCCAGAGAGAGGGGTTGGGTTTACCTGAGGTCAAACAGGTTCTCTGGTTTACTCTGCTGTACATAAATACAAATTACTTCCCAATTGATCCCCCCCCTTTTTTTTTCAGTATTCCTCTGCCCCCACTCACTATCACTGCTTTAGAGACATGAATATGAGAAAAATGGAAAGTTCTTTTTCTGCCTGTAGCTCTGTGCAAATTATGCTGGGCTTAGCACATGGGATCCAGTGAAATTCTGGTAGGGGCCCTGCACAGATATTAATAAAGGCAAAGTATTCCTTGCTTTACTCAGAGAAGCAATAACTTGCCAAAATGTACAAATTAGGCAACAGCGACTAACTGGCAAGCACTCTTAGTAGAATAATGGCAGAGTACAATAGCAAACCAGGGACTCCTTATTAAATTGAGAGCTGTGATTTAATTTGAACTCTCCCTTTAGTTTCAGTAATGATGCTTCTAGTGTTTTTCATTTGCCCTCTCTGTCTAGCCAGGGACACAGAGAAGTTGCAAACAGACTTGTAAACTGACCATGTATGGCTCTGCGACTTGGATAAGTCCTACCAGGTTACCTTAGCTCCATCTCTGACTGGATGCCATGTGATCCCAGCTAGACACAGATGAACCATTCCAATGGGCAAGTGGGGAGAGTTTATTGAAGCATTTACAGAGGTGTGTGCTGGGCTCAGAATAAGGAGGGACAGGGAAACACCTAGAGATGAGCAATAAGGGAGAGCTGTTACATGCTCAGGCTGAAGAGGTGAGAGGAAGGACCAGCAAGAGCTGGGTGGCCCAGCAGAACTTGTGAACCAGGTGGAAGATCACAGCCACTACCCAGCCACAGCTCAGCAAGGAAGAAGCCAGGTGACAGCCTACTCCTCTCTCCTTCCAGACTCTGATCTTCTGTGTGTGCCTCGCATTGGACAAACCTAACCAGAACGGGAGGGCCAGGGTGATGCTGCTTGTACAGAAAGCACCTCATTTAAGAATTTCTCCCTAGATTACTAACTCTCTGAGATATTCTGACTTTTGATTCATTTTAATTAAATTACTTGGCTAGTGCAAGATTAACTCTTTAGGCTGTTCTGTGTCACATGGAAGTGGGTTTCAATGACAGGTGTGTCACTTACCAGCTGAGACACCTGTAACAAGTCCCTTAAATTCTTCAATCCCCCATGTCTCCCATTTAAAAAGTTTCTAAGTACCTGAAGGATTAAATAGAATCATAAAGTGCCTGCATTGGTACACAGGTAACTGACAAATAACAATAGCTTTAGCATCTCTTGTTGAGCTCTCATCATCCAAAACTTTCTGAATGTTCTTTATATGTATTAAGGCACTTTCTACTGTAAACCTATGAGCTTCATCTATGGGAGGTGCTCAATAAATGCTTGTCAGATTTGGATTCGGAATGGGTGTGCAGCGCTGAATCAGCTGCTGTGGGTGCAGGATTCCCTATATCCAGAGTAGTGTGTGACTAAACTTAGGGGCACGGAACCCAGATGTAACTTCCAGTGAAGACCCGAAGAGGAAAGGCTCAAAGGATTGTGTCAGACAACGAACACTGGAGAATCAAGACACACAAATGTTTCCTTAGAAAGAAAAGGACTGTGTGGAGTTTGGAACTGGGTTGTATGCTGGGAGAGTAATGAGCCTATTAGAAAGGAGGTCAAGAAAGCCTGTCCTGGAGAGGAATTCTTTGTGAACCCCATATGCACAGCAGAGACAAAGTCTTGGAATGACTGCCCGGTCCTCCACTCTTGCAGCTCTCACTCTGGAGCCCAAGGGCCTGTCCTCAGGCAGGAGTTTGCAGAGCCTCAGGTGAGCCCATGTTATAGTGTTAGTTAAAAACCTAGACTCTGCTTGCACCTAGCTTCAGGTGAGCCCAGATTATAGTGTTAGCTACAAGCATAGACTCTGATCTTCATGCCTACGCTCTTATCCCAAGTTTGAGAAGCAGTCCCATTTCCCAAAGCATAACTGTAGAGGATCATAGCTTCACCAGGCAACTTGTGACCACAAAAGACTGGCCAGTAAGAGGCTGAGTGACCTGTCTTTTCCACTGATGACTTCAGGTTGGGGGAGTATCCTGATTGTTTGTGTCCCAGCAGGCATTTGATGCAGGACAGAAGAAGACTTTTTTATCAGCAGAATATTTGGATGAACCTTTCAGAGCCAAAAGGGCAATGAGTGTTGTCAGCATCATGACCTCTGTCCTTGAGGGTAAGTATCACTCATTTGAACATCCATCCATGGTGCTACAGTGAGTCTGCATTTGAGCAGCAGAGGAGATGTTCCAAACCTGTGTCAAAGATGTCACCCATCTGTGTCCTGGGATCCTAAATACTTTTAGTATCCTTTTTATGCCCTTTATCCCATCGTCCTTTATCAATGTGTGTTTTTTTAAGAATATGGACAACTTTTTCAAAAACAATAGGATCCAATGAGTTTTTAATGCCCTCGTTTCATCTCTTGTTCAAATTTACATCTGCTTCATATGCATTCACAAAACTAAATTTGAGAAAGTGATCTGGCAGGCACCAGAGAATTTCAAGCTACCTCAGGTATGCAAGAAAACTTACAGTCCTTGATTTTTAAATACAGCAAAATTATCCTGTCATTTTTCATGGTTGTAATTTTATGATTATAATTTAATTTTTATCTCAAACCCCCATTATGCTAAGCATTGGAAGATGACTTAAGTAAATTAATCAGTCAATTTAACTAAATTCTTGTTAATTCAGGGCTCCATCAATCAGATGGGAATCCACTTAGCCTCCTAAGGGTTGTATTCCGATTGCTTACACCAAAACAGAAGCTGGAGGAAAAGTGGCACTTGTTCACGACCACCTGACACTCAAGTTCCCAAAAAGCATGACTGCATCCTCCTGACCCTGAGTATAAGGCCTGTCTTCTTATCCACCCTTTATTTTGCCTCGGGGTATGGAAAATATGGCCTTCATCCTGTCCAGTTACTTGCCTCCCCTAGACAAATTTAACATGTACTGGGCTGAGGGAGGGAGAGGAAGCTTGGATGCTGGTGTGTTTCTGAGAAAGGGCTCTCTGTGTGCTCTCCTTCCAGTCCTGGACTGAATCCTAACTGTGAGGAAGGGCATGATGAAACAAAATAAGAAAAAACAAAAGTTTGAGGGATTTGAAAACAGAACCAATCTATACCTTACTTTCTAGGTGAAGCCAGGGGTGGCAAGTCTTGGGAAAAGACCCACATACCCAATATGGCATAGAAACTGTACAGTAGAACAGGCAGATAACCCACTTGTGTAGAGAGGGCCTGAGGCAGCCCCAGAGAGTGCCCTGTGGCCTGCATGGCAGGAGAGTAGCTGGAGGGCTGGAGAAGGAAGTGAGCGAGAGGCAAAGAAGGAACGGCCATCTTGGTGACTCTCCCATCAGAGACCACATGGGAACTACAATGACTTGTAAAATACACCTGACAATGATCAAGGACCAGCTCAGCAGTCCACTGTTGGTGAACCCTGGGCCCTCCAGAACTCAGACACAACTTCAGATAGCGAAGTAGTAGCAGATATTGAATTAACTAAAACAAGATTCCCAGGTTGGGGACTTGCAGTATATATTGAACTCAATTATGGAGGGGGAACCTTTAAGTTACATTTCTTGCATACATGAGTTTGTGTTTTGGGAAATGTGTACACATTTCAGTAAAAACCATGTGTACATATTGTACATATTCTTTCTCATTATTTTCCCTCATTGATCATTATTTTAAAATCACTTTTCTTTAATTTTTATTTATTTTTAAAATTTGTTTTCAGTGTTCCAGAATTCATTGTTTATGCACCACACCCAGTGTTCCATGCAATATGTGCCCTCCTTAATACCTACTACCAGGCTCACCCAACCTCCCATCCCCTGCCCCTCCAAAATCACTTTCATTGTAATAGAGTCTGTATGCCTAGCATTTTTTTTTCTGTTAAGAATAATTTATTCTGAAATAAAATATCATAGTATTTTTTCCAGTTTTTGTTTCCAGAGAAATGAAAAAAAACAAAAACACTTTATTCATACAATGGAATCTTACACTATAGCAGTGAAAATGAAAAACAAAATAAACATGTATCAGTATAAGCAATTCTCAGAAACATAAAGTGGAAAAAGTGCAGAATATGTAGTATATTATTCATTTTTTTAAATTTATTTTTTATTTATTTTCAGCATAACAGTATTCATTATTTTTGCACCACACCCAGTGCTCCATGCAATCCATGCCCTCTATAATACCCACCACCTGGTATCCCAACCTCCCCCCCCCCCCGCCACTTCAAACCCCTCAGATTGTTTTTCAGAGACCATAGTCTCTCATGGTTCTCCTCCCCTTCCAATTTCCCTCAACTCCCTTCTCCTCTCCATTTCCCCTTGTCCTCCATGCTATATTTTATGCTCCACAAATAAGTGAAACCATATGATAATTGACTCTCTCTGCTTGACTTATTTCACTCAGCAGAATCTCTTCCAGTCCCATCCATGTTGCTACAAAAGTTGGGTATTCATCCTTTCTGATGGAGGCATAATACTCCATAGTGTATATGGACCACATCTTTCTTATCCATTCGTCCATTGAAGGGCATCTTGGTTCTTTCCACAGTTTGGCGACCGTGGCCATTGCTGCTATGAACATTGGGGTACAGATGGCCCTTCTTTTCACGACATCTGTATCTTTGGGGTCAATACCCAGTAGTGCAATTGCACGGTCATAGGGAAGTTCTATTTTTAATTTCTTGAGGAATCTCCACACTGTTCTCCAAAGTGGCTGCACCAACTTGCATTCCCACCAATAGTGTAAGAGGGTTCCCCTTTCTCCACATCCTCTCCAACACATGTTGTTTCCTGTCTTGCTAATTTTGACCATTCTAACTGGTGTAAGGTGATATCTCAATGTGGTTTTAATTTGAATATGCCTAGCATTTTTGATGGCTGCATAGGATGTTAACATGCTGCTATGCCTGTAATTTTTTGCTGGCCTGGTGAGTTGCTTGGATTCTTTTTTCTTTTTGCTATTAGCCATCAAACAGTTAATGTTAAATACAAACAGCTTGCTTCTTCATTTATTTCCCAAAACTTTCAAGCTTCCTCTTCCTCTTTTTTTTTTTTTCATTTATTTACTCTTCAACAACCATTTATTCAGCACCTGCTTTATGTCTGGCATTATTCTGGTGCTGGGAATTCAGTGGTGAACAAGATAGAAGCCAGTACACATGGAATTTACATTCTGGGAGCCAGAGCATACAGAAAATTTAAAAAAAATAGATTTTCAGGTAATGATAAGAAGTAGGGGAAAAAATAAAGTAGGGAAGGAGATAGGAATGATAGGACTACAGAGGGGCTATTTCAGATAAGGTGGATGCAAAAAGCCATTCTCCCTAAGGAGACCAGAAATCTGAATGAAGTAAGGGATTCAGACTTAAGAGAGAGTAGGGGAGAGAGTTCCAGACAGATGAATGTCACATGCAATGTATTTTGCAGGAAAGAGACAAGAATTAACTAAAAGAGTGTTCCAAACACATCCCAACCCAGGTTAGAACAAAAGAGGTCTCAGAATTGATGAGAAGCAACAGAGCATGATAGTTCAGAACATAGACCTTGGAGCTAGACTGCCTGGGTTTGTTTCCTGGCTCTGCCATGCAGGGTAGGCTGTGCAACTTTGGATCTCCATTAACTGTTCTATGCTTCAATTGCCTCACCTGTAAAATAGTGAAAATGTACTTATCTTGTAATGTTTTTTGAGGATTAAGTGAGTTAGCATAAGTAAAGGGTCTAGATCCACAACTGGCACTTAGTAAATGTTCAGCAGATGTTGGCTATTCTTATTTACTCAGTAGTAAATGAGGGCAGAGATGTACCTGTTCCATTCATGGTTAGATTCCAGAACCTGAAAGAGCAGTGCTTGGCATACAGTAGACATTCAACAAACAGTTGTTGAATGAATGGTTAATGAGAGTGACACACAAAGGTGACATTTGGGGGTGATGCTTATTATAATGACCTGAACTGATAGATAGGAAGAGAATAAGGAATGGTCAGATGTCCTGAGGTAGGACAGACTTCCTCTCAAGGAAGAATAGACTAGGAAAAGCAGGAGACTCACTGATATTTTTAAGACAATCTGGGTAAAGACAACTTCAGATTAGGGCAAAGAGGTCAAAGTTGCTTGAGCATAGTGCAGATGACTTCTGATCTTCTCTGGTCGGACATTATACCCACAACACTCACAATATATGAAGGGTACTTGGCATTGTCCAAGTTGTGTTGGAATTTACAGAGGCCACCTCTTTGGGAGTGATTGTGCCTGAGAAAGTTTGGCCCAACCCAATAAGAATTTGGCAATTCACTGAGCTCAGGGCACATGAACCATCAATGTTTGCACACAAGCTAAGATTGGACAGTTGTCCAGACTAGACCAGAAGCAGGGGCATAGCAGTCAACACAGCCCAGTCTCTACCCTCATGCTGAGTAGGAGACAGGGACTTGGAATAAGTTATTACCAGTGTGCTGAGTGTCTCGAAGGAGAAGTACAGGATGCTAAAGGAAATATGGTAAGTTTAGCCTGGAGTTAGGGAAGTATTCCAAGCAGAAAGGACAGCAAAATCTCTGAAGCAGAAGAGAGCTTAGTATTTAAAGAAATGAAAAAGCCTGATGTGGTTGGTGGAAGCACAGAGAGCAAGGAGGAAAGGGGCTCAAAATAAGGCTGGAGAGATGGACTGGGGCCAAACCCACAGAATTTCCTATACCAAATTAAGGATTTGGGGCTTCATCCTAAGAGCAGTAAGGTGCCATTAAATGATTGGAGGCAAGGGAGCTACATTTGCATTTTGTAAAGGTTACTCTGAATTCGTGTAGGGAATGGAATTAAAAGGGGAAGAGTGTTGGCAAGGAAACCAGTTGGGAGGAAACCAGCTGAGAGATGGCAGTGCCTGGACTCTGTGGTGGTAACAGTAAGAGTGGTAGGAATTGGGAGGATTAAGAGCTATCCCAGGGACCTAAGATTCAGGACTTGGTGGGTCTCATGTTTCTGGCATAAGCAACTGAAGGGATACTGGTGCAACAGCTTGTAAAAGGAATACTTTAGTGGGATTTGAAGTGCCAATTGAATATTACCCCCACCTTAAAAGACCACCAGAGACATGAGTCAAAGCCAATCAGCAAGGGTCGTTTATTGCAGGTTTGAACCTGGACCTCTGCAGCGCTCGTTGCCGATAACACCGAGAGGTCCAGAGCTGGGTCGGTGCAGGATTTTTATAGACAGATACAAACAAGTTTCGGGTGGGGCTGAGCTTATTGATTGATAGTTTGAACACAATTGGGAGTCTCCTGGTGGAATGTTACATTCCTGCTATCAAGCATCCCTGTTAATGAGATTTAGGTTTAAAAGAAATTTAACTTTATTTACTTTTCCTTCTACCTCCGCCTCCTTCCGTTTCTCATGGAGGGGAGGGTGACATTAGGGCTATTGATAAGGTAACTTCTTTGTTGTAAATCTCAAGGATATTTGCAAACCAGGGGAGACTCCTACCTTGCAGGACTGTGATCTCTGCAAGTTAACTATTTATCGTTTTATGGCAGTCAGGGGTGCCTGAGGAATGCTACACATATGGAGGGGAGCGGATGGAAGGGGGGGGGTGCAAGGCGCCAGCTTTTGCTTTGTCCTCAGCCAGCCTCCTGCTCCTTCAGATTCACTGGGGAAAGATGAGAGGGAAGATCATGAGTTGAGTCTGGGATATAGCAGGTTTCAGGTGCCCTTGGGGCATTCAGGTAAGAATTTCCAGGAGGAAGTCAGATTTGCAATAAATGGGTCTAGAACTTAGAAGATGAAGATGACCTAGAAATACATATTTAAAAGCTGTTTGAATGTAGACAATTTTGCAAAGGTGCAAGTGGATAAGATGACACAAGAATTGAGTAAGAAGAGAAGACCTGGGACAGATTTCTAAGAAAACTATAATGTTTAGTGATTGAGCAGAAGAGACAAATTCAGCAGATGAAGCTGAGAAGGAATGTCCAGAAATAGGAGAAGACCCAGAAGAATACAACACAGACCTGGGGTCTGAATTCCTTCAGGAAGAATAGACAAGTCAAAAGCAGCAAAAGATGCTGTAGAAAAATCAAATAAGATTAAGTCTGAAAAGAGTCCAGGGGCTTTGGTTATAGGGATGTCTTCGGTGATCTAAGAAGTGAGGATTTGCAGGGTATGGGAGGAGGTTGAAGAAGGGAGATGTGGTGGGAGGAGAAGGATATACTGTTTATAGACAACGTTTTCAAAAGTTTGCCTGCCAAAGGGAGGAGATAGTAAAACATCACCAGGGTGTAAGTAGCATTGTTTATTTATTTTCTTGTATGGAGTATTTAAAAAGTATATTTACATGCTAATGGAGAGGATCTGTGACAATGGGAAAGACTGAAGATAAAGGAAAGAGAGAATATTCAATAGATTCCTGAAGCGACAGGAAAGGATGCCCAAGTGAAGAATGTTAATAGGAGAAATGGCATCTTTAATTGTAGCCAAAGGAAGGGAAGGATGTTCTTTCTGGCTTAAATTTCTGTAGGAGTCTTTCAGGGAAAGAGCTGTGATCATGTTCCAAGCTAGCAAGTGTATGATTCGCTTAGACTCTGGGTCTCCCCAGACATTCAAGATCAGCAACAGTTAAGGCTGTTTACAAGGCAGAGTTATTTCCTGTCTTGCCTCACAGACATGCGCATCCTGACACAATGGCCCATCTGCAAGATTTTTAATGCAACACGGCTTCCTGTGCTTTTTAGTGCCAGAATAGGTCCAGGGAAGTGCTTGCTTTTGTTTCAGCTAGAGATCGTTGATTTTGTCTCCAGGGTGTGCGAACTGCTTTAGAAAACCTACTTTGCCAGTTTATATTGCTGTCATTCCAAGTGTCCTTTCGGAGCATTCTCCTGTACTCTGATTGACCTGTCCTGTATTTGCTAGCCTTTGCACATAACTTATGATTTGATTTTTACAAATGTTTTCTAGTTTCATTAGAGTTTGCATTTCTGTCTCTCAGGTTTGATGCCTTTAGTGGTTTCTGGAAGTAGAGGGGCAGCACATCCTTTTTTTATGTTATCATTATTTTGGAAGATTTTTTTCAGTTTTTGAGGTATAATTGACAGAACTGTAAAATATTGAAAGTGTACATTGTGATGATTTGATACATGTATACATTGTGAAAGACTTTCCCTATCTAGGTTATGAATACATCCCTCACACCTCACACGTTCATCTCTTTTTTTTAATATTCCACGTAGAAGTGATACTGTGTAACATCAGTATTTACCTTGTTCTGTCTGACTGACTTCACTTGGCATAATGTCCTCAAGTTTAAGGGTAAACACCAATATTTCCTTCTTTTCTTGTGGCTGAATAATATTCCCGTGTTGTGAGGAGGGTGTATGGGCGGGTGGGTGTGTCTCACATCTTCTATATCCATCCATCTATTGATGGACACTTAGATTGTTCCATATCTTGGCTATTGTGAATAGTGCATCAATAAACATGGGGAGAACAGATGTCTCTTTGAGATACTGATTTCATTTCCTTTGGAACTAACATAGAAGTTCTATTTTTAATGTTTTGAGGAATCTCCATACTGTTTTCCACAGTGGCTGCACTAATTTACATCCCCACCAGCAGTACACCAGGGTTCCCTTTTCTCCACATCCTTGCCAATGCTTATTGTCTCTTAATCTTCTTGATGATAGCCATTTTATCAGGTGTGATGAAGTCCCAGAACCTAAGTCAGGTTTGGTGGGGTGAGGTTCGGAGCTGACGACTAAAGAAAGAATTCTTAAGACATCTTTGGTGCAAAATGGTGGTTTATTAAAGCACGGGGACAGGACCCGTGGGCAGGAAGAGCTGCTGCCCCGGGTTGTGAGGAGTGGTTGGTTATATACACAGGAGTTGGGTAGGTGAGGACAAAGGGGTGTCCAGAAGGGCTATTGGGGCAAAGAATACTATCAGGATATTGAAGGCTTGGTTACTATCAAGTAAAGACAATTGAGAGTCTCCTGGTGGAATGTCACATTCCTGCTATCAAGCATCCTTGTTCATGAGATTTAGGTTTAGAAGAAATTTAACTTTATTTACTTTTCCTTCTACCTCCGCCTCCTTCAGTTTTTTATGGAGGGGAGGGTGACATTAGGGCTTGAGGAACTGAGATCTGTGTCTTTGGAAATTGGGCTATTGATAAGGTAACTTCTTTGTTGTAATCTCAAGGACATTTGCAAACCAAGGGAGACTCCTGTCTTGCAGGATTGTGATCTCAGCAAGTTAACTATTTATCCTTTTATGGCAGTCAGGGGTGCCTGAGGAATGCTACACATATGGAGGGGAGCGGATGGAAGGGGGGGGGTGCAAGGCGCCAGCTCTTGCTTTGTCCTCAGCCAGCCTCCTGCTCCCTCATCAGGTGTGAGGTGGTATCTCATTGCTTTTTTAATTGCATTTCCCTGCTGATTTCTGATATAAGCATCTTTTCATGTATCTGTTGGCCATTTGTACATCTTCTTTGGAAAAGAAAATGTCTACTTAGTTCCTCTGCCCACTTAAAATCAAATTATTTGGGGGATTTTTTGTTACTGATATGTAGGAGCTATTTATATATTTTGAATATTAACTCCTTATCAGATGAATGGCTTGCAATTTTCTCTCATTCCATAAGTTGCCTTTTCCTTTTGTTGATGGTTTCCTTCGCAGAAGCTTTTTAGTTGATGTCATCTTGTGTCTTTACTTTTGCTTTAGTGGACTTTGCTTTTGGTATCAAATCCACAAAATCATTGCCAAGAATTTGCATTTCTATTTCTCAGTCTCCTGGATGCTTTCATTGATTCCTGGAAGTGGAAAGAGTAACACTTTCTTTGCTCCATTATTTAAATAAAATCTGTTTATCAAATTTTTATTTAGAACATTTTTTGTTTGAATGGGCAATATGTTATACAAGATTTAAAACACACTAAAGGGCATATTTTAAAAAAGAGAATTATTTCTGTCTACCTACCTCTCCTTTCCAGAAAAAATGTCCAAACCTGTTGTCTTGTGTTTCCTCCCAAAAATATTTTGTTATGCTCAATTAAAAATATATAGTCTTTCTTCTCCCTTGAAAATGGTAGCATATCACATATGCTATTCTGTGTCATAATTTTTTTAATGAATATATCCTGAAAATCATTCCAGGTAAGTACTCTTACATTTTCCAATAACTGTTAGTATTACGTTATATAGAAGTGCCATAATTTAATTAGCCATTCCCTTCTTGATGGGAAGTAAATTCTATGGTCACTACAACACCTTCTACATGCACTATAGGTTCAATGCTTCAAAGTGAAATTGCTCTGTCATGGGGGTAAGCATTTTTAGTTTTGAACAAGGGATGCTCTGTATAACTATATCAACTGGCACCCACCCGAGCAATGGATGATACTGTCTTTCAACCCACATCCTCCAAAACATAATTATCAAACTGTCTTATCTTAGCAAATCTGATCCGTGAAATAATATTTTAGTATAGCTTTATTTTGCATTTCTTTCATTTTGAGTATTATTGGACATCTTTTCAAATATTTATAAACCATTTGAATTTTCCTTTTAGAAACTAATCATTTTTCTATTGGTTTGGTCTTTTTCTCATTGATTTTTAAAAGTTCGTACATGTTAATGAAATGAGCATTTTGTCTATGATATGACGCAGTTTTTTTTTACTTTACTTTTTACTTTACTTTTTCTCAGTTTTTTTTTTTTACTTTATTTGACAGAATGTTTGGAAGATTTTAAAGGCTTACAAAGATTATAAATCATTACAACAATGTGGTAGTGAAAATAGTTTGATCTATGGAACAG
This sequence comes from Mustela nigripes, assembly GCF_022355385.1. Lineage (NCBI taxonomy): Eukaryota > Metazoa > Chordata > Mammalia > Carnivora > Mustelidae > Mustela > Mustela nigripes. Next base: position 61,734,319 of record NC_081558.1, read on the forward strand.
AAATGGACACTTGCATATGAAAGTATATGGGCATAGATGGAAATAATTTATGACAAAAATGAAATTTCAAATCCTTTGGAAAATTAGATATTATATAATAAACAGCATTTTTATAAATAACCAGAGGTTGGAAAAAATAAACTGGATTAATATCTTAATCCTTACTGAAAATAAACCCCAAATGCACTAAAATTTTAAGGGAAAGGTAAAGCTACAAGAGAACTAGGAGAAAATGTGAATAGGTGTTTTTTAAATCTTATGATGAGAATGGCTTATAATGCAAGGCATGAAAACAAGTTAACATAAAGAACAACACGGATAAATTTGACTACACATAATTTTTTATTTATGTATAGGAAAATGAAACTTAGCAAAATTTGGGAGCATATATTACTTCTATAAGTTCCTTTCTTTTGAAAAATATATATAGCAAAAAAATTCAAATACTACAGATGCATATACAAAGAAAACTATGTCTGTCTCATACTAAAGAGACTTGATGCTCCCCAGTGTCCCAGTGCACTCTCAGTTTCTCATGTATCCTTCTTGCTACATTCCATGCATTCACACACACACACACACACACACACTCACACAGGTCACATATATATGAAGTTGTGTTTTTTTTTTTTAACATTTCTGTAGGTAAATCAAACTCACTGTTTTTCAAAATGGATTTTATCAGTTGTTTCTAGTAGTAATAGTAGTAGTAATATAATCAATGGACAGAATCTTTCCTTGCCACGTGGGCTGGCATATCTGCAGAGTGTGTATCTTACAGGAGCATTTATAGATAGAACTCTATAGTTGCCCTCTGTTGAAGTGGCCCAGTTGCACATCCACATGGAGCTTTAATGGAAGCAGCTAGAGATGAGCCTGTTGCTTAAGGAAAAGATCAGAAACTCAACATATAATCTGGTGGCAGATAACATAGCGATGGTTTTTTTAAGACCATGGGGCTCAGGGAGATTACCTAGAGAGGGGAAAAAAGAAATATCAAGGAGAGAATGCTTGAGATCTCCAACATTCAGAGGCAGGAAAGGGAGAGACAGGAACTGAAGTTGAGAAGAAGTCACTGACAAGGGAGAAAAACCAAGAGGTTATGATGTCCTGGAAGGGATTTCGAGGAGAACATTACAAATTCTGTCAAATGCTGTGAGAGCAGAGTAAGGGGATAACTAGAAATTGATTATTTGAATGTGGAAGAGGTAAAAAGCCTGATTCCAGGGGTCAGGGAGGAAACAGAAGTGAGATATTAGAGAAAGTTAAATGTAGAAAACTCTTACAAGGAATTTTGTTGCTAAGGGGACAGTAGATGAAGAATTACAAAGGTCCCAGGGTTATCTTTTGAAAAGTGGAGATACACTTAAAGCATGTTCACGTGCTGATAAGAATAGTCTGGAGGGCAGAGAAAGGGGATGACACAGGCCTTGAGCAGGTACACAAATAGGAGTAGAGTGAGCTCGTGTGCTGAATAAGGTACAGAACATGGTGATAAACTTGTAGATTCCTTGGAAACTCAGTGAAAAGAAGAAGGGGAAGTTCTTTTGTGAGTGATTTTATATTCTGAGGGAAATCAAAAGATGCTGGTCAACAACGAGAAAGTAGATAGGGGAAGGTTGGAGGATAGTGGGGAAGTGAGAAATGTTAGCCTGGAAGACTGAGGGAGTAGACTGAAATGGAGAAACATGGCAGGATTTCTGGACTGTGACAAACTGGGACTCATAACTTGCTAGTGGGACCAGTCAGCATGGTTGTATAGTTTTTCTAACCAGGTTTACCTGGTTGGTATAGATGCAGAAGAATCTGCATGTTCAGGGAAAGAGAGGAGTGGAGAAGGGCAAGAGAACTAAGGGTGTCTGCAAGGGGGTTTATAGATGGCTGGACATGAAATCTAAGCCAGGTAAATGGAGAACTAAGAACATGACTTGGGGGTTGGGCAATTAAAAAGTGTAGGGTCCATGCTTTGGGGGACTGAATGGGGACAGAGATTGGACTGCACTTCCTGGAATGAAGGAGTTCAGAAAATAGGCAAAGGTCATGAGCAGGGTTTTGGGGCAGAAACTGCCAGTGGTATTAGTATTGACAAGGTTTAGGGGATGACCAGGGGCTCCCAGCATAAGAGGATACATGCCTGACAGCTGTCATTGACCACACCTGTGATACAGAATTGGAGGAATCCGAACGGAGGTGCCCACCCTGCTTGACCACTTTGGCTCAGAAGTATTTGATCTGGGAGTGCTGCCCCATGTGGGTGAAGCTCAAGACACTTCTCTTTGGGATTGTGACAGACCCTTTTGCAGAGCTCACCATCACCTTGTGCATTGTGGTGAACACAGTCTTCATGGCCATGGAGCACCACGGAATGAGTGCCGCCTTCGAAGCCATGCTCCAGATAGGCAACATTGTGAGTGTGCTGCCAGCCTTTGCCCAGCTGTCGTGGTGGGGGGCTTTGGATGGGGTGGCAGCATGTCTTCATTCAATGGATGTTGATGGAGAGATGGGAGGTGTTGGAGATGTGGTGGCACTGAGAGAGGAAGTCAAGCCTGGAGAGCCAGGCTGAGCTGGTGCAAATTTCTTTCAGATGAACCAGCACAGGGAAACGGACCTGGAAAGTCCTGACCAAAAGGCAGCTAGCTCCCTGTTTATAGAACTTAGGTCAGGCGCTTGAATTCTCTGGATCACAGCTGCATCTCCATTGGAGTTAGGATAAATGTCACTTTCACATCTAAAGACAGCCTATGGACTTGCAAAGTTTCCTCCTAGTTCTATTGCTTTTATGACTGCAAAACACAATGGTGGTGGATTTTTCAGTGGCATCATTTAAGGGCAGACAGAGTGGGGGAGGAGCGAGGAAGGCAATGGGAGGGAGGGAACATAGAAATGTGGTTGCTGTTGTAACCAAAGCACTAGGGAGTCAGAACTTTCCTTTTGTATCTGGTTTGGACAGGATGTTACTTTGAGTTGTCCTTCATTATTTCTTTTTAGTATTATTTGCTTTTAACAAGATAAAATCCATACTGGACTTCACTACACAGTAAGCAGAAGGTAACAAGCTCAGGATCCTGCCTCCATGTTTACTGCAATGTCTACCCCACTAGAGGTAGCCTATTTGGTCTGCCAGGATCATCCCGCTCCTCCAACTCCTCGTGGGCTGCAGACTTAAGTAGAAAGGAAGTCTCTGGAAAATGTGACTACTCTTCCTTAGAAAGCTCTCCTTCTCCCAGAATCCAGTGATGTGAAAAGGATTCCAGCAGGTTCTGGGATGCTATAGAACCATCATAGCTAGCCATTATATTTTGGCAGCACCTGGGTTGAGAGGCCACATTCTACTTTAAAGTTGATATGAAGAGGGGAAGTGGAAAGAGAAGGAAAATCCTATTTCCGAGAAGTCAGCACAAACCACAGAAGGTCTTTCAGAAGAGACCTCAGAGCCCACACTCTCATTTTGCAGCTGGAGAACTGTAACAAGAAATGAAAAAGGTCTTCACCATTGGGACAGAGCATTGTGACATGTTTTAAAAAGAAAGCAAGAAAGGCAGGCAGAGTTTGGTGCTTTGTCAGTGTTATCTCTACAACACAACAATGCTGTGAGGCTATCACCACCCTCACAGCCCCAAAGAAGGTACTGAGACTAAGAGAGATTGAGTATCTTGCCCAAGATGGCACAGCCCATGAGGATGGAGCCCATTGACCCAGTCCCAGTAGGACACAGGACCTCAGCCCACCCCACCACGCCTCACTTGTCTGCAAAATGCACTCAGTTCATGCGCTTTGAATTAGAGAGTTGCAGTCCGTGGTATCAGGCGGATCACTTAAACTCCCAGCCTTTCCTTCTGTGTAAAGGCAATGCAACCACCTCTTTCCCAGGCCAGTGATAGACATTGCTAAGAGCAAATGAGAGAATAGCACCCGATCCTTCTTCCCTACTTATCTCCCTTTCCTACTGCTTTTCCCACGACCTGAGCCTGGGCTTGACCTTTCTCAGTGTCAGAACCCTGCCCTTTTTACAACTAAAGATACCCGGAGCTGAAAGACTTTTAGAACTTATTATTATTGCTCTAGTTTAACGGCTATTATTTATTAATGAGGTAATATTGGCCAGGACCTTTGCTGAGAATTGTGTATGCATTTTCTCATTTTATGCCCACTATACAGATGAGGAAATTGACTCTGTCTGCTTTCACAAGCTGGGACATGGCTAAGTTGGATTTTTCTCTGGGTCTGTGTTGCCCCACAATCCCAGATTTTAACTAACTGAACCAGATTGACTTCTCATTTAGATAATTATGTAATAATTATTATCCTAACGATCTTCCTCCTCTACCACCATTCACATGAAAACACTAAAGCCTGGGTTCTAATGCATAGCTCCTGAACACTGGTCCAGAGTCTCTCTGTGCTGTCACATTGAGTGTTTCCATCCGCAGTCATTCAAGAGCCCACAGAGTATTAGGAACCTAAGTGAAAACAAAGTCAAGTAATTTGTTATTTTATTTTAAACTAGACATTTCCCTGTTGCCCTACTTGTGATTGTCCCCTAACTCCACAGACTCTACTGAGATGGATTCTTCTTTCCAACCACAGGTCTTTACTGTGTTTTTTACTGCTGAAATGGTCTTCAAAATCATTGCCTTTGACCCCTACTACTACTTCCAGAAGAGGTGGAACATCTTTGACTGCATCATTGTCACTGTGAGCCTGATAGAGTTGGGTGCGGCCAAGAAGGGGAGCCTGTCAGTGCTGCGGACCTTCCGCTTGGTAATGTTCTCTCTTGGCGACTTGGGGAGACTCCCTCCACATTCATGGAGCCACACCTCTGGGAACAGATGCTGTCATTCGGGGACCTCAGCAGCCAGCAATCTCTTTCTCTCCTGTCCCTGTGTGGAGGAGGCAGGGCATGGTTCCAGGAAGCTGAAGACTCGGTCCTTTTTATTTACTCAAAAGTGGGGTATGACTTCTCAACTCTGGGCCTGGTCCCCCTCAACTGTACCCTCTTGCTCTCTTATCAAATAACAATAACAGTGATAATCATAGCAGCTACTGTTTCTTGAGCACTGATAATGTGTCAGGCACAGAGCTAACCCCTTGACATACCATGGCATGTTAGGATGGGCTAATTACATCCTCAGTATTCTCTTAGAGCCAACCAGGTCCAGTGTCCATCTTTGGAGAGAGAGAGGACAGAGTGAAAGAGAGAATGTCCAGCAATCTCACAACATCCACTTCTAGGCCAGAAGGTCTGCTTGGGGCCAGCCACCAAAGCAGCACTGAGCTCCCCGGCTTGGTTTATCTGCACTGGGATGGCAAACTCAAAGGCCTGCAGGAATCAAGCAGATGATGATATAAAGATGGCCAAGCAAGAGATCTTGGCACTGAATAGTTGTCCCACATACACAGGTAGGCAGACCCAACACAATGCTTGACTCCAGGGAGGGGCATTTACATAGGAGTCACGGAGATTTATGCCAAGGAAGTGTCCCTATCCATTATTGTCCTAGTCTACAGCTTTTCATAAGAAACAAGAAATCGATACTTTAATGTGGGCTACTAATCCAGTTTTTTAAAAGGCACTCTAAAAGTCAAATGAAGCATATCCTGGGACACATTTGTGTCATATACCACCAGTTGGTGACATCTGTCTGAAATGACGTCTTTCATTGTCCTATGGAAAGAAGGGCATAGTGGGCCTACAGAGCCCTGTACTCATAATGTGGAAACTTGAGAAGTTAGGAATTAAAACAATTTTTTTAGTGATTTAGAAGGACAGATTTTTTAGAAAAATGGATTTTTAGAAGACAGATTTCTCTAAGTACCTAGAAAATGATGTCAAGAGGCAGGTACCCATTAATGGTCCATGTCAGATCCCCCATGCACAAACATTGAGGGAGCAAGAGTCCATACTCCCTATGCCCTTGGAGGGCCTGAAGTTAGTTTTCTACTACAATATGAACACTTTTGGCACACTTGGGGAAATACAAGCTTGGTGTTTTCAAATCTACGTGCTTATTTTGCTGACTCCATGAAGCCTATATTCTCAAACAACTACAAATAGGCAGGTTTATTCCATAGCCTTGGCCTACAGAATTCTCCAGGGACTTGCCTCTCTGGTCCCACCTTCCTGATCCTGACACGCTGCTCATCTCACCATTCCCTAACCACGGCTACCACCCCCATGCTTTTCTGGGAGCCATTAGTCCTCCTCCTCCACCACCTTCCCATTCCTCATTAAGTGATTGATAACATGGTCTATCAATATTATGATACACTTTAAAGAAACTCAACCACCTTTTGGCTCTAGCCCTTCACATTTTTGTATTTGGCAAAACCCTATCAAATATTGAAGCTGAAACCCAATATTCCCTCTGTTGCGCCTAACCCTGAGCTGTGGACATTACCATAGAAAATTCACACAACCCATATCATCAGTTTCATCATTTTTATTAATAGACTTTATTTCTTAGAACAGTTTCAGATTGTTCATAAAAATTGAACAGACAGCACACAGAGTTCCCATATACCTCCCTTGGCCAACCACAGACACACAGTTTATCCTAGTATTATCATCTTTTGTTGCTTACAAGTAAGTCTTCAGTGGTCTCCCATTGCTCTGAGGACAAAATCCAGAGTCCTTTTGATGGTCTCCAAGGTTGGCAAAATCAAGACTTGCTTACCTCTGCAAACAATCTCCTTTTGCCCACTTCACTCCAGCCAAAGAGACTTCCTCTCCCTCTCCTCACACTTAACAGAACTATTCCTGCCTCCGGTCCTTTGCACATTCACTCCCTCAGCCCAGGATGATTTCCCCTGTCTTTACTTAGATCATTCATTCTCATTTCTCCTGGCTCAACCCACACATCACATCCTCAGAGAGGTTCTTCCTGACCACATTATTTTAGGTTGGATTCTCCCAGCAAATTAATCTGTTTTACACAGTTTGCAATCATCTGTGAGACAAAAACCAGGGTTTCCTTGTCTACTATTCTATCACAATGTCCATCACATAGTAGGAACTCAGTAAACACTTGTTGATTGAAAGAAAGGAGGAAAATAAGGACAGAAGGAAGAAATGAAAATGCTGTGTCTTCCTTTTTGCTTTTTGCTCCCTTCAAAGTAGCATTGCCTCCCTTCCCATCACTGATATCCTGGCTCCATGCATCCACTGGTCTATCCTTTTAGCAATACCACATGTCTTAAGTCCTGCAGTTGCCTTGAGCATGTCTGTGTCTATAAGGCAAGTCACCCACCCCGTCTTATTTCTTCAAGAATATCTTAGCCCCTGCACCTCTGTATTCATTTTAGAATCAACTTGCCAAATTACATCCCCACATACACACAAAACTGTTGTTCCTTTCTATTGGGACTGTAATAATTTATACATCAATTTAGGAAGAAATGCAACCTTTACATTATGTAGTCTTCAGACCTATGAAAACAGCACACTTTCCATTTTTTTCAACCTTTCAATAGTTGTATAATCTCTCCCTAGAGTTTTATAATTTTTTTCCATTAGGAATTTTCTCCATCTTTTGTTAGATTTATTCCTAGATATTCTCTAGTTCATTATGCTATTATAAATGAAATCTCTTTTTAAATGTCTTTTTCTGAGTGTTTTTTATTAACATTTTGCTACATAGTACTTTTGTATCCAGAAATTTCTCATTAATTCCGATTTATCTATACAGTCTTTCAAATTTTTTAACACAATCATATCATATGCAAATAATGAGTTTTGTTTCTTTTTTTCTAGTGCTTATACCATTTGGTTCTTTTTTTTTTCTTTTTTTTCTTTTAATTTTTTATTTCTTTTCAGCATAACAGTATTCATTGTTTTTGCACCACACCCAGTGTTCCATGCAATTTGTGCCCTCCCTAATACCCGCCACCTGGTTCCCCCAACCTCCCACTCCCCGCCCCTTCAAAACTCTCAGATTGTTTTTCAGAGTCCATAGTCTCTCATGGTTCTCCTCCCCTTCCAATTTCCCTCAACTCCCTTCTCCTCTCCATCTCCCCTTGTCCTCCATGCTATTTGTTATGCTCCACAAATAAGTGAAACCATATGATAATTGACTCTCTCTGCTTGACTTATTTCACTCAGCAGAATCTCTTCCAGTCCTGTCCATGTTGCTACAAAAGTTGGGTATTCATCCTTTCTGATGGAGGCATAATACTCCATAGTGTATATGGACCACATCTTCCTTATCCATTCGTCTGTCGAAGGGCATCTTGGTTCTTTCCACAGTTTGGCGACCGTGGCCATTGCTGCTATAAACATTGGGTACAGATGGCCCTTCTTTTCACTACATCTGTATCTTTGGGGTAAATACCCAGTAGTGCAATTGCAGGGTCATAGGGAAGCTCTATTTTTAATTTCTTGAGGAATCTCCACACTGTTCTCCAAAGTGGCTGCACCAACTTGCATTCCCACCAACAATGTAAGAGGGTTCCCTTTCTCCACATCCTCTCCATTTGGTTCTTTTAACTACACTATTGTGATGATTAAGATGACCCGTATACTGTTGAAAGAAAGTGTTAATAGCAGACATCCTTGCTGTTTTCCTGATCTCAAAGAGATTGCTTTCAATATTTCACCAAGTATAATGTTTATTTTTTTTTAAAGATAAAGAACAAAACTTTTATGGGTTTAGGAAGTTCTCTTTTAAGTATATTTATCAGGAATGGATATTTAATTTTATCAGACAACTGTCCTCCATGTATTAAGATAATCAAATGATTTTTGTCCTTTAATGCATTGAAGTGGTGCATTATATTAATTGATTTTCTGCTGTAAAATTAACATTGTTTTCCTTGGATGAACGTAACTTGATTATGATACATTTTTCTATACAATGGAAGTTTCAGTTTTCTTATAATTTGCTTAAAATTTTTGCATCCTTATTGATGAGTAATATTTGGTCTATAATTTTCCTTCCTACATTGCACTTGCCAGGTGTTAGCAACTAGCTATCAAGGTTGCACTAATTTCCATAAAAAGAGGTGAGAAAAAGTCCTCTTCCTCTATACCCAGTCTTTGGATAAGATTGAAGTTACTTACTCCTGATAGGGTTGGTAGAATTTACCAATGAGGCCATTTGAGGTCAAAATTTTTCATGACTGACTTAATTTTTTTACTGGCTGTGCGACTACTCAGGTTTTCTGTTTCTCAAATTGGTTTTGGTAAGTTATAGTTTTCTAAAAATTTCCCTTATCTAAATTTTCAAATTTTTTGGCATAAAGTCGTGTGTGCTATGCCATTATATTTTAAGGGTCTATATCACCTGCACTTATGTTACCTTTTTCTTTCCTTAAAAGTGGTGATTTGTGCTTTCTCTCATCTGTTACTATATTAGCCTTGCCAAAGGTCCTCAATTTAATTAGTCTTTTCAAAGAACCAACTTTTAGCTCATTGGTCTCTTCTCCTTCATTGATGTTTTCTATTTCAAGTAATCCTGCATCTTATCTTAATTACATCCTCCGTCCTACATGTTTTACACTTTTCTAACTTCTTAAGATGGAATTTTCAACCTATTTTCCTTTCCAATATATTCAATGAAGACTTCATTTCCTTCAAGAACTGCTTTAATATGTAGAATTTTCCTTATTATTTGGTTTTAAATATTTTCTAATTTCAAATTTGATTTCTTCTTTGACTCAAAGGTTAATAAGAAGCATAGTTCTTAATTTCTAGTTATCTTCATGCCATCAAATTTTAGCTCAATTGTATTACACTTAAGAGAACATACACAGCTTGCTCAATGCTTTGAAATTTATTGTAATTTTCTTTTGGCCCAGCATGTTGAAAATGTTCCTTATTCACTTGAAAAGGTGTCTTCTGCGGTTGTAGGGTACAATACTCTGCATATATCCATCAGGTAGAGAAAGTTCATTGTGCAGTCCAAATATTCTACATCCTTGCTTATTTTTGTCTGCCTGTTCTAGCAATTACTGAGATGGTAGTGTATAAAAATATCTCCCACTATGATTATGGCATGGTCTGTTTCTCCTTATGGTTCTATCTTGAAGCTGGGTTATTAAATGCATACATATTTTAAGTTGTTATATCTTCCCTGTAAAGTGAAACTTTTATCAGTAAGAATTAACCTTCTTTCTTCCTAAAAAATGTTTTTTGCCTAAAAAAAAAAAAAAAACCTCATCTGCCTCATATTAAAATTAAAAGACTCTGTTTTCCTTTGATATAGAATTTGCATGATGTATCTTTACCCATCCTTTTTTCTATGACTTTTGTATACCTTTAGGGTTTTAATATGAGTCTCATAAATAGAATACAGTCAGATTTTGGATTCTTATTTACCTCTGACAATCCAATCTTTGTCTTTTAACCAAAACATTTAGCTCACTTACTTTATCATGCATACTGATATGTTTGGATTTGTGCTTATCATATTTTGGGTTTTCTGTTTGCTTCATCTGTCCTAGTATTTTTGTTCCCTGTCTTCCTCAATTCTTTCTTTAAGATTTTATTTATTTATTTGAGAGAGAGCACATGAGCCGTGGGGGAGGGGGAACAGAAAGATGGGGAGAAGCAGGCTCCCTGCTGGGCTTGGTCCCAGGAGCACAGAATCATGAAATGAACCAAAGGCAGACATTTAACCCACTGAGTCACCCAGGTACCCCCTCTCTTCCTCAATTTTTGATTTATTTTGGACTGTTTAATTTTTCCTGTTCCATTTTCCTCCTTTATTAGTTTGCGAACCTCTCTGTATGTATTTCTTGAGGGGTTACCTTAGGAATTATTTAATTAAAGTCAAAAGTTAGCTAAAACCTCTATTTTCCAAGACCACTTTCACTCCATATACCCCTTCCCGACTTACTACTGTGCTAAGCATTTTAATTTTATCTTGTTTTTAACAAGCTATATGATTCAATCAATCATAAATAATTCCCAACTTACTCATTTTTTTAAATTTTTTCAATTTATTTATTTTCAGAAAACAGTATTGATTATTTTTTCACCACACCCAGTGCTCCATGCAATCCGTGCCCTCTATAATACCCACCACCTGGTACCCCAACTTCCCACACCCCCGCCACTTCAAACCCTTCAGATTGTTTTTCAGAGTCCATAGTCTCTCATGATTCACCTCCCCTTCCAATTTACCCCAACTCCCTTCTCCTCTCTAACTCCCCATGTCCTCCATGCTATTTGTTATGCTCCACAAATAAGTGAAACCATATGATAATTGACTCTCTCTGCTTGACTTATTTCACTCAGCAGAATCTTTTCCAGTCCCGTCCATGTTGCTACAAAAGTTGGGTATTCATCCTTTCTGATGGAGGCATAATACTCCATAGTGTATATGGACCACATCTTCCTTATCCATTCGTCCGTTGAAGGGCATCTTGGTTCTTTCCATAGTTTGGAGACCATGGCCATTGCTGCTATAAACATTGGGATACAGATGGCCCTTCAGTTTACCTGTGTCTTTAAGCACAATTTTTAATGAATGTAAAGAAAGTTGATAATTAATAGTTACTTTTTTTCAGTTCATCGAAGATTTATTTATTCCATAGTGTGAGTAGTTCCTCAGTGATGAGTAGTAAGCTTTGGATTTTAACTGTTGTTCCTTTCTCTCTGGATACTTCACTTTGTCTTTGCTGCTCTGTAATGTCATTAGTATGTGTTTAGCTATGCATTTATTTATTTTTTCATTTATAATGCTTAAGATTCTTTGATTTCTTGAATCTACAGGTTTGTGCTTTTCTTCAGTTCCAGAAAGTTCCAAGACAATATGTGGGCAAATCTAGCCTCCACACCACTCTTTTTCTTCTCTTGGACTTTTATTAGATGTATTAAACTCTCCCACTCTATTCCCTGTGTTTTTATGGCTTTTTGAAATTTTCCATCTATGTCTTTCTGGCTACCTTCTAGATAATTTCTTCTGTATATCTGCAATTCATTAATTCTTTTCTAAACTGTATCTATCTTATGTGAAACTCCTCCATAGATTTTTTTAAGATTTTTATTTATTTGACAGAGAGAGATCACAAGTAGGCAGAGAGGCAGACAGAGAGAGAGACAGTGAGAAGCAGGCTCTCCGCTGAGCAGAGAGCCCAAAGTGGGACTCGAGCCCAGGACCCTGGGATCATGACCTGAGCTGAAGGCAGACACTTATCCCACTGAACCACCAGGTGCCCATCCTCCTAGAGTTTTTAAATGTTGTGTTATATTTTTCATTTCTGGAAGTTCCATGTGGTTATTTTTCAAGACTTATTATTTATAATGTTTTGTTCTATTACCATATCTTCCAGTTTGTGGTTTATTTCTTTAAACATATTATATCTTCTTATACTGTTGTCTCTGGCTAATAATTCTATTACTTAAGGAAATTGAGTGGCAGTTTCCACATACACATCCTGGATCTCTCTCCCTCATGATGCCTCATTATTATGTATTTGTTTGTTTTACTGCAACTCTTTGACACTTTTGGATGGAGGTGCTTTGAGACCTGGGATGCAGACTGGTTTCTTCAGAAAGTATTTGCATTCACTTCTGCAAGGCACTTTGTAGTTTTTCTCTAAATTAAATTCTCAGGTTGAAACAACTTAGTAGTGTGAATTTTAGCCAAAATCCTGTGTGAGCACCACATTGGGGATCTAAATTCTCAGTGTCAGTTTCCCACTTTCTACCTGGACTAGACATTTAATTTTACTGGCATTCCCCTGGGTTTATTTCTGGTTTGTCTTTACATGGAAGTTAGAGCTCTTTGGGATCTAGTCTTAAAAGGGGGAAGAAATTCCTGTTAGACCTTCTATGGTAGACAGAGATAAGTTTCCTGCTCCCCATGCTTCATTAGACCATTAAAACCTATGCTAGATTCACTCGGTTTTGCAAATGTCTTTAGAGAAAAAGCTAACTTCAACAATCTGTTTCTACATCTGAATTCCCATATTTATTTAATTTTTGGCTAAAGAATTTACTTACATTACTGATAGACCATCAACACACTTTAGATTTTATTATCCAGCATTTTTAAAGATTTTATTTATTTATTTGAGAGAGAGAACCAGAGATAGAGCAGGAACAGAGGGGGAGGGGCAAAAAGAAAGAGAGAAGCAGACTCCCTGCTGAGCAGGAAGCCTGATGCAGGACTCCATCCCAGGACCTTGGAATCATCACCCAAACCAAAAGTAGACACTTAACAATTGACTGAGCCACCCAGGCATCCCTATCCAGCATACGAAAGAACTTTTTGATGGAAAGGAAAACCCAAGGGAAATCCAGTGTAGTCTACCATATTACCTTGTCTATTGATATTTGTCATAAGGTCCACTTCATCATCAAGTGGTGACCTCCCCGGTAGAGGACAGACTTACCTTTAGACTTATTTTTCACTCTATTCTAAAAGTAAAGCATCCTAAATAAAGTAAATTGAAAATATAGAGAAAAATTTAACTCTAACATCCAAGATATTTGGATATATTTCCATACAAATATGCCTATGTTATCAACTTGGTATATTTCCTTCTAGTCTTTTCCCCTCTAAATAGATGTTTTTATATTATGAGATTAACTAGAGAAATGGTTAATTAAATGTAAAGCAATATTCAGCAGCATTTAAAAGCAACAATTTATAAATCTTATGTGATATTATAAAGAAATTCTTTTTGAGGGACACGTGAGTGGCTCAGTTAATTGTCTGGCTTCAACTCAGGCCATGATCCCAGGGTCCTGGGATGGAGCTCTGCCTCAGGGTTCCTGCTCAGCAGGGAGTCTGCTTCTTCTTCTCTCCCAAATAAAGAAAGTCTTTAAAAAAAAAAAAAATTATTTTTGATGTATCGCTAAGCTGGGCAAAGTGCAGAGAAAGCATTTGCATGGAGGTAGAGGTGAGATTCTCTGGAATCGTGGACACATGTGGGGCTGCTTTCCTGGACCCCTCACTCTAGACACCAGCAAGAGCCAGCCAGCTCATTCAGGGGCTCTACAGCAGGCACTCTGTAAATGTGTGTTGACTGATAGCTAACACTAGGGCCCCCAAGCTCAGATATCTCTAGAACAGCAAGTAAAGGGCTCTTGTTCTCTTGCCTTCCATAAAGACAATAAAAGAACTCATAGAGGACCACTCGATTCATGCCCCCTAATGACAATTACACATGATTTGCTTGCAGTTTAACAAAAGGTTAATTATGGACTACAAATTCCTACCTAACAGGATTCTAATATTAATTTCTAAACTCCCTACCCCCACCCCAACTAACTAAGGAACCAGTGGAAACTTGGATTAGATTAAGGCAAGAGTCATGTCTGGTCCTTAGCTTATGGCCAGTGAGCATGCCCGTGTGTCCCTCACTGTCTCCAGTCGTGCCCCGCAAGGGCCCTACTCCAGTCTCTGCCTTTGCACTTGTCCAGAGTTTACTGTGAGAGTAGAAATCTGCGGCAATGATGTTGCTAAGGAAACTTGGCATTCTCCCAATACCCTCCACAAAACAGCTCCATCTAGTTTCCAGTGCTCAGTGTTTGTTTGAGCTTATATGCTGCCTCTGTGTTTAGTCTACAAAACTGTTGTTTTAGGCTCTGCTTCCAGTACAAGGAGCATAACTTTCAGGTTGGGTCTAAAGTGAACATAGGCCATTGCACGCCCCTCCCCCATAGGAATGGAACTTCCTGCATAAGAGGATTAAACTTCCCTTGGGCCTTACTGTTGTGTGGCTGCTGAAGTTATTGTTGCACTGTTCTGATTGGCATTGCATCTTAACCCCTACGCCAGAGTCCGATTTTTACTAGGTGCTCCATAAATACCCATGACAGTAGAACCCAGATATTTCTTTCTAACAAATTAAAGAAACACACAAATTTTTTTAAAAGTCTACACATCTATATGCATAGTGTTTATGCTCCCTTGTGGGACTTAGCATGTTCAGGTTTACAATGAAATCTTTTTGGGTCTTTGCCTATTTTTCATAACTAAACCACTAGTTCCATGAGGGCAAGAGCCCATATACCTCTCTCTGTATACCCCACAAGTTCACACAGCACCATGCACCTGCATGGCTAGCATTCAACAACGTGAAACAAACAAACATGCAAATGCTGGGTCCATGAAATCATATACTTGCCATTTCAGAGCTGGTGGTGGTAGCAGATGCTGTCCATGGCCCCAAGATGAGAACTGCCCTAAGATATGATTCACCAGTACTTCTTAAATACAGTGGGTCCTGACCTCCCTGCAAAAGGCTAAGCTTACATCAGGTTGAAAGTGGGTCATTCTCACTTATTTGTGAGCTCCATCATGCCACATAGAATAGGTCAACATTCAGGAAGCCTGTGGCTACAGAATAGAATATCTATGGTAAGACCATCGCCTCAGTATAAAACTCCTAACTTCCACAGTTGCTGAAGCATGTTGATACATAAGGACCCATGGAAGGCTGGTCATATTTTTAAGTAACTGATGACAGAAAGAAAGGTCTCTAAAAGCAGCTTCCTGGGAGCATCCCCATCTTAATAAAATGAGCTGCCTTGTACTTTTTCCTGACCTTTGGTTTCAGGTCAAAGCTTGAGTAAAAGGGATGAGAACAGTAGCCAGGACCTGACAGTCTCTGTTTCCCTGCAGCTACGGGTCTTCAAGCTGGCCAAGTCCTGGCCAACCTTAAATACGCTCATCAAGATCATCGGGAACTCGGTGGGGGCACTGGGGAATCTCACCATCATCCTGGCCATCATTGTCTTTGTCTTCGCTTTGGTTGGCAAGCAGCTACTCGGGGATAATTACCGTGACAATCGGCATAATATCTCCGCGCCCAATGAAGAATGGCCACGCTGGCACATGTATGACTTCTTCCACTCCTTCCTCATCGTCTTCCGGATCCTGTGTGGAGAGTGGATCGAGAACATGTGGGCCTGCATGGAAGTTGGCCAGAAATCCATATGCCTCATCCTTTTCTTGACAGTGATGGTGCTGGGGAACCTGGTGGTAAGTGCTGAGCCTCCCTGGGGGCACTGTCTTGGGGACAATGGAGAAGACTTCTGGGTTGTCCTAAAAAGCTTTGAAGTTGCACATTTTTATGCCCCCATCATACCTCCCTGACTGTAAGTCTTCAAACTTTGCAAAGTCATGTGGGGCATGTTCTAAGAACTGTCCATAGGAAGGTAACCTGACTTACTGGCATGAGCACATCGGAGAAGGATGGAAAGACCTGTTTAGAATCCCAGCTCTATGACTAGTAAAGCCGGATGACCCAGCACAAGAGACAATCTCCTCAAGCTTTAATCTTCTTCAAATCAAGAAGATAGTGCTTATTCATAGGCTTACCCAGGGAATTAAATTACAGGAGATGACATATGCAAATTGCCTAATGCACTGTCTAGGCCACAACAAGAACTCAGTAATTGTTAGCTGTTTGTTGAAGAAAAATTTCCTTCCCCACTCTAGTGGATCTCAGGAGATATTTTTCTTTAGGGCCATGAGAGCTGACTGATTTCTCTGAGCTACACTGATCCTAGCTATGAGCAGGAGGGCGGGCACGATGAGACAAGGTGAAAGGGAGAAGCTGGGTCATGGACAACAAGCAATGCCATAATGTCAATAACAAAATCCACTCCCACATTTGAGAGCACCTCACTGAAGACCTTTCTGCCAATTGCCCGCATTACCCCCCCCCTTCTTTATCCTAGTTGGCTCCATGACCTCAGCTTATCTCCACCCACTGCGGTTCTGGGCACCCTTGCTGTACCAGTGCTGGCTGTTGTAGGGGGACATGTGGACCCTCAGAAGCCGCTTTCTTACTGCCCTGAAAGTCAACCAATTTGGATTCTTTTCTATGAGAGTCTTACAGACACAAGAAAGCTAAACCAGAAGAGATGAAACAACAAACCCAAACTTTTCAGTCTTTCCCACCTGGGGCCTGGAGCCAAAGATGCCTTCCCCCACAATTCCCAAGTTAGGGGGTTGGCTGAAGATCCTTTCTTCCAGGCTGAGCTCAGCATGCCTGCAGAGCTACAGGGGCCCCTAACCCTCAGGCAGGAATTTTCTCTTTCTGAGCACTCTTAGAGCTCTCAAGTAGTTTCCTCTTCACGACCATTCCAGTAGGATGGGAGTCCCCACTCTCTGCTCATTGGAGAAGAACATGAAGTTAGAAACAGCAAGGAGATTACCCAGGACCCCAAGGCAAAGAAAAGAACCCAGGGCTTTGGCAGATGACAGCAGTCCCAGGGTAGACCTGTACGTGTTCCTTTCTGCTATGCCTGAATGTCCCTTGGGTCAGCAGGGCTGATCCTTCTCTATGGCAGACAATGTGTTTCCAAGCCTTGTCCACATGAGGCAGTTTGCTTGGGACATCCCCAGGACTCCCTTCAGTGGCTCTCAAACTGTCCATCCCCCCCAGAAGGAAAGCACGTTGGGTAGGCAGAGAGAGGCCCAGGTGTGGCTGTCTTGCCCTCTGGCTGGTTGCCAACCTGGCAGACTATGGAGGAACTCAGCTTGTTTGTCAAGCCATCATTGCTTGCACTCCTACTCTCCAGGTACTCAACCTGTTCATCGCCCTGCTGCTGAACTCCTTCAGTGCTGACAACCTTGCAGCTCCAGATGAAGATGGGGAGGTGAACAACCTACAGGTTGCCCTGGCACGGATCCAGGCATTTGGCCATCGTACCAAGAAGGCCATCTGCAGCTTCTGCACCAGGCCCTGCCTGCTGCCCTGGCCCAAGACAGAGCCCCAGCTGGTGGTGAAACTCCCACTCTCCAGCTCCAAAGCTGAGAACCACATTGCTGCTGATGCAGCTGTGGGGAGCCCCAGAGGGCTTCCAGTGTCCAGAGGCCCCAAAGACGACTACAACGACTTCATCACCAACCCTAACATATGGGTCTCTGTGCCCATTGCCGAAGGAGAATCTGACCTTGATGACCTGGAGGAGGATGGTGAGGAGGATGCTCGGAGCTCCCAGCAGGAAGTGATCCCTCAAGGGCAGGTGAGAGTCCTCCCACGGGACAGCCTGAAGGCCGGAGTGACAGGGGCAGAAGGAAAATTTGAATAAGGAGGTTGCCCAACATCCAGACTGGTACAGACTTGATGAGCCCCAGGCAAATCAAGTCTATGGGCACCCAATGTCAGGAAGCAAATACCATGCCAAGTTTCTGAAGGAGGTGGCCTTTGAGCAGAGCCTGGAAAAAAGGGTCAGAATCCCCCAGGCAAGTGAAAACAGGGGCAGGACCTTAGTCTCAGACCACTTTGAGGTTCTTGGGATTGTCTTTTGCGCAACTGTCCCTCTTACTTTGCCCAACTCAGGCTCTGTGCCTAAGATGCTAATGAGACTCCTCTAAGAACTAACAAGACTCCCCAAAGAACAAATGTTATCCAAGACTGAGATTCATCTGATCTTCATCAGATAGGGAGTCCTGATCATCATGGGACTCATTTATCCAGATTTTCCAGACAAAGGATGTCACAGGGAAATGACACTTGTTCTTTAGGGCCCCAAAGAATTCAAAGCACATTTAAGCCTTTTGGCAATATATATAATTTTAAATACTTTGCACAGTTCCCTACTACCTTAAGCTGCTGTATCAACTCTCACTGACCTCTTCTCAGTGACTTTGGCACGGTATGGAAGGCAGGGGTCCTGTGGGGTCTAGAGGCAGGCAGGGCGGCTGTCCAGGCCACTAAGTGGCCTCAGACAGCTGTGCTTTGAGTCTGTAGCTCTACCACAGCCTTCCTCCCCTGCAGCTGTCACTTCTCTTGTGTTCCAGCAGCTGCTATTATCAGCTGCCATATTTTACATGCCTTTGTGTGGGTGACAGCCGAGGGCAGGGCATCACCATCCCCGGAATAAACGACATGAACTTCATGATGACTGTCTCCACTCAAAGGCATTTTCAGATACTTTAGGGTCTGTGGGGGACTTCAGATGGCCAAGGTCTCTATCTCTCTGACTTCTGGACAAGTAGTAATGGTCGTGGTTAACATCTATTGAGCCAAACGCTTCATGCCAAGTGTTTTCCAAGCATTCACGGATTTAGTCAGCAAAATCACTGAATAAAGTAGATCTTGCCTTCTCAATTTTGCAGGTGGGAGAAATGGAGATCAGGTTGATACATGGCTTGGAAGTAATGGAGCCAAGAGTTAAAAAGACTCTTGTTATAGAGTTATAGAGACTCCAGGCTGACTTCACACAAGCGTGTGTATGAATGCCAGTATTTTTGCTGCAGAGATTAGGTTCTTATCTCTGGCAGACTATGAGGGAGAGATCTCTTCAAACTGAGAAGCAATCAGCTGAGGGTGGGCACAGGTGCCCACATGGGACCCTCTCTCACTAGCAGGAGCAGTTGCAGCAAGTCGGGAGATGCGAGGGTCACATGGCACCCAGGAGCCCAGGCTCTGGAATGTCCTCTGAGGACCTGGCTTCCCACGCGGGTGAGAAGTGGAAAGATGAGGCTGCTGCCCAGGTCCCTGCAGAGGTAGGTATGTGAACTTCTGGGAGGTTGAACAGCCCACCAGATACTGACCGGTGGGATGGTAGGGGCCAGAGGATGGGGCTGCTGGGGAAGTGGTGTTTCAGACTACAGTCAGCACATAGCCTCACGTCTCAGCGTGAGAATTATTAAGGTCTGTCCTCACCTCCAGGCTGGTCGTCATGATTTCAGTGGAAGGAAGGGGGATTCCACAGTTAGGAGGTAGGCAGTGATGAGGATGAGATCTTCAACCTCTCTGAGTCTTCTTGTCTTCCTCTCTGAAACGGAATGGTAATGCCTACCTGAGAGGATTCTTTTGAAGCTTAAATGAGATGCTGCTTGTCAAGTGTTTAGTTCCTGCCTGAGATGGAATAAGTGCCCAGAAAATGACAGCCAAGAGAAAAGGGAACAAAAGACAATGCACAGAGAAAGTGTCTTTCTGAGACAGCAGATGAAAGTCAGAGTCACTTGTGGGTGAGGAAGTCTTCCCTGTGACTCCCCCCACCCCCAATCTCTTTTGTCCACATCATTTTTTCCAGCCAAAAACATTCTGGTGCTCTGCAGAGGCTGTCCGTAGTGAGTAGTGTACTGACAGCCTTACGCAGCCTGAGCAGGAAGCAAAATTGGGGTTTGGGAATGTCATATAAGAGGTAAAAGGAAACTTGGTGGTTTCATTACAAATCTTTGATGAAAATAAGCTACAGGGAAGAGGCATCTAGAAAGGTTTAGTGTCGTTCGTACCGCGGCATTAAATTCAGGAATTTAACTTGACACCTAGCCTCTGAGAGCTGACGCCGTGACAGGCACCGGGCTGGGCAAAGATAAGGAAGACATCATTTGTGCCCAAAGTTATCGTGCCCTTCAGTCTGAGGAATGTCAGCCACTGGCTGTGTGCCCCTGGGCAGGGATGACCACAGCAGGGTGAGAGGAGAAGGTGGGTTGAGCTGGGGCTGGGGGACCAGGGCGGAACAGAAGCCACTTGGTTCCTGCCGGGTGAGGTTGCCACCTTCTACATGTGGACATCATTGTTTCCTTCAGAACATTCTCAGGATTTCCCTGGCTAGTCATCTCTACTCAGTGTTTTCAGCACACGGCTGCTGGGTATCGGTTTTGGTTTGGTTTGGTTTGGTTTGGTTTGGTTTGGTTTGGTTTGGTTTTTTCTGTCCATGACCCCGGCCAGGCAGAGAAGGGCCTGACAGTGACAGATGGGGACCCACCCCACCATTTGGGTCCATTAGCCAAGCTATCAGGTTTACTAATATGAGAGCAGCTTCAACTCCTAATTGAATTCATCTGGAGACATTATAGGGCTGGAGCTGCCAGGAGGGCAGCAGGGCCCCTACAGCATTGCTCCCTGATTAAATATTCAAGCCCAGTGAATGCCACGAGTCTTTATGGGTGTAATTACGGTGTCTCGGGCTCTCGCCAGCACTCCATCAGGGGCCTGGAGGTTTAAAGCCTCGCACAGCTAAACCTCTGGGGCTCCGTAGAGAGCATCACTGTTCTGGGCCTCAGCTGGCGAGGCCCCAAACACACAAAGATGGTTGCTGTGGGTCCAGCCCCAAGGGGCTCTCCCTGCCTCTCGGAGCCCTTGGCTGGGCAGACCTGCAGTAACCATGTGTAGACTCACTGGGGCCCTCAGAGAGCTGAGTTTGCTGCCCTGGGCTTCTGCCCTGCAGGGAGAGGACGACACAAGCTCCTCAGAAGGCAGCACGGTGGACTGCCTGGATCCTGAAGAGATCCTGAGGAAGATCCCTGAGCTGGCAGACGACCTTGAGGAGCCAGATGACTGCTTCACAGAAGGTAAAGCGTTGGCCACAGGACTCCTGTGCTGACATTCATTTGGGCCAGAATCACATTCAACAAGCTCTCATCTGGGTACCTGTGTGTCCGGGGCCATGGCCTGGGGTCCATGGAAGACAGACACACAGGACTGCTTGCTGCCTCCTCCCCCAGTCAGGGTCGGGGGCCGGCATCTGACACAAGCACCACGGTCACAGCAGCCTAGTGGGCCCACGTCAGACCCAGCCACCTCAGCACAGGCCTTCCTCCTCACCCTCAAAAACACCTCAGAGTAATAAACCAGGCCTCTTGAGGTTGAACAGGAAAAGGGTAAATACTCTTGTTTGGGGATATAAAGGACCAGAGGAGGGTCAGGCCATGTATATGTCCCTCAGTCTTCGGTGTAGCTCTGAAAGGCAGAACAAATGTCCACGACCATAGCACTCTGAACGCACCACATCTTGTCCTAAAGGTATAAAACACATCTTACTCTTTGTTTCCCTCCATGTCTAGAATAGAGAAGCACATTGTTTTCTCACTAGATATGCTGGCAATAAGGGGGTAGACATATAGTTCACACTATGAAAGTCATTGTGGCTTCAATAATACAAAAAAATCTGTAAACTAAAAAGCAACAACACTTCCTTGAGTTTCCAGTTCCACACAGCCCTGCGCTGGGCTGGACCCAGGCCCCATATTGACCATGTGGTGGCCTCTCAGGTGAGCAAGGGCTCAGGGCATAGCCCCTCAGACAGTACCAGACCCAGGCCCCATGACTTGTCAGGCTTCCAGAAATGGGTGGGCATAGGACAGGGGTCACACATATCTTCTCCAAGAAGGTTGATAATTGGGGAGGACTTGAGTGTGGGTGACACCAGTGGTAGGGAGGAACACCCAAAGGGCAGGATTGAGAGGCTACCTGAGAGGGGTACAGCTTCTCTCATATTCCGGAGAATTCCTTTCCTACAGGGTGGCAAGTGGGTTTCCCAGCAGAGTGCTTTCCTAGCATGGCCAGACCAAAAATGTTCCTTTCTCCCCAGGGGAAATCCCTCTCCATCAGTTACCTCTCCCCACAGGCTGCCTTCGCCACTGTCCCTGCTGTAAAGTGGACACAAGCAAGTTTCCGTGGGCCATGGGCTGGCAGGTGCGCAAGGCCTGCTACCGCATCGTGGAGCACAGCTGGTTTGAGAGCTTCATCATCTTCATGATCCTGCTCAGCAGTGGGTCTCTGGTAAGGGGAGGCGGGGTCCCTGCCCCAAAGCTCTCCAGATCAGGTCTCCCACAATCCCAAGTGCCTGGAGCTGAAGCAGGCAGCTCCCCCTGATTCCTAGCCTGAAAGTCCCCAATCAATGGCAGAAGAAGCTGCAGCCCAGCACACGGGCTCCCTTTAGGCGCAGGGGAGGGTAGATGCTTGTGGTCCATGTGTCCTGGCCTGCGAAGCCTGGCTGCAAGTATTTCAAGCAGTGAGGGCATGCATCCACTTTATAGATGAGGAAATGGAAACTCAAAGGGCCTGAGGCATTTGTTCATGTTTACCCAGCTTGTCAGTAGCAAAACCTACCTCTACCCCCATCTGATCCCAAAGCCCTGGCTTTCCACCCCCTTGGCCTACCAAACACCGGCCTTCTCCAAAGGCCCAGTGCAAAGATTGCCATCCTCCTGTCTTATCAAGCCACTTGCAAATACTATTATTTATTCTAGGCTCACAGTACATCATTATATCCACACTTCTCATAATGTAATTACCTGGGGGAGCTTGCTAAAAGGCAGATTCTGAATCAGAGCTGGGTGGGGCCTGAGAATTGGCATTTCCAACAAGCTCCAGGGGATGCTGAGGCCGTGGGCCAAAGACCACACTTTAAATAACACACTTTAAATAACTCTATGCCTTACAGGCATAGAGATACTGACTCAGGAGCCACTTCCTTAGCCCCTTGCTGAATGGCCAAGGAGGACAAGGAAGGAGGCTCTGATTGTTCCCTGCACAGTCTCAACTCATCTTCCCAGTGGACCAAAATAGCTGTAGACGCAGGAGGGAACTCGCCATCCTCAGGTGTCTGCCTCTTACGGTTGAGGAAGGCACAGCCCAAAGACATGAAGGGGCCTGCCTGGGGTCCCAGCTAATTAGTTAAAGGAGGACGAGAAGCCCGCTCTCCTGACTCATGGCTCCAAGTGTCTTCACTTGGTTTGTTCTTCCTGTGTCATTTACTCCCTAAAAACAATCTATTGGATATCTGGGCACCTACTTAAACACCAGATATCCCAGGAAGGGTGCCAAAGCCACTCTGTGTACTGGTTCAGCCTCGGGGAGGAGCAAAGGCAGGTGAGAAGACACGATCTGGGGTAGGGGGTGGGCAGGTCGGCAATGGCACTACACCATTCCCCAAGGGACTGAAGGGCGAAGAGAGTCTCTGGAACAAAGGCTGCTCTGGCATGGGAGAAGGGGAGGGTGTGGCAACATCTGAAAGGGTCCACTGCTGGGCACAGGGTGGTGACTGTCCATGGCCCCAGCTGGCTCTGTACAGCTCTGGTACACCGGCCACATAGCTGGGCAAGAGGGGGCTGGGTGATTTCTCCCCACCCTCCCCTCTTTCCTGTCCTCCTTGACGAGGACAATAGTCACATTTGCTGTTGACAAGGTGCTTTCCTCATTACCTCCTCCACTCCTGTCTTTCCCCATGGGCCTCCTCTCCTCATTTCTCTTCTCCATGCTCCCCTGCTCCTTCCTTTCTTTCTGTTCCCCTACTCCACTCACCCCAGCTGCTCCCTTCCCTCCCAGCAGGGAGTACAGATCCTGCACCAGCTGCTGGGCCCTCACCTCCCCATCTCCTTCCCCAAGGGACTGAACAGGCTGGCACCAAATTTAGTCTTCCTTATGCTTTTACTTTGAGTACTTAAATAAATAAATAAATATATAAATAACGGGAGTTTTCATCTGACAAAGTAAAGTGCAAAAAAAAAAAAAAAAAAAAAACCTTGGAAATCATGGGAAGATGCAAAGAAAAAATATCACCCATTTTCCTATCACTCAAAGAGAATCTCACTTTGAAAACATTTTGGTATACTTCCTTCCCATCTCTCTCATGCATATAATACATAAATATTACAAAGCTGAAACCACATTTATGCAATCTGTAATTTCTCAGTAAATTCTCACAGTAAATATACTCCTACTATCTGACTTAGTGGCTGCACTGCTTTCCATTACAGGAATGCACCACCATTTATGTAAATAATCCCGCTGTTTACTTCTAAAAAGCACCGAATAGCCTATGTCGACTCCTTTGAGGACATTGGCTTCTTTCCGGTCTTGGGTCCAGTTAGAAGCAGAATCTGCAGCAAGGATTTCTGGGCAAGCAGGTTAGGGAGGGTGTGTTCTGAGGGGAAGCCTGTGAGGGAGGCAGGACCAAGGGAGGAGGTAGAAGACAGGGCTCCCACACAGTCCACCTCAGCTTGATCCCACGGGAGCTATGAAGCAAAAAAGTTGTCACAGAGCTGTGCCACCTTGAAGCAAAGGGGGTAGTCACTGGCTGTGGCTGCCCCCAGACCAGGCATTTGGCCTCCCAGGCATTTCTGCAGGAGGAAGCAGTTTGCCTCAGCCCAGGGAGGTCCTTAGGAAAAGGGGGCATCCACCAGCCGTTAGCAGCCAACCTCACAACTGCTGGGGGACGACTGCCCTGGACCCTCCACGGGCGTCTGGGTGGGGCACCAAGAACATCGAGTGTCCTTAGGCTAAATCCATGAAGGCAGAATTGCTGGGCTCCCGAAACCTTTGAGCCCTCATGCCAGATTGGTCTCCCAGAAGACTGAGCTGGTTTGCAGCTCCCAGTTAGGCAGGAGAGGAGGGACGTCCCCAGGGCCATAGCAACCCTGGCCTTACCCTCATTCTTTTCTCTCTCCACCAATCTCTTAAGAGAAAAATGACATCTTCTTTCCATTTGAATTTCCTTAATTACCAGTGAGCTAGAACATTCTTTTTCAGAGGTTCATGGACAATTCTTACTTTCATTTTTGTGAGCTGCCTGTGAACATCCTTTGATGCTTTTATTTTTAAACCAAGTTGCTGTTAGGATCCCTTTGGTTCACTTCCAAGCCCCAATTTGAGAAGGTTTCTTTTCTCCTTTGCTTTCAGCTCCCCTGCAAAGAGTAAGCCAGGCTGCAGTCCTCATTGGCTCCAGGGGGTCCTGGTTTGTATCACACAGTGCCTCTTCCACTGGCCCTCGGAACCCTACCCCACACACATGTACCCTAAGCAGAAAAACAAAATGATACAGGCAAACTGGTTCAGCCTCCCAGGGGCTGAGGACAGGGTTGGTGGGGTCCTTCCTTATCACTGGACGCTAGTGCTGTGGGTCCAGGCAGCCTACCATTCTGCTCCCTTTCTTCCCTCCAGGCCTTTGAAGACTATCACCTTGACCAGAAGCCCACCGTGAAGGTCTTGCTGGAATATACTGACAGGGTGTTTACATTTATCTTTGTATTCGAGATGCTGCTCAAGTGGGTGGCCTATGGCTTCAAAAATTACTTCACCAATGCCTGGTGCTGGCTGGACTTTCTCATCGTGAATGTGAGTGGCTCATGGGCACACATGGAGCTTGGGATCCTCACCTCTGAGGGATAGCTGTTGCTAGCACCAAGAAAGTGATGGCCTCACCTCATGGGCCACTCCATAGTCTTGAGCTCTTAGCAAGGCCTCTGAGAATAGCTTGCACACTGGGGAATGGTAAGATCAGACAGTGCACAACTCTGGCACGGTGGTGATGCTCAGTCAAGTCCTCAGTTCCTAGGCCTCCACCCACAAGACCACTGACTGCCCTTCGTATTTGTCATCCAAAGCAAGATGACACTGGAGGAATTCAAGGGTCTTAGGACCTTGCATCCCTTGACAGGGCTTCTGGGCAAATGGGAGCCAATGACTGCATCACCCAGAGATTCTTCCCATCTTCTGCTTAAGTGGTCCTCAGCCCTGGCTATACTTTGGAATCATCTGGGAACTCTTAAAAGTACAGTAAACCAGTACTGCTACTCCCAGAGATTCAGATCTCTTCAGTCCTAGGTGAAGCTCAGGCATCAACATCTTATAGGAGCTCCTAGGCATCGTCCAATATGTGTGCAGCCAGATGGAGAATCACCGAGCTTGCCCCACCAGCTTCTCCCCAGTGGCACTAAAAGGGACAGAGGGTCCTTTGGAGAGATGCTGAGTTGAAGCACATGTGTTCAAATTCACATTAACCTGGGGCCACTTACAACTGCACAAGGGGATTGACCAAGTGCCTCCCACATGCTAGACCTGGGATTCCTCACTTCTGTGAGGAGACCTTTCTCAGTGAAATCTCCTAAGAGCCTTCCTTGCCCCCAAAAGCCAGGAGTGGTCGCTCTCTCTCATCCTACCCACAAAGATCCTCTATCTCTGTCCAGGTCTTTGCCCTCTAGGCTTTGCAGGATGGCTGCCTGAGTTATTTGCTCACTGTGGTGCAGCTGAGGGTCCCCACAGACAGGGGGAGGCTCATGCTGTGTTTGTCTCTGCCTCCCACACTCCAGCAGCCACCAGGACCAAGGGCTGCACATCAGAGGTGTCAGGAAATGTGTCTGTATTCAGTGCTCGCCTCCTGAAGCTGGATGGGGTCCAGTACAGAACATTCTGTCCAGCCTCCTATGCTGGCAGGTCCCCCACAGCAGGTCTGTGTACTCAGTTCTCTTCTTGCCTGATACCAAGACGCTGGCAGCATCAGGACACTGTACCGCAGGGATTAGCTGGGAGGCCTGAAATCTGAGTCACAGGTGATAACTTTGTGCATATAAAATAATTATGCACAAATGAAGGAGTGTTTTCTTCTGGCTTCACACCTCTGTTAGGGGCATAGTCACTCTTACCTACATACGTCTCACTCATTTAAGTCCTGATCACCTTCAATGCTCACCCTCTCATTCCATCCATCCTCCTCCTAATTCTTCCTTCTGATCATCCATCCTTCCGTCCACATATCCCTCCTTCCATCTACCCAGCCGTTCACCCTTCCTTTTTCTCTTCTAAACATCCATTCATCATTACTTCTTCCATTTATCCTGTCAGTCCTCTCCTTCCTTCCATCCATTCTCATTCTTCTTTCTCTCTTCTCTTCCACTTATCCATTCATCCTAACCTTCCTTTCATCTATCTATCAACTGGTTATTAATCCTTCTGTCTTTCTATCTTTTGGTTCATCTCTCTGACTATTTGATCATCTAACCTTTTACTCATTCATTCATGCATCTTTAATACAAGCATCATCCTAGCCATTCATTCTTCCATCTTCCCATGTTTCCTTTAACCATCTACTTATCCTTCCTTCTTTTTAAAAAGATTTTATTTATGGGGAGAAGGGGGTGGGATTATGGACATTGGGGAGGGTATGTGCTTTGGTGAGTGCTGTGAAGTGTGTAAACCTGGTGATTCACAGACCTGTACCCCTGGGGATAAAAATAATGTTTATAAAAAATAAAAAAATTTTTTAAAAAGATTTTATTTATTTATTTATTTATTTATTTATAAGAGAGAGCCCATGCACAAAAGGGGGAAGGACAGAGGGAGAGGGAGGAGCAGACTCCCTGCTGAGCATGGAGCCCAATGTGGGGCTCAAGCCTAGGACCCCAGGATAACCTGTACTAAAAGCAGACCCGTAACTGACTGAGCCACCCAGATGCCCCCATCCTTCCTTCTTTCCACCCATTTACCCATTCATCCATTTTCCTTTCACTTCTCAACCAATCAACCTTCCATCCATTCTCTAATCTCTCCTATTCATTTATTCTATCTAAATCTCTTTCCATTCATCCATCAGGCATTTCGCTCAGCCATCCGTTCTACTCCCTTTCATCCATTCCATCCATCCAGTGTGCTATACTTCCATATTTTGTCCTTCTTTCTTTCATCCTTCCTCTCAACTGCCTGTCCTATCCATTATTCTATCCAAACACTCTTCCATCCATCTTCCTTCTTTCTCTTCTTCTTTTCATCCATTCCAACATGCCTCTATACTTTCTTCAATTTATCAAATGTTTATTTTTGACTACTGAACATAGGATTGTCTTATGCAGTGCTGTGGGATGAGCAGAAACCAAGAAGTAAAAACCCCCTATCTCTAAGAGTTTGTGCGGTAATCTTTCAGCAGATAAGACACACAGAGAAAAATAAACCTATTATAAGGGTGGTATGTGGTGAGCACTGCTGGAAATAATTATTGTCTTAGGGACACAGAGACAAGAGCCTGTGGGGGTGGGGTAGTTGGGAAGGCTTCGTATAGGAACTGACATTAAATGTGGGGTTTAAAATGAGCAGGAGCATTGAAATGCAAAGAGGACTGCGGGATGGGGGGGCAATTTTATTTAGAAGTTGACCCTGAGCAAAAGTACAAACACAGATAAATTTAGGGAACAATTTTACTTAGGTAGAATATATGAGTGAAATACGACTGAAAAAGTAGTATGCAGCTAAATAATACAGGCTAAAAAATCTAGGACTTAACCTGAGGATGATAAAACACCAATGAATTCTGGGAGTAGAGACACACATGATTGTAATCAAATTTGCAGTGGAGAATGGATGCAATACTAGAGACCAGTTGGGGGGCTAACAGCCTGAGCAGTGGGAGTGGAGCTGGGCTTGGTGGAGGGCTTTGACCCCAGACCCTGATTCCTCCAGCTATAGATTTTACACATGAGGCAGCCTTCCCAGGAGGCTGAGCAAAAGACTGAATAGGGTCCAGCATAAAACTGGCTTCAAACCTCCCCTCCCTCTGTCAGCCAGACAGCTGGGTGCCACATGCTGGTGTCTGGAGCCCTGCATGGATGAAGAAAAGGTATTTTTTCCATTCCCTGTCTTTGTCCCAATGGAATAAGCATTTAGAGAATAGGCATTGTTTGAGGCTCTAGCAACCAAATGGAGACCCCTTCCTTCCTGAAGGTCTGTTGTATCTCCCGACCTAGCTGCCAGGAGAAGCTAAGCCTGAATTTAGCCCACCAGTCATGGTGCAGTTGGGGTCTTCCAGAATTGGGTTACAGTATCCAGCAAGCTGAAGCCTATGCATATGGTACCACGCTGGGACCTTCAAAGCTCCTGGAAGGTGTGGTCATTTGTCCATGTTGATTTATGTCCCTCGGTCCAACACTTAAAAAAACAAAACAAAAACCCCAACAGGGAATCATACAACCTAGTCTTTGTATCTCAGCCACCTGTCAAAGCTGGATTTCATAGATCCATGCCACTCACTCTAACTTTGACTCCTTCATTTTATACAGGGCGAAAATGTGACCTGGACTAGCAAAGCACTGACCCAAAGCCAAATAAATAAATAAATAAATAAATAAATAAATAAATAAAATCAGGGGTTGAGAAGGGAAAGAGACCAGGACTCTTTGCCATCTACTTTTCTTGGCAAATACAGTTGAGACTCACTTTGCATTCTTCAAAATAGACTTTCAGCACCACCTCCACAAAGGAAATCATCTCTCCAAGTCTCTGAAAGTCAGAGTTTCAATGCTTTTGAAGTCTGGCTGGTGCCTCTGGAGGGGAAAAAGAAGGTTGATATAATACACTGGGAGCTTGACCACCCACACAACACAGCGTGGTGCTGTGGAGGACCGAGGTTTTCTTTCCCAGAGGTTCAAGAAGTAATGAATGAAATCTTTAATAAGGGAAAGAAATGGAACTGTCCCTAGAACTTCCACTGGAGTTCAAAATAAGATGGGAGCCAGGATGATGGCTTGGATAGAGTGTGGTTTGGGAGGGATTTCCTGTCTCCTTCTACCAGGACCTCTGGAACCTAGAGTAATGCTTTTGCTCTCTGCCTGCCTTCAGATCTCCCTGACAAGCCTTATAGCAAAAATCCTGCAGTATTCTGACGTGGCATCCATCAAAGCCCTTCGGACCCTCCGTGCCCTGAGGCCCCTGCGGGCTTTGTCTCGATTCGAAGGCATGCGGGTAAGACCTATCTCCAGACTGCTCTGGTCCGCAGCATTTGGTACCCCTTCCCTGCTTCCCATGCCCCACATGCCCCTGAACCTGAGCTCTAGGCCTACCCCAACAGGTGGGCTCTTGGTACTCGTTTCCCACTGGGATTTTGGTAGCACTGCCATACCCTAACACTCTGGTTTTCCTTCGTGTCTCTTTGTGAACACTCCCCCCGTCTCAACTCAAAGATCATGTCTATCAGCACTCAGACTCACACTTTCCTGCTTATAGTGAAGTGTGCTTTAACATCTCTTACCTCGATCTCCCTAACCTGCCTAATGTCCTTTTTGCCAAGATCTCCAGAACACCCCAAATGATTCATTTTTCCAAGACAAATGAATCTTTCCTCTGACACTCCATTTGAATGTGGTGGCACCATCAGCTCAGCACCATGGCTGTCATCCACTGGAATGCATCCTCCCCAACACAATGTAGTCATGGGTTCCTATGGATTCTTCCCTTTCATCCAAACTTTTCCTTGCCCATCACTGTCACCCCCACTGTGTCCTCACTGTCTTCCTCACAATGGAATGCTCACAAGCCAGGCCTTTGAATTACTGGGGGGACAAGGGATTGCTATTTTGTCCCCCTCCCCTTCCTCCTAATTATAAAAGGCTCCAGGTACTGAAAGTAAGGTTTTGTTTTCTTCCCCCATTGACTCAAAGAAGACATCGTATCTTCAAAAACAAAAGTGGACTATAAAAATTCACTTGTACCTTCACAAACACTAGAAACTTATGATTGAAATAGTTTGAAATTTGTTTTATTTTATTTCTAGGTTGCTGCTTTACAAATAAGCATGTTTGTGAATATGGATTTTGATTTTCACTGATTCTTGGCCAAGGCACACCTTGGTCTGTATGTACAAGCACAATACACCCACTCACACCCCTAAAAGAGCATGTAAGTTCATCCATCTCCTCAATCCTGGGGAAAGACCTAAAACCTGCCCAGAACATTTAGGGAGAAGATCTAAACCCATCTTCAGCTACCCAGTACCTCTCAGTCTTCTGAGTCTGAATTATGGCTCTAATTAACCCACTTCCCGTACTGCTTGCAAAGACCACTGGTTCATGAAGCAGAGTGAGTGTAGACAGAAGTAGGATTCAGCAAGAAGGGTTCCAAATCCTTTTGCGTTTCCCCCCAGGTGGTGGTAGATGCCCTGGTGGGTGCCATCCCATCCATCATGAATGTTCTCCTCGTCTGCCTCATCTTCTGGCTCATCTTCAGCATCATGGGTGTGAACTTCTTTGCGGGGAAGTTTGGGCGGTGCATCAACAAAACCAATGAACACCTTTCTCTTGTGCCTTTGTCTATTGTGAATAACATATCTGACTGCAAAGATCAGAACCACACTGGCAGCTTCTTCTGGGTCAATGTGAAAGTCAACTTTGATAATGTTGCGATGGGTTACCTAGCACTTCTGCAGGTGGTAAGTTCTGAGATCAACCATGTCTCTTCCTTTGACTATTTTATAATGTGGAGGGTCTGGGGTCTTCCAGAAGTTGCCATGTAGAGACTTTGCAAGAGGTAGAAATCAGTGTGAGCTGAAGTCACTACCCATTCCTACAGACGAGCATGAGGCTGCAGGGCCTTACCCATGAAAGTGATGTCACAGTGGTGCAATTAGACAAGTGTGGGCTGGCAGCCTAGAATAAAGGGATGAGCCTGCAATGCATCTGTATCAGGTGATAACTGAGAATTTACTCTTTGTACAAAATAGACATGATATAGCCACCTGTTCAGTCTTCTACTGAAGATCCTCTCCTAGACAGTAATAAATTGTATTCCAGGTCTGTTATAGTGATAGAAAGTGTTGGTGGCGATGACAGGCAAAAACATCCACACTGCCATTCATTCATTCATACCTTGCCTTCATCCATCAGTTTTTGATGCAATTGCTTATACACTTGTCATGCAGTTACCCACGCCTTCCTACATCCCATTGTTTGTTCATGCATTGGTTCAACAAATAATCCCTGAATGGCTGTGGTGGGCCAGGTGCTGTGCTTAGCCCCAGCAGATATAGAGAATTGCCTCCAGGGGGCCCGTGCTCTATGAGAAAAACAGACAAATAAGTGAATCAAAACAAAGTTCAGCATAGACTATGGTCAGACACTGAGTGGCCTCTGCTCCTTGTTTCCAGGCAACCTTTAAAGGCTGGATGGACATCATGTATGCAGCTGTTGATGCCCGAGATGTGAGTCTCAGCCTGCCATGCCTACTGCCTTCCCTTTGGTCCATCCTACTCACATCAGTCTGTTTGAAATGGAATGAAGGTGGCTTTGGTACCAAAAACGGCAGTCCCCCAATAGCCTGGCCTTATCCTTCCCTGGAGCAGTGTCCAGCTGGCCCTCTCTTGAATGTTTAAGCCAACCTCACCTGTTCCCTTACCCTAGGCTTTTCAAGTTCTCCTGCTTACCACTGAGGAAAATATCAGATAACCTCTCCAGGCCTGTGTGTGAGAGCACTCCCTGGGCAGAGGCAGGAGTGGGGTGCTGGCCACAACAAGGATATTGTCATGGCATCAGGGGGAGGAGATGGGTGCTGCTGAGGAAAGACACTTTGCTGCTGGGGCAGAGCTGATGCCCTGATTCTGATTCTCGAAGACTTGACTTTCTTCAATGCCTCAGAGTCCCTCCCCCAAGGGTAAAGGATTGAATGTCCACAGGGGCAACCTTCACAGATAAGTTTGGGGAATCTGCAGATAAATGCTCCAGCTTCCCAGACCCTTAGAGGTACAATTCTGAGGTTCATTCTGTGCAGTTCACTGGAGAACCCCAACAGGATAGAGTACCAGTTGCCCCCCTGTGATGGCCTGCTTAACAACACTTCATTTGGTTTATCTCCTATTTACCCTCCCCATCCCTCAGTCCTGCTTCCTGACTCTCAAATAAACCACCCACCTATACCCAGGTCCTTGTCTCAGGGATGAACACAAACATACCCACCTGCTCCCCATGCCTCCCCTTGTCTATTCACAGGTGAACTTGCAGCCTAAGTGGGAGGACAATGTGTACATGTACTTGTACTTCGTCATCTTCATCATTTTTGGTGGCTTCTTCACACTCAATCTGTTTGTTGGGGTCATAATTGACAACTTCAATCAACAGAAAAAAAAGATAAGTGGGGCTCGGGTGTTTCCATGAATCCTTCCCTCCCTGTCACCTGACTTCATGACTAAAGCCAACACTCCCTAGCCTTCATGTCTGACCAGAAGCCCAGTTTGGGCCTTTTATACCAACATCCACCTTTGCACCCTGATTGTAGCACTCACCCCTGCCTGGTGTCCTGGGGTTGCTGCTGGAAGAGCTGCATTTCTCTGTGTCAACAACATCCCCACTTCTGTCTGGGTCCCCTTCCTCTTTCCCAGAGTGCCCGGCTCTTCCCAGTTGGAACCAGGTATGCTGAGTGTGCCCCAGGTAACCCTTGGGAAACATCAAAGGGTAAAAGAAAGGGCTCCAAAACTTGTTGCCTCTGTCTGGAGCTCTGACCCCCAGAAGCACTAAGTCAGGAGGCCTCCACAAGGGCCAGAGATCCAGTGTTGGCAGAATCCCAATCCTCCCTGGGATGGGGAGGAAGACCCTTGCCTCCATGGATGCTGACTCTGATGAATAGGAACTGAATCTCAAATAACCGCTCATACTTACATTAAAATGTTAGGGCATTAAAAGTGTAAGATGCTTTCTTGTTACCCTCTATTTACCCTTTCATTTAACACCTTCCATTCCCTTGAGGTAAATAAAGCACCACTTTAGACTAAAGTAAGCTGAGATCAAGAGGAAAAAACAGGGTCCTATGGATAAGTCACATAGTATAGCACCAAGAGCCCAGGATTAGTTTTGGCATCATACAAACCTGGGCTTGCATTCCCAGTTCAACCACTCGCTAGATGGCTGATCCTAGCAATTACTGAAAACTCTCTGAGCCTCAGCTTTCTTGTCTATTCAGTGGAGTTAATAATACCTGCTCATAAGATTCTGGTGAGGTTAAAGTAAAAGCCTGTACAAGAAGGTAGGTTAAGTGTCTGCTTTTCTTCTCAGGTCATGATCCTAAGGTCCTGGGATCAGGCCACTGTTTTGGGCTCCCCACTCAGTGGAGAGTCTTCTCCTTCTCCCTCTGCCCCTCCCCCCCCATCCTTTCTTGCTCGCTTGTTTTCTCTCTCTCTCTCTCAGATAAATAAATCAAATCTCAAAAAAAAAAAAAAAAGTACCTAGTTTAGGACGGAGCTACTGTACTATATTATATTTTAGAATAAAAGACTAATGGCATAGGCTTCCCACCTATAGGAAGTCCTTGCCAGAGTTCTGGGCATAAGAAGTGGGCAGCCCTTCTCCACCCCAGAGGGGCTCAGCAAGACAGCTATGAAGTGCTGATCAATGTCATCCACACCCTTGAGGGCTTTGAGACCACTCAAACAACCCATTCTCCATTTTATAGGTGAGGAAACTAAGTGAGACCTTGACAGGGTCATGTTAGGTAACAGAATGAGATAAACCAGTGATGAATTTGGGGGTTGGGGCTATATATGCTGACTCCTTGCCCAGAATTTTCAGTGCTCCACCCAGTGTTCCCAATCCTCTGCCCCTGCCCCACTGAGAGGTCTCTCCCTGAAGGCTCTCTGTATCCATAGATTTTCTAAAATCTCCTCTCAAATCCCAGAGATCTCAAACCATTTCCCAAGCATTTGCAGTTAACTACTTTACATAAACATGGTATGGAAATGGGAAGAATTCAAATTAGGCCAGGAATTTGAGGTATTGAATGAAGGGGTTCTAGAGGGTCCTCAAAGAAAACCCAAAACTAAGGGAGGAAGGCATTTTTGATGGTGAAAATTTTGACACTGTAAAGCAGAAGTCAATGCAAATGGTGGGACTCAAGAGAACCAATAAAGAGTTCTCCAAGGACCCTTGGATAAGGCAGTAACTGTCCTTAGCTCCTCCTCTCCAGGAAGGGGTTAAGGGGCCGGATCTCAAGGTCTTTGCTGCAGAAGGCCCTGAGAGAATATCCTGTCCTAGGCAGGAACTAAGATTCCAGAAGCCCAGTGGATTTGACTAAAATGGTCAGGCTGGATGCAAGGCTCAGATTTAAACAATATTTACTTTCTCCTTAGGTTCTGCCTCCAGATTCTTCCCACCCTCTTTTCAAGCATCCCCTCTGGGTTCTTATGGAAGAGAAACAAACAGGTTTTGTTCCAGAGACTCAGGCAGGGAGACAGAGCTGGGGCTCTGTCCCACCCACTCTGTCACCGATTGTGGCACCTAGGCAGGTCACTGCTTGATTCGGGCCTTGACATTGTCTTTCTGCAGAGAAGGAAGAATGTGGAGATGTTGTTCTTTTCCAGCATACTCTGATTTTGGTAGCCCTGGGAGTTCCTGTAACTTTAATAACAGTGGTGTTTGTTATCCTCTCCTGTACTTAGGGGGCCAGGACATCTTCATGACAGAGGAACAAAAGAAGTACTACAATGCCATGAAGAAGCTAGGCTCCAAGAAGCCCCAGAAGCCCATCCCACGGCCCCTGGTGAGCCCCGGAGCAGAATGTGTCTGGAAGTCCAACCAATAGCTTATGCCTATGGTGGGTGGGTAGGGGTTGGCCAGTGCTCTCTGTGAACGGGGAAAACTGGGTTGAATTTGGGGATGATGTAATGAGAGTTCCCTGGCCCAAGGAATTAGAAGCATTAAAGAAAAAACTCTGGTCTTCTGGAGAGAGTATATCTCCATAGGTACTCCAAATATATCTATTTAAGGAAGTACTGAGTTCCCCAACCAGTTTAGGGTTCACTCACAAGATTGGGAGCAGGTTAGGCTAAATGATACTAAAGATGGTAAGAGTCCTGAGATGAAGCGGTTTTGTGGTTATGCTTCAGGATCTAGGTGGCAATGAATCTCCAGCCTCATCCTACATCCCACCCCATGCCTACAGTACATAGATAGGAAATGGCCAAAACCCAAGCCCGTAGAATCCTTGCCCCAGTCATGGTCATGGTCATGGTCAATAGGAGTCAAAAATTATCCCATCCTTGTGTTTAAAGATTGACCAAAACTTAGAGCTATACTCCACTTTGATTTCTTTATTCACAAAAACCTTAAGAGACATGCCCTCCATTACCCCATGAAACACAACACCCAAACCATACATATTATCACTTAAGTTCCTCTCAGTCCTCCACTAGAAGATGGAAAATGTCAAACCTCTAGTTAGCCTCTGCTGAGAGTGGATGAACAGGTTTGTCAGTGGGAGTATTATTATGTAGGAAATGTACAGTAACCTCTTCCAAGAGTTTCTGAGCCATCAGAATGGAATTGACATCTTGTTCACTTACATAACCTTTCTGTGGATAAGATGCAGTATCTGTGAAGAGAACTACAGCTGTGTCTAGGACACTATGCCATTGGCACCCCCTCCAACCACCACTACCAGGGCAAAGCCTAAAGACCTACAACAAAGGAGAGGACCTTTTTCTAGAATTAAGGAGACATATTCTGTTGGCCAAGGCTTTAAGATTTCTAAGTCAAGGTATGGGATTTATATAAATTGCTAAAAACTTCATGAGCACATAGTCTTGAAAACATTCGCAGGGGGGGAAAAATTCTATGACCTTTGGATATACTTTACTTGGAAACAGTGGTCATAAATGTATTGGTATGCTCGGTTCCGATAAGAAGTGTTATAATGAAGGGTGATAGGATGTTCAGACCTCTGTAGGGGCAGAGGTTTCCTTCCAAATCCCTATCAAATCAAGATAACTGAGGTTCAGTGAGCCTTAAGTCTCAGGAAGTACCCCTCAGTCATCCAGTCCAATGAGCAGGAACAGGCTCAGAATGAAAAGATGTAGGTAAGTGGCTGAGCCCAGCCAATCAGCATCAATTCAGGAAAGAAAAATCCTGCGACTTACAGAGAAACAAGCAGATGAGTCCCTGCTGGCCTTCACTGGTGGCTGGACTAATGCTGAATCTACACTTGAACCAGACACTAAGGAGTCTGTGCTATGGACATCCCTTGGCAAAATCATGACAGTCACCATTTCTCCTAATCAAACCATTACCAAGACCCTCCAAGGTTGACAGTGAGACAGGCCCACCACACGGATAAGGGAAGTGAGACCTCACAACCTAACTGTGTTTCTGAGAGTCATCATCCCTTTGGATGGGAAGGGGGTATATTATTAATTAACTATCAGTACTGCCCTAGCTTTAGTGGAAGAACGTGGCTCTCTCCTTAACACTCTGTTCCAAGCATAGCCAACACTTTTTTCCCTTTGTTCCCCTATCATAGCCAAGACAAGGCTGGAACATTTAAACAAGGCTTTAAAGTCTTATGGGTCCCAAAGAAAAAACTAGCAGATCAGGGGCCCAAGCAGCAACTGCATATGGCTGCTCTCCAGGGTCCACAAGTCTCGTCCCATCCTTGCTCCTGGAGAGCAGCCATATGGCAGGCCACATCTTGTCACCCACCACCCTGTCAGATAAGCCTGATCATCTGCCTTCCTCAAAGTCCAGAGCCAAGAAAGAAACACCAGCAAAAAGAGAAATTCCCACTCCTATCTAAGGTTCACCCTCCCAGATCCAGCTCTCTTTTCACTAGATTATTGGCACTGGAATACTCACCTTCTTCCCTTAGCGGCCCCAATAGGTTGAGCTGGTCAGATAAACAGAGCACTGACACAAGAGTTCTGCCCCACAGGAGCATAGGTGCCATTTCATAGCAGGGCCAACTTGGGATACACATACACATACTCACTCCACCTCACCACTGGCAAAGCTCAAGTTCTAAATTGTATGCTTCATCCATAGCAAAGGCTACAGCTTCCACAAAACTGGGAAGTTTTATTCTATAACATTCCTTGCTATAGAAATTACTAAAAGCAGGTTTCACGTACTTCACTATATAGGAAAATAATAGGCTCACATCATCAGTCACCCACTTCAACATCTCTGAGAGCACTGAGAGTTGCAAAGGAGTGAACCCTGCTCACAGGTTAAGCCAAGAGCAGCCAGCAAGCTGCTCCATTCCCCAGCATCCAAATACTCAGGATGCCCACAACTTAGTAATGTTGTCACCTGTTCTGTTTAATTAGATGTTGTGTGGTCATGAAAGGGCTTTATTTTTTCACCATTTTCAGTGATGAAATTGAAGTTATTAGGAGCTCTTCAATCCCCTTCCTACTCTGGAAAATACATGGGACATCAGCTATCCCCAGATCCAGGCCTACCTGTGTCTGATTCTTTGCTCTAACTCCACAGTGTAACAACCTCTCCTCACCAGGAAAAATAAAGTGAGACCCATTCTCTGTCTCAGCCCTTCTTCCCATGTCTGCTTTGCAGCTCCTATGAGCTCTCTGATGAGACACATAACAGGGTCCTCTCTGCCTCCACTCATACAGAGGCCAGCACATAGTATACATTCAGTAAGTGCCTGTTGTATACAATAGAGTGATCTTCTAATTTTATATGAGGTGTGGGTAATTCAGAGCTATCCATTCTGTCATCCATTCATTCATCTATTTATTGAACATCCATTGCATGCCAGGTACTCTGCAGACACTGAGGAAAGAGCAGTGAGTAACACATAAAAAATTCCTTCCCTCAGAGACTATAGTCCTGTGACATAGAAATAAAATTAGCAAAAATCACACAGATACCAATTCACAGGTTGGAGAGATTCCTAAGAGAGAAAGAATGGAGTGAAGAGCAAAGGGTGCCTAGGACTGAGCCTTGAGGTGCTCCAACATCTAAGGGTTGCATGAAGAAGACTCAAAAAAGAATAGATAGAAAGACAAGAACAGACACTTCTCCAATCAAGACATACAAATGGCTAGTAGACACATGAAAAAATGTTCATCACTAGCCCTCAGGGAGATTCAAATTAAAACCACATTGAGATATCACCTTACACCAGTTAGAATGGCCAAAATTAACAAAACAGGAAACAACATGTGTTGGAGAGGATGTGGAGAAAGGGGAACCCTCTTACACTATTGGTGGGAATGCAAGTTGGTGCAGCCACTTTGGAGAACAGTGTGGAGATTCCTCAAGAAATTAAAAATAGAACTTCCCTATGACCCTGCAATTGCACTCCTAGGTATTTACCCCAAAGATACATATCTAGTGAAAAGAAGGGCCATCTGTACCCCAATGTTTATAGCAGCAATGGCCACGGTCACCAAACTGTGGAAAGAACCAAGATGCCCTTCGACAGACGAATGGATAAGGAAGATGTGGTCCATATACACTATGGAGTATTATGCCTCCATCAGAAAGGATGAATACCCAACTTTTGTAGCAACATGGACAGGACTGGAAGAGATTCTGCTGAGTGAAATAAGCCAAGCAGAGAGAGTCAATTATCATATGGTTTCACTTATTTGTGGAGCATAACAAATATCATGGAGGACAAGGGGTGTTAGAGAGGAGAAGGGAGTCGGGGTAAATTGGAAGGGGAGGTGAATCATGAGAGACTATGGACTCTGAAAAACAATCTGGGGGGTTTGAAGTGGCGGGGGGGGGAAGGCTAGGGTACCAGGTGGTGGATATTATAGAGGGCACGGATTGCATGGAGCACTGGGTGTGGTGAAAAAATAATGAATACTATTTTTCTGAAAATAAATTAATTAAAAAAAGAAAAAGAAAGACAAGAAAAGAACCAAGGAAGTAAGGCATGTTGAAGACTAAGAAAGGAGAGTTTCAGGGTGGCAGGTGTGGCAAGCAATGCCAAACAGGTGTCCTTGTACTTAAATTCTGGAGGTCATTGGTGATCTTAATGAGAACCATCTCAGTAACAGAATGTGGACAAAAGCCATGTGGGGAGTGAATTGAGAAATGAGTGGGAACAGTGATTACAGAAAATGCCTTCAAGAATTCAGCTGTGAAAGTGGGGGGGAGAAGTAGGGTGGTAGCTGGAGGGAGATGTAAGGTTCAGGAAGTTTTTTTCTTTAAACTAGGAAGAGCTAGGTCATTAGAGATTTACCTAAGGAACCAAGAGTAAGTAACCAATAGTGGGCAAGTCTGGCTAAAAGCCTCATTCCTTAGTAATGAAGCCAGAGGATCAGGAGGTTGGTAAGTGGCAGCAATGAAGAAGAGGTGAAGGTAAACTACCTAGATGACACAAGCTTCAAAGGAGGAAGGGTTTTGCAAGATGCAGGAGGAGCAAAGGTCTGAAAGTTATAGTGGGAAACAAGAAGGACTCCAGGCCTACCCTCCTGCCCTAGAATACGTAGGGTAGGGGAGAATGAGCAGCCACTGGGTTTGCAGTTCTTGAACTTGTGCTATGTAGAAACTATGGGAACTGAATGTTAAATAATACATGGTCCCATCTTCAAAGAGCCCACTCTCTAGTAGAGAAGAAAAGAAACACACACGAAATGCTAGAACTCAAGTCTGACCAAAGGCTGTGGGAGAGAGGAAATGGGCAATGTAGTGCGATGTGATTAGGAAATTAGGGAGATCTCCCTGGAAGGAGTGGGGCTTAAGAAAAATAGATACTCAAGACTATTGGAATTTAGATAGCCAAGTGATGGAATGGGAAGAGCTTGCAAATGGTCCACCAATGAGGAAAATTGCCTGGTGACTTCAAGGGGATGGGAAAGGCAATGAGGACTTGACTTGAAGAGTTGAAGTAGAATCAACTAAGAATAAGATTTTGGAAGGTGTAAGGACAGGACTTGGCTTCTGTTTGGATGTGGTGTGAAGAAGGTAAGAGACAGGTTTCAGAAAGCCTTCTATGGAGAATGCAGCCTCTCCAGATGCCCCTTGTATATTGGCCAGAAAGGCACTGATGGACCATCTCTTGTTTTCCCAGAACAAGTACCAGGGCTTTGTCTTTGACATTGTGACCAGACAAGCTTTCGACATTGTCATCATGGTCCTCATCTGCCTCAACATGATCACCATGATGGTGGAGACTGATGAGCAGAGTGAAGAAAAGACAAAAATCCTTAACAAAATCAATCAGTTCTTTGTGGCTGTCTTCACGGGCGAATGTGTCATGAAGATGTTTGCCTTGCGGCATTACTACTTCACCAATGGCTGGAATGTGTTTGACTTCATTGTCGTGGTCCTCTCCATTGGAAGTAAGTGGGCTTACAGGTGGTGGGGAAACCCAAACTCTGCTTGAGTTGTTTGGGCTGTTTTGGTTTTTTTTTTGTTTTTTGTTTTTTTCAAAACCAAGAGGATAACCAACAAACTTTTTCAATATACATTATATGTTAGAGGAGCCCAGTATTTGCTGCTTTCCAAGAGCAGCAGATTTAAAATGTCCCTATCCTCTCTGTGAAAGGGAGAGTTTCCATTGGCCTTCTCCATGCTATCACAAAGTGTTTTTAGACACCCACTGTGTGCATACCCCATTGCCTGAACTTTGGGGCTGATAGGGACAATCACTCCTCCAGATGATATATGATGGAATTTCCAGTGGGCCTTATCTTGATGGTCTTCAAAGAGGAGAATGGGTGGTATGATTTGAGGTGAGTCATTAAATGCTTTCTGGAAAAGAAGGTGGTTGCCAGAAGAGTGAGTAAAAACTAAGAGTATTCAAAGAGTATTCAACCAAAACTATTCAAAGGAGATTCTTAAGTCAAGAATCTGCAATTAAATCTTTATATAACTATCTACTTAGGGAATGTGAGTCAAAGAATCTTTGACAAGTCAAAGAATCAATGCCAAGAGATCAGTGCTCTTAGAGCCTAGTCTGGGTGTTGAATAGACCCGGTATTGTGGGGGCCAATGGGTGTTCAGAGAAAACTCATAAAGTCAGATGTTAAAGCAGGGAAAGGAGCCACCACAACTGAGAGTTTGCTGACTTCTGAGGTCTAGACCGGGTTCCTTGGATCTTCACAACAGCTCTCTGAAGGAATGTCATTATCCTCATTTTATACATTTTAAAATTGAGCCTTACAGATTAATAAAATTGGGTAAGGTCATATAGTTTGTAAAGGATAGAGCTGAATTTAGACCTAGCTAATGTTCTTCTAATGAGTTAGCTGCCTTCTACCAACAACCAAAAGAATGTCCTTAGCCCTCTTGTAGTTTAGGCACAGTCTGGCCCTACAAAGGCCAAATCCCAGTGCACCGGATTTACTTGGCATTATAAATATATCCTGACCTATTATATCATGACCTGCTTAATTTTCATGTCAAAACATTGCTGTAGATTTAATTTTCCATTGATTTACCATCAAGAGCTAATAGCATCTAAATACAACTTGGCAGAACTTAATCTCTCCACCCCGCTGCTGAAATACAGCCTTGGACTGTTCGTTTGGGAAGTTTATGTTTATTTTTGTTTTCTGTTTTGTTTTGTTTTCCTGTTGCTGCTGTTTTTTGTGGGAGGTTTGTTTTGTGTGTTTGCTTTCCAAACTGAGAAACTCTAAAGATCATTTTGACTTTATAATAGAGAAAAGAGCCTGCTTATGTGACTGCCATATCAACACTCAGAGTACTCCATTCTATGATGGCGACACTGTAACTACCAGTTCCAATGACCTACACAGCAACACAATCCACTGGTTAGAAATCAGTCATAGAGACTGCTGGAAAACAAGCGAAAGAACCCACCTCTTAATCCTTCTGCCCTCCCTCTCTCCCTTTCTCCCTTCCCACTAGCAAGACATGTACTGAGTAACAATTTATTACAAGTATAAAGACTCATACTCCCTTGAGGTATTATGTAGACTTATTGGCTGGCAGAATCTTAGTAGATTATATAGACATATACATCCTAATTAAATTTGCTTTAAGAGAGGGGCTTTCATAAAGTTTTTAATAATACAATATTATAATTACTCCCGAAATCTCTTCCCATTTCCTTCCTCTTTCCAACACAATACTATGACCATCCATATTCATATGATGAAAGGCAAGTAGGGGAAGAGGGTCAAGGGAACTCTGGCAAGGAGAGAGAGTTTGCCACCACG
Organism: Mustela nigripes; assembly: GCF_022355385.1. Taxonomy (NCBI): domain Eukaryota; kingdom Metazoa; phylum Chordata; class Mammalia; order Carnivora; family Mustelidae; genus Mustela; species Mustela nigripes. Next base: position 61,777,409 of record NC_081558.1, read on the forward strand.
CTCCTCACCATTTGTCTTGAGAGGTTTTGAATCCTGTTTGACCTAACTTCACCTAATCTTTCATGGTCCTTATAGGGATCCACAGCCCCAAGATCAAGCTTAACAAATCTTCAAGTTAATATCATATAGAGAGACATATACATTCTTCATCTTTCCAACTTTGTTCATAGTTGGGGATTGGGAGGACCATAACTGACCCTAAACAAGCCCATCTCCAGGCCCTAACATAGAGTTCAAACACAGCTGGAGATGAAAGAAACAAATAAAAGCCATTATGCAGACAGCTGGCCATTCAAAGCCAGTCTACTTTCGCTGTCAGCAAGTTGCCCGACTCTTCAGACCCCCTTATAATTAACACCAAGCTCTGTACAATTATTCCCAGGACCATGTGCCAGGAACTGAGTCAATCTTCACAGTAGGAGATGAGGAGATGAATCACAGGGGATCCTGGCCTTTGCAGAGCACAGGACCAGGAAAAGGTGGAGGAAAAGTCATGTCTCAAGGCTGAATTCTCAGGCAAGAGTAGAGCCTGTGTCATAGACAGAAGCAGACAAGGGCTGTGTACATGCAAAATATGGTGTAGTCACTTCCAATTAAACTAGGCTGCAGAAGGCAGGGCTTTGACCATAGACTGAGAAGAAAACATTCTGGGTGGAGGGAAAGAAACATAAGAACATGGTGGGAAGCACGAGACCTATTTGAGAGAGAAAAAACTTATGCAATGAGCATATACGGAGCCCCCACTTTATGCCAGCCACCATGCAAGACTCAGAAGGCCCAGAGTCCTTGAATACAGATGCTCACATGGGGATCCATACAGAGCAGAGATTGGAGAGTATGATTGCAGCCAGCTTTGTCAGGGCTCAAGCTTGCAAGTACTAATTAGATCATTTCCCTCTCTTCTAAAGGCCTGGTATTTTCTGCAATTCTTACGTCACTTGAAAATTACTTCTCCCCAACACTCTTCCGAGTCATCCGCTTGGCCCGAATTGGTCGCATCCTCAGGCTGATACGAGCAGCTAAGGGAATCCGCACACTGCTCTTTGCCCTTATGATGTCCCTGCCTGCCCTCTTTAACATAGGGCTGCTGCTCTTCCTCGTCATGTTCATCTACTCCATTTTTGGCATGGCCAGCTTCCCCCATGTAAGTTGGGAGGCTGGCATCGATGACATGTTCAACTTCCAGACCTTCGCCAACAGCATGCTGTGCCTCTTCCAAATCACAACATCAGCTGGCTGGGATGGCCTCCTCAGTCCTATCCTCAACACAGGACCCCCTTACTGTGACCCCAATCTGCCCAACAGCAATGGTTCCCGGGGCAACTGTGGGAACCCCGCCGTGGGCATCCTCTTCTTTACCACATACATCATCGTTTCCTTCCTCATTGTGGTCAACATGTACATTGCAGTGATTCTGGAGAACTTCAATGTGGCCACGCAGGAAAGCAGTGAACCTTTGAGTGAGGATGACTTTGACATGTTCTATGAGACCTGGGAGAAGTTCGACCCAGAGGCCACTCAATTTATTACCTTTTCTGCCCTCTCAGACTTTGCAGACACCCTTTCAGGCCCCCTGCGAATTCCAAAACCCAATCAGAATATATTAATCCAGATGGACCTACCCTTGGTCCCTGGAGATAAGATTCACTGTTTGGACATTCTTTTTGCTTTCACTAAGAATGTTCTGGGAGAATCTGGGGAGTTGGATTCTCTGAAGGCAAATATTGAAGAGAAGTTTATGGCAACTAATGTTTCAAAAACATCCTATGAACCAATAGCAACTACCCTCCGATGGAAGCAGGAAGACATTTCAGCTACTGTCATTCAAAAGGCCTATCGGAGCTATGTGTTACACCGCTCCATGACAATCTCCAACCCCCGAGATGTGCCAAGGGCTGAGGAAGAGGCTATGTCTCCCCCAGATGAAGCCTTTGTTGCATTCATGGCAAATGAAAATTGCACACTCCCAGACAAATCTGAAACTGCATCTACCACATCTTTCCCACCATCCTATGATAGTGTCACTAGAGGCCTTAGTGATCGAGTCAACATGAGCACATCTAGCTCAATGCAGAATGAAGAGGAAGCTACCAGTAAAAAAGTAACTGCCCCTGGGCCCTAGTGAGGACACTATGGCATGGACTTAACCAGTTCTGGTGTGACCTTCTGCTCTGTGATAACTCTTTCCCACTAAAGGTGGCACTCAGTTACCACCTCACCAATGCATGCCACCAGTCACAGTGTCAGAACTGGGCAGAGAATGCATTTGGTGCCCACCTTTGAAGAAGCCCTCAAAACCAACAGGGTCAGAAGCCAAGAACATCTCCACTGTGACAATCCTTTTGAATTTCAATATCAGATGATGCATTCTCTTACTTTCCAGAAAATGTCCCTGGTCCTTTTACTTTAATTGTGCCCAGAGCTTACATTTAATGTGATAAACTTCTCAGGACCAGAACTACCAAAGATATATGGCAAGGATGTTACTGAAGGTCCAGTTTATTCCTCTGTGAAACACCACACTGAGAATGACAATGTTATTTAGAATTTTGCATGACTGCATGTTGACAGCTGCCAGACAATTGCTCCTGCCCAAGGAAATACCTGTGGTCTATGTCATGAAAGGCCTTTGAGATATCCATTAAAATTAATATTTTTAAAAGTATATCAAGACCAATGTTACATCTTAAAGCACCATTTTTAAATCTAATGTAATACTGACATGTGTCATAAATCACTTCTTCATTTTCAGTGTTCCTATTATTCTTTTGCAGTTTGAGCTTGAATCTGGGTGGAGCAGGAGGGAGCACTGTCCTGAAAGTTTGTTCTAATCCTAAGTATTCCACCAACAGCATGCTACCTGCACCACATTCTTTCCCCTCTGAACCTGTTTCCACACTTGTAAAAGTGGTGGGAGGTGGGAGACAAAGTGGACATTCTCTATGGCCCTTGCATTTCTTTTTGTAAAACTCAGTGGTGCTTTGCACCAATTTAAATAAGGAAACCACTCTCTCCTGAAGTTATAATGGCCAGACTTTTCTTTTGTGTAGCTAAAGTGGTAGCTTTGGATACATTCCAGAACCTGTTTCACACCTCATAGTCAGACCTTAATAAGGAAGGTTTTCACATTCCCCTTTGGCCACGATTCCATAATTAGTATAATCAAAAGAAAAGGGACATTTTGAAAAAGATGGTCTGAAAGACAAAAAGTATGGTCACTATTTTCTTAAATATATCCTACAAATGTTATTAAGTACCTATTATATGACAAGCATGCTCTAAGCACAAGAGATAATGGAAACTAAGCCCCCATATGATTACTTGGATTTATGCAGCAGGTGGAGAATTTGTTGTCAGGAAATAATATTCAGGCCAAAGAATGTGGTGGGTCTTAAGATGAAGGAGAGCAAGGAGTTTTGTGACAACATAGGATATAAAGGATCATAATGACAGCCATGATCTTGCATTAGCCTTTGGGACATTTCCTGCCACAATGACAAGGATCAGGTCAATTTGACTGACATTTGGTCACTTCATAAAAGCTCCCATTTATATAATTACAAAGCCTAGATACTAGTCCACCATACATGCCTTATTGGTACAGATTTTCTGAAATCTTGATTTCCTTTCTCTGTCACTGTTAGCCCCTCAGAGGCTGAGGAGGCTGTCAAGATGTTTGTGGGGTTGGTCAGTACCCACAGATGTACGTTAGTAAGGCTATGATGGAATATCTGAGGGCTGGGTTGTCTTTGTACAAATCAGATGTTCTCCAGATGTACGGTTTGTATCTTAAGGATGAGTTCAACAAAATGGCTCTTCCTCACTGGTTCCACCGAACAAGGGAGAACAGATATTGACTGTGCCATTTCTTCAACATCTAAATCCCATGCAGTAAATGAAAATGCCATCTAAGACAGCTGGATAGACAGAGAGCTTGGAGACTGGCTTATTTTTATGTAATGTGGAAGAATTAAATGTACCAAATCATCAGACTAGTTCTATTAAGTAGATTATATTATTCTTGAAGATATTCTTGATACATTTTTTGCCCCAGGCTGTAAGTTGAACTGTGCACACACACTCCTTCTGCCAAAGAAAAGATATGTTGACGTTCTAACTCATGGTACCTGCAAGTGTGGTCTTATTTGGAAATAGAGTGCAGATGAATCAAATTATAACACAGTCATACTGGATTTAAGTGGGCCCTAATCCAATGATGAATGTCTTTAAAACAGGAGGGAAACTTGGACATAAACACACATGGAGAAGAATGCCATGTGAAAACACACACACAGAGTGAGAAGGCAACTTTGTGAAGACAGAGGCAGAAATTGGAGTGATGTGGTTGCAAGCCAAGGAATGCAAAGTATTGCTGGCACGTACCAAAACTAGAAAAGGGCAAGGAAGGATTCTTCTCAGGAACCTTCAGAGACAGCACAGCCCTATCAATATCTTGATTTCAGACTCTGGCCTCCAGAACTGAGATAGAACACACTCCAGTTATATAAAGCTACCTACTTTGTAGTACTTTTTTACAGGAGCCCTAGCAAACGAACACACCCCACATTTAATGCCATTCAGACACATATTCCAAATTATGATGGGAACTACTGGAAAAGTGATACAATATATACAGAGTGCATTGCACAGTTTTCAGAAATTTATTCGGTGCAAATTCAGGCTTAGCCTTCGAAAATTTCATGAGATCTAGTTTCAAAGTTCACCTGGTGGTCCAATTACAAGATAGGAGCAAATCTCAGAGATCCAGGGCAGATGGAGAGTCAGAGCTAGCTCCTCAGCATCACCCATAGGAGATGGCACTGGAATCTCTCTGATCCAGATTATGTGAGTGTACCTAAGTGCTGAAAGGAAACAAGAGACAGAACAGTGGTGTTGACTGTATAAATATCCGGAACCTGCAGGATCCTTAAAATGTCTCCACCATAAACACTACCTTGACTTAAAAAAAAAAAAAGAAAAAAAGATTTTATTTATTTATTTGACAGAAAGCAAAAGAGAGAACATAAGCAGGGAGAGTGGCAGGCAGAGGGAGGAACAGGCTCCCTCAGTGCTCAATCCCAGGACCTTGAGATCATGACCTGAGCAGAAGGCAGACACTTAACTGACTGAGCCACCCAGACACCTCTACCCTGACTTTTTTTTTTAATTTTTTATTTTTTATAAACATATATTTTTATCCCCAGGGGTACAGGTCTGTGAATCACCAGGTTTACACACTTCACAGCACTCACCAAAGCACATACCCCCCACAATGTCCATAATCCCATCCCCTTCTCCCAAACCCCCTCCCCCCAGCAACCCTCAGTTTGTTTTGTGAGATTAAGAGTCACTTATGGTTTGTCTCCCTCCCAATCCCATCTTGTTTCATTTATTCTTCTCCTACCCACTTAAGCCCCCATGTTGCAACACCACTTCCTCATATCAGGGACATCATATGATAGTTGTCTTTCTCTGCTTGACTTATTTCGCTAAGCATGATACACTCTAGTTCCATCCATGTTGTCGCAAATGGCAAGATTTCATTTCTTTTGATGGCTGCATAGTATTCCATTGGCTGCATAGTATTCCACATCTTCTTGATCTGTTCATCTGTTGATGGACATCTAGGTTCTTTCCATAGTTTGGCTATTGTGGACACTGCTGCTATAAACATTCGGGTGCACGTGCCCCTTTGGATCACTACATTTGTATCTTTAGGGTAAATACCCAATAGTGCAATTGCTGGGTCATAAGGCAGTTCTATTTTCAACATTTTGAGGAACCTCCATGCTGTTTTCCAGAATGGCTGCACCAGCTTGCATTCCCACCAACAGTGTAGGAGGGTTCCCCTTTCTCCGCATCCTCGCCAGCATCTGTCATTTCCTGACTTGTTGATTTTAGCCATTCTGACTGGTGTGAGGTGATATCTCATTGTGGTTTTGATTTGTATTTCCCTGATGCCGAGTGATATGGAGCACTTTTTCATGTGTCTGTTGGCCATATTGGACCATTTCCTTACACCACACACAAAAATAGACTCAAAATGGATGAAGGACCTCAATGTGAGAAAGGAATCCATCAAAATCCTTGAGGAGAACACAGGCAGCAACCTCTTCGACCTCAGTTGCAGCAACATCTTCCTAGGAACAACGCCAAAGGCAAGGGAAGCAAAGGAAAAAATGAACTATTGGGATTTCATCAAGATCAAAAGCTTTTGCACAGCAAAGGAAACAGTTAACAAAATCAAAAGACAACTGACAGAATGGGAGAAGATATTTGCAAACGACATATCAGATAAAGGACTAGTGTCCAGAATCTATAAAGAACTTAGCAAACTCAACACCCAAAGAACAAATAATCCAATCAAGAAATGGGCAGAGGACATGAACAGACATTTCTACCCTGACTTTTTAATCCACTAAACTGTGTAACACGCAGATATAGATGGCCAAGAGCATTCAGGAACATTCAGCCAACACATATGGGAAGATGTTGGCAGAAATCACTCTGCTAGAGCATTTGCCTTAAAAGAGGCCACTTCCTTAAGCACTGGGGATGCAAAAATTAGTAAGACACATCCTCAGCCTGGAGCTGAACATAGGCTGAGATTAATTTTAAAAAATTTTTTTTAATCCCAAGATTTCCAGCAGTTACAAGCTAAGTTTTTTGAAACACCCCTCCAATTGAAAACAATGAAAATGATAGATAAATACTAGACTAAAATAATATGTAAGTTGGGAAGATGTGAATTGAGTAAGGGCTCTAAAGCCTTACTTTTATTCAAAAGGAAAATAAAAGTTTGCATTATTATTAGACTTTGATAAGTTAAGAATTCATGAATTAATTACTAGGATTGCCACAAGCAGAACAGAAACAGAGTATATTCCAAAATAGGATGGGGGAAATATATGAATAAATAATTAGACAATCAAAAAAGTAAGATAATGGGGCGCCTGGGTGGCTCAGTGGATTAAGCCGCTGCCTTCGGCTCAGGTCATGATCTCAGTGTCCTGGGATCGAGCCCCACATTGGGCTTTCTACTCAGCAGGGAGCCTGCTTCCCCTTCTAGCTCTGCTTGACTCTCTGCCTACTTGTGATCTCTCTCTCTGTCAAATAAATTTAAAAAACCTTTAAAAAAAAAAGTAAGATAATAAAGAAGATAAAAGAGAAATAAAGAGCAAGAGGAATGAGTTCAAAAGACAAAGAAATGTAATATATTTGAACACAAATATATAAAGAATTGTATTAAATATAAATGGACTATGTGCTTCAAAAAATCAGCAATGATTGTAAGACAGAATTTTTAAATTCTAATAAATAATGTTTATAGAAAGACACCACTACAACCTAAGATTATCAAAAAGGTAAAAAAAGGGGAAAAGATATACCATGTAAATATTAAACATGTAGCTGCAAAATACATGGGTTTTTTTCAAGTTCTTAGGGATAATTTTAAAATATAGTCATTATAACTAGACATAGAATAAGATTTTTAAAGTTTTCAGGAAATTAAAATGATATGGTGTGTTTTCTGACCATAATCTGATTTAGCTGAGAATCAATAACAAAAGGAAACAGACCAAACATATATGGACACTTAGTATATGACAAAGATGGCATAACATAGCAGCGAGGAAAAGATGACCTTCCTACAAATGGTAATAGGACAATAGTGTTTTCACAAAAAATAAAACAAAATTGGATCCCTACTAAAAACTGTACTTGAAAAATCAAATTCAAGTGTACGTAAATGTGAAAGGCAAATCTATAAAGCTTTTAAAAGACAATACAGGAAAAATCTACATGACATAGAATAAGGAAAAGACTGATAAATTTAAACACATTAAAATTTAGAACATCGGTTCATTAAAATAGATCATTAAAAAGTTTATTAAAATAGATTGTTAAAAGGTGAAAAAGTAAACTTTACAGTGGAAAAAAATATTTAAAATATTTAGACCCAGTCAAAGTGTAATATTCAAAGGATTTCTATGAATCAATACACAACACAGTAGAAAAATGGCAAAAAAAAAATGGCAAAATGGTTTCTTCACAAAAAAAGAAACCTGAATAACCAAGAAATGTGAAGGTACACAACTTAATTAGTAATCAGAGAAATTCAAATGAATACCATAGTGAAATACCACTACACATCTATCAGATCTGCAAAGCTTTTGGAGTCTAACAAATAACAACTGTTGACAAAGATGTTGAGCAACAAGAACTACACCACTGGAAAGTAATTAAATTGTCACAATTATCCTGAGAAACACTTTACTAGAAGACTTAAAGATACATTATACCTATGACTCAGGTTTTCCACTCTAAGTGGAAACCTAGAGAAATCTATGCACACACACTCTAGGAGACATGTACAAGAAAACCTCTTATCAACATTGTTCATAATGGACACAAATTAGACAGAACCTCATGTTCACCAGCAATAGAATAAGTCAATATGTTGTATGTTTTCACAAATGTAATTTTATGCAGTAATGAAAATGGTTAAGAGATAGCTACAGATGAATCTTAGAAGCACAATATTGAGTGAAAGAAGCCAGGTGTAAAACTACATATATTATGTGATTAAAAGAGATTCAAAAACAGGCAAAAGAAATATATTGTTTAGGAATGACATAAAAAACAGATTACCACATAAAAATTAGGGTAGAGATTCCCACCAGGGGGAAAGAGGCATTTGTGACTGGGTTTTTGGCAACATTCTAATTCACCACACAGGTGGTTCTCTTAATGAGTGTTGCATTTATAACTAAATGTGAAGATAAACATACATGTCTAATGTACTTTTCTGTGTGTATATATTGCAATTTAAAAAGTAATGATTTAGCTTAGATTCCCCTCCCTCTCACAGAAGTAGTTACTATCTGCTACTCTGAATTATGGTGTTTCTATCTTGGACTTGGATTATCTGAGCTGAATTATAAAAGGAGGAGTAGGAGTTCAATAGAGGCATGCCATGTTTGTTGTGTGTCACTTTATTGCACTTCACAAATACCGTTTTTTAACAAGTTGAAATTCTTTGACAACCCTATATCCAGCAAGTCTATTGGCGCCATTTCCCCAATAGCATTTGCTCACTTCATGTCTCAGGGTCACATTGTGGTAATTCTCACATTTTAAACTTTCTCATTGTTATTATATTTGTTATAATGGTCTGTCATCAAGGATCATCAATGCTACTATTGTAATTGTTTCAAGGTGCCACAAACTGTGCCCATATAAGATGACAAACTTAACTAATTAATGTTGTGTGTGTTCTGCCTGCTCCACCAACTGGCCATTTCCCGCACCTCTCTCCCACTCCTCAGGCCTCCTTATTCCCTGAAACAACAATATTGAAATTAAGCCAATTAATAATGCTTAGTGGCCTCTGAATGTTCAAATGAAAAGGACAGAGAGTCACACATCTCTCACTTTGAGTCAAAAGCTAAAGATTATTAAGCTTAGTGAGGAAGGCATGTTGAAAACCAAGATGGGCTAGGCCTCTTGCACCGATCTTTCAGCCAAGTGTGACAGCAAAGGAAAAGTTCTTGAAGGGTATTAAAAGTGCTATGTCAGTAAACACAGGAATGATAAGAGAGCAAAATATCCTTATTGCTGATATGGAGAAAGTTTTAGGAGTCTGGACAGAAGATCAAACCAGCCACAACATTCTATCAAGCCAAAGCCTCATCCAGAGCAAGGCCCTAACTCTCTTTATTTTTTTTTTAAATAAATTAATTTATTTATTTTCAGAAAAACAGTACTCATTATTTTTTCACCACACCCAGTGCTCCATGCAATCTGTGCCCTCTATAATACCCACTGTGAAGTCTGAGGGGGTAAGGAAACCGCAAAAGAGCAGTTGAAGCTAGCAAAGGTTGATTTGTGAGATTTAAGGAAAGAAGCCATCTGCATAACATCAAAGTGCAAGGTGAAGCAGCTTCTGCTGGTGTAGAAGATAAAGCAAGTTCTCCTAAGGATCTGGTTAAGATCATTAATGAAGGTGGCTACACTAAACGACAGATTTTCTATGTAGAGGAAACAGCCTTCTAAGGAAGAAGATGCCACTGGGACTTCCAAGGTGAGAGAGAAGTCAGTGCCTGACTTCAAAGGACAGGGTGACTCTCTTTAGAGCTGATGCAGCCAGTGATTTTAAGTTGAAGCCAATACTCATATACCAATCCAAAAATGCCAGGGCCCTTAAGAATAAAGCTCAATCTACTCTGCCTATGTGCTATAAATGGAACAACAAGCTTGAGTGAGAGCACATGTTTTTACAACACAGTTTACTGAATATCTTAAGTCCAGTATTGAGAGCTACTGCTGAGACCTACTTAAAACTGTCTTTTTAAAATATTACTGCTCACTGACAATACACTTGGTTACCCAAAAGCTCTGGTGGAGATGGACAATGAGATTAATGTTGTCTTCATGTCTAATACGACATCCATTCTGCAGCTCATGGATCAAGGAGTAATTTTGACTTTCAAATCTTATTATTTAAGAAATACATTTCATAAGATTATAGCTGCCATAGATAGTGATTCCCATGGTGGATGTGGGCAAAGTAAATTGAAAACCCTCTGGAAAGGATTCACCTATTTTAGATGCCATTAAGAGTATTTGTGATTCAGGGTGCCTGGGTAGCTCAGAGGGTTAAGCCGCTGCCTTCCGCTCAGGTCATAATCTCAGGGTCCTGGGATCGAGTCCCGCATCGGGCTCTCTGCTCAGTAGGGAGCCTGATTCCCTCTCTCTCTCTCTCTCTCTCTCTGCCTGCCTCTCCATCTACTTGTGATTTCTCTCTGTCAAATAAATAAATAAAATCTTTTTTAAAAAAAAAGAGTATTTGTGATTCACAAGAGGAGATCAAAACACCAATATTAACAGGAATTTAAGAAGCTGATTCCTTATGGATGACTGAGGGGCTCAAGGCTTCAGTGGAGGTTGTACTTGCAGATGTGGTCAAAATAACAAGAGAACTGGAATTAGAAGTGGAGCCTGAAGGTGAAATTGAATTGCTGCAATCTCATGGTAAAACTGGAATGGATGAAGAGATGTTTCTTATGGATGAGCAAAGAAAGTGGTTTCCTAAGATGAAATATACTCCTACAACTCTGTCTCTCTTTCTCTCTCTCACTCTCTCTCTCTCAAATAAGTAAATGAATCTTAAAAAAAAAAAAATGGGGCACCTGGGTGTCTCAGTCAGTTAAGCATCTGACTTGTGATTTTGGCTTAGGTCATGATCTCATGGGTTGTGTGATCAAGCCCAGCATCAGGCCCTACACTCACTGGGGAGTCAAGGTTCCCCACTCTCCCATTTGCACTCTCTCTCTCTCTTTAAAATAAATAAATAAATATTTTAAAATAAAGATGGAATATACTTCTGGTGAAGATGCTGTGAAGATTTATGAAATGACAACAAAGGATATCGAATATTATATTTATTTAGTTGATAAAGCAGCAGCAAAGTTTGAAAACACTGATCCCATTTTGAAAGAAGTTCCACTGTGGATAATATGCTATCAAACAGTATTTCATACTACAGAGAAACCATTCATGAAAGGAAGTCAATCAATGCAGCAAACTTCATTGTTGTTTTATTTTAAGAAATTATCACAGTCACCACAGCCTTTGGTAACCACTACCCTGATCAGTCAGTGGCCATCAACATTGAGGCAAGGCCCTCCATCAACAAAAAGATGCCTCACTGGAAGCTGGAATGACGGTTAGCATTTTTTAGCAGTAAAGTATTTTTAATTAAAATATGTACTTTTAAAAATATTTATTTATTTATTTATTTGACACACAGATCACAAGTAGGCAGAGAGGCAGGCAGAGAGAGAGAGGAGGAAGAAGGCTCCCTGCTGAGCAGAGAGCCCGATGCGGGACTCCATCCCAGGACCCCGAGATCATGACCTGAGTCGAAGGCAGAGGCTTTAACCCACTGAGCCACCCAGGTGCCCAAATATGTACTTTTTTAGACATAATCCCATTGCACACTTACTAGACTATAATATAGTGTAAACATAAGGTTTATATGCATTGGGAAACCAAAAAATTAATTTTACTCACTTTATTACTATATTCACTTCATTGTGATGGTCTGGAACCAAACATGCAATGTCTTTGAGGACTGCCTATAATGAGTAATAAAAAAGGAAATTTTAGAGAAAAGGAATACCAAACGCAAAAGATGAAGGAAATGTGTGAGTGGATGAAGAGTTTGAGCAAATGTAACTGAACTATTGTGAACCAATCACAGCAGGAAAGGGAGGAGTGATATGATCATAATGAGAACAAAATTTTGTACCTCTATAAATTCTTTTTACAGTATCATGGGTGATATTAAAATACTTAACAACCTGCCTGGCATAGGGCACCAATCAGGACTGACCATATTGCTAAAGCAGGCTTCTGGCAGCAACTCGGCCCTCCCTCTCCCCGCTATTGTGCCAGGTACTAACCCTTCAGTTGTTGCATCTAGAAGAAGTTTAGAGGGAGGTCCCAAAAGAAGGCCAGGAAAGCTGGGGAAAAGGTAGGGAGCACCCAAGGCATCAGCTATTCACCAGACAGTACAGAAGTACTTTGTTTTACCTGTGCATACTGATGGAATATTATTAGCCCTGGTTGCAAGTGATAGAAATCCAACCCAAATTAGTTTATGGGGAAAAGAAAAAGAATATCTTCATCCATTTAACAGGAAGGCAAGAGATACAGTTGGATCCAGGCCTACCTGGATCTAGGAGCTCAAATGATGCATCAGGATATTATGTCTCTCCTTCCGGGTTCTGCTTTCTTCTATATTAGCTCCATTCTCAAGCAGGCTCTCTCCATGTAGTGGCAAAAGATTATTCTGCAAGTCACAGATTACATCTGTGATCTAAGAGGGGAAATTACTCTTTCCCAATAATTCTAGCAAAATTCCCAGGGAAGCATGTCCCTGGCCCAGATCTTATCATACCCCTTTCCTTAAGCAAATGCCATATCCAGACAGGCAACTCATTGACTATTCCTAGATCATATGTTCACCCTGAAAGCCACAAGCTGAGCTGGGATCGGTTTCCAAATAGAAAAGTTCTGTGGTCATAAGAAGAGAGAAAGGATGATGAACAGGCTAAAACAAAAACCATCCACTCTGTCCACACATGAGTCACCCAATATCACTTTTTTCCAGACATGTAATATCGAAACACCTTCCTAACATAATGTAACTATCCTACATACAAATACACTCCCCCTCTTCCCAAAGAAAGGCAGTCCAAAATTTTGTCCAATTATTGCATCCAGCTTCAATTGAAGACTATTTGAATAATAGATGAGCAAATCATGCCAACTTTACTTTCAAAACATCCAGGAGGGGAGAAGTTAAGATGGCAAAGGATTAGAGGACCCTAAGTTCCTCCAATCCATGAAATTCAGCTAGATCATTATTAAATCATTCTGAACACCTGCAAAATCAATCAAAGATCTGTGAAAAGAAATGCTGCAATTCTACAAATAGAAAATAAACCACTTTTTGGAAGGTAGGAGGTGCGGAGACTTGAATCGGGGTGATAAACTGGAGGATATGGCAGCAGGGAGAGATACAGCTTAAGAAGGCTACCGCAAAATATTAGAATCAACAGATCACAAAATTGGAACTTTTAGAAGTGTGCTACAGTGGGGGACATTCCTGGCTTAATGGTACTCAGGTGGTAAAGCAGGGTGGAATCCCATGTGGCACAGAGCAGTCTCAGGGTCCCTGAAGTCACAAGTAGAAAAGGGGTGCCTGAGTGAGATAGAGCTCCCAAGCATCAAAGTGGGGAAGCTAGCTGAAAATAGCAAGTCTAGGCATCGGCTTTCTGCTTGGTGTTTCCATAAGCTGTGACCACTCTCCCATCAGGAGTCCAGAAAAAGGAAGAAGCACAGGGAGACATCATTCCCTCCTCTGAGAGGAACACTGTGGGTCTGAGCTATAGGAGTCTGTAAGTTTAGCAATGTGAAATTCAGTCACGTGCCTGAGATAAAAATGTTCTATCATGGGCTGGGTGAACACCCAGTCTGTTGGGAAACTGGTCAAAAGTGATTGACTCCTCATCCCCCATATCAGTGTCCAAAGTCTTCAGGGAGCAAACAGTGCCACATAGTGCAATCTGGAGCCTCTGGAGCCTGGTCTCTTGGCAAAGGAGGCCCAACTCTACCAATTGACAATCAGTGCAACAGGCCCCTCCCCCAACAAACCAGCAGGAACAACCTGCTAGCACCAAGTTTACCAAACATAGAGAACTGTGAAACCTCAGCTCTTAGGGAAAACAGTATATAACATTTGCAGGTTTTTAAGTTATTCATTGGCCTTTCAGGCTTATTTCAACTTATTTTCTTATTTTTTCAATTCTTTTTTAATTTTTTTCGTTTATTTATTTTCAGCATAACAGTATCATTATTTTTCACCACACCCAGTGCTCCATGCAATCCGTGCCCTCTATAATACCTACTATTTTTATATATACATTATATTTTTTTCTTTTTGGTTTCTGTTCATTGTATTTTTTTTTTTTTTACTTTTGTGTGTGTGTGTGTGTATCTGTGTGTGTGTGTGTGTATGTTTCTTTCATTCTTATTTTGGGATCATTTCTTTTAACAAGCATACCAAAATACACCCAAGATCTAGTATTTTGTTTTGTTCTGTTTTGTTTCTGGTTTGATTTTTTTCTTATTTTGTTTTGTTTTTCTTTTCTTCTAGTTTGTTTGTTTTTTCCCTGTTGTTGCATTGGTGGTTTTTTTTTTTTTTCTCTCTCTCTCTTTGTTCTTTTTTGGACATAATGAGCAGTGGAAGAAAACAACTACTGGATCACTAAGGGAGACTTTAAGAAATTAGTGACTCCATAAAGCAAAATAGTATCTGGCTAATAGAGGTCCCAGGAGATGAAGAGGGGGGAACCATAAGGTTTATTTGAACAAATTATAGACAAGAACTTCCCTAATCTGGTGGAGAAAACGGGCATTCAGTCCAGGTGACACAGAAAACCCCCTCAAAATCAATAAAAATAGGTCAAAACCTCAACATGTAATAGTGAAGCTTGCAATTTCAGAGATAAAGAGAAAATACCAAAAGCAGCTCAGGACAAGAAGTCCTTAACCTACAAGGGTAGAAACATAAGTTTGGGAGCAGACCTATCCACAAAGACCTGACAGGCCAGAAAAGACTGGCGTGATATGTTCAGTATGCTAAATGGGAAAAATATTCAGCCAAGAATACTTTATCCAGCTAGGCTGTAATTCAGGATAGAAGAAGAGATAAAGAGTTTCCAGGACAAAAGAAACTAAAGGAATTTGTGAACAAATCCTGAAAGAGATATTAAAGGGGATGTTTTAAACAGAGAGGGAGCCCAAAAATAACAAAGATCAGAAAGGAACAGAGAGGATGTGCAGAAACAGTGACTTGACAGTAATACAGTGGCACTAAGTTCATATCTTTCAATAATTACTCTGAATGGAAATGGACTAAATGCTCCATTCAAAGGGTATTTACCCCAAAGATACATATTTAGTGAAAAGAAGGGTCATCTGTACCCCAATGTTTATAGCAGTAATGGCCACGGTCGCCAAACTGTGGAAAGAACCAAGATGCCCTTCAACAGATGAATGGATAAGGAAGATATGGTCCATATACACTATGGAGTATTATGCCTCCATCAGAAAGGATGAATACCCAACTTTTGTAGCAACATGGATGGGACTGGAAGAGATTCTGCT
>NC_081558.1:61793246-61793944 GCF_022355385.1 Mustela nigripes
AGATGTAGTGAAAAGAAGGGCCATCTGTATCCCAATGTTTATAGCAGTAATGGCCACGGTCGCCAAACTGTGGAAAGAACCAAGATGCCCTTCAACAGATGAATGGATAAGGAAGATATGGTCCATATACACTATGGAGTATTATGCCTCCATCAGAAAGGATGAATACCCAACTTTTGTAGCAACATGGATGGGACTGGAAGAGATTCTGCTGAGTGAAATAAGTCAAGCAGAGAGAGTCAATTATCATATGGTTTCACTTCTTTGTGGAGCATAACAAATAGCATGGAGGACATGGGGAGTTAGAGAGGAGAAGGGAGTTGAGGGAAATTGGAAAGGGAGGTGGACCATGAGAGACTATGGACTCTGAAAAACAATCTGAGGGTTTTGAAGGGGCAAGGTGTGGGAGGTTGGGGTACCAGATGGCGGGTATTAGGGAGGGCATGGATTGCATGGAGCACTGGATGTGGTGCAAAAATAATGAATATCGTTATGCTGAAAATAAATAAAAAATAAATTTAAAAAAAAGATATAGGGTATCAGATTGGATTAAAAAAAAAAAAAGACCCTTCAGGGGTGCCTAGGTGGCTCAGCGGGTTAGGCTTCTGCCTTTGGCTTGGGTCATGATCCCAGGGTCCTGGGATTGAGCCCCACATTGGGCTCTCTGCTTGGCAGGGAGCCTGATTCCCACCCCCCCC
>NC_081558.1:61798944-61802821 GCF_022355385.1 Mustela nigripes
TATTTGTGGAGCATAACAAATAGCATGGAGGACAAGGGGAGATGGAGAGGAGAAGGGAGTTGAGGGAAATTGGAAGGGGAGGAGAACCATGAGAGACTATGGACTCTGAAAAACAATCTGAGGGTTTTGAAGGGGCAAGGTGTGGGAGGTTGGGGGAACCAGGTGGTAGGTATTAGAGAGGGCACGGATTGCATGGAGCACTGGGTGTGGTGCAAAAACAATGAACACTGTTATGCTGAAAAGAAATTTAAAAAAAAAAGAATGATCTAGAAATTTTTTTAAAAATGGTAGAACAGATCAATGAAACTAAGAGTTGGTTCTTTGAAAGAATAAATAAGATTGATAAACCCATAGCCAGACTTATCAAAAGAAAAAGAGAAAGGACCCAAATAAATAATGCAGAATGAAAGAGGAGAGATCACAACCAACACCAAAGAAACACAAACAATTGTAAAAGAATATTATAAACAATTATATGACAACATATTAGACAATCTGGAAGAAATGGATGCATTCCTAGAAACATAAATAACCAAAACTGAAAAGGGAAGAAAGAGAAAACCTGAAAAGACCCATAACCAGCAAAGAAATTGAATCAGGGCACCTGGGTGGCTCAGTCATTAAGCGTCTGCCTTCAGCTCAGGTCATGATCCCAAGGTCCTGGGATCAAGGCCCACATCAGGCTCCCTGCTCTATGGGAAGCCTACTTCTCCCTCTCTCACTTCCCCTGCTTGTGTTACCTCTCTCGCTGTCTCTCTCTCTGTCAAAGAAATAAATAATCTTTAAAAAAAAAAAAAGATACTAAGAGGATCCAATAGTGCATTAAGAGAATTATACACTGTGACCAAGTGGGATTTATTCCTGTGTTGCAAGGGTGATTCTACATCTACAAATCAATCAATGTGATACACAACATTAATAAAAGAAAGGACAGGAACCATATGATCTCAATAGATGGAGAAAAAGCATTTGACAAAGTACAACATCCTTTCTTGATAAAAATTCCCTGCCTTGTAGGGATAGAGGGAATGTACCTCAATATCATAAAAGCCATATACCAAAAAACTCACAGTGAATACCATCCTCAGTGGGGGAAAACTGAGAGCTTTCCCCCAAGGTCAGGAACACAACAGGGATGTCCACTCTTACCACTGCTGTTCAACATAAACATAGTACTGAAAGTCTTAACCTCAGCAATCAGACAACAAATGGAAATAAAAGGCAGGCAAATCAGCAAAGAAGAAGTCAAACTCTCACTCTTTCACAGATGACATGATAGTCTATGTAGAAAACCCAAAGATTCCAACAAAAAACTGCTAGAATTGATACAGGAATTCAGCCAAGTTGCAAGATATAAAATCAAGGCACAGAGGTCCGTTACATTCTTATACAACAAAAATGAGGCAGAAGAAAGAGAAATCAAGGAATCAATCCCATTTATAATTACACTAAAAAACATAAGGTGCCTAGGAAAAAACTTAACCAAAGAGGTAAAGGATCTGTACTCTGAAAACTATAAAACACTCACAAAAGAAATTGAGGAACTCACATAGAAATGGAAAAACATTACATTCTCGTGGATTGGAAGAACAAATATTGTGAGAATGTCTATGCTACCTAGAGCAATCTACACATTCAATGCAATCCTTATCCACGTACCAACAACATTTTTCACAGAGCTGGAACAAACAATCTTAAAATTTGTATGGAACCACAAAAACCCTAAATAGCCAAAGGAATGTTGAAAAGAAAACCAAACCTGGAGATACCACAATTCTGAACTTCAAACTCTATCACAAAGCTGTAATCATCAAAACAGTATGGTACCAGCAGACACGTAGATCAAAGGAACAAAATACAGAACCCAAAAATGGACCTTCAACTCTATGGTCAACTAATCTTCAACAAAGCAGGAAAGAGTATCCAATGGAAAAAAGACAGTCTCTTCAACAAATGGTGCTGGGAAAACTGGACAGTCACATGCAGAAGAATGAAACTGGACCACTCCTTATACAATACACAAAAATAGACTCAAAATGGATGAAAGACCTCAATGTGAGACAGGAATCCATCAAAATCCTAGACTCGAACACAGGCAGCAACCTCTTTGATCACAGCGCCTTCTTGCTAGACACATCTCCAAAGACAAGAGCAACAAAAGCAAAAATGAACTATTGGGACTTCATCAAGATAAAAGACTTTTGCACAGCAAAGTAAACAGGTAACAAACTGAAAAGCAACCTACAAAATGGGAGAAGATATTTGCAAATGTCTTATCAAATAAAGGGCTAGTATCCATTTCTCCAAAGAAGACAAACAAATGGCCAAAAGACACATGAAAAGCTGCTCAACAACACTCATCATCAGGGAAATAAAATTCAAAACCACAGTGAGATACCACGTCACACTGGTCAGAATAGCTAAAATTAGCTACTCAAGAAACAACAGACGTTGGTGAGAATGTGGAAAAAAGGGGGCCCTCTTACACTGTTGGTAGGAATGCAAACTTGTGCAACCACTGTTGGAAACAGTATGGAAGTTCCTCAAAAGGTTAAAAACACAAGTACCATATGAACCAGCAATTGCACTACTAAGTATTTATCTAAAGAGTACAAAAATAGTGATTTGAAGGGGCAATGCACCCCAATGTTTATAGCAGCAATGTCCACAATAGCCAAAATATGGGAAGAGCCCAAATATCAATCAATAGATGAATGGGTAAAGAAGATGTGAGATTATATATATCTAGATCTATAATAGACATATATAAATATATACAATATTACTCAGCTATCAAAAAGAATGAAACTTTGCCATTTGCAATGGCATCAATGGATCTAGAGGGTATTAAGCTAAGTGAAATAGGTCAGTCAGAGAAAGACAAATACCATATGATCTTACTCATATGTGGAATTTAAGAAATAAAACATATGAACAGAGGGGAAGGGAAGGAAAAACAAAGTAAGATAAAAAGAGAGAGGGAGGCAAATTATAAGAGACTCTTAACTGTAGGAAACAAACTGAGTGTTGCTGGAAGGGAGAGGGATCAGGGGATGAGGTAATTGAGTGATGGCCATTAAAGAGGGCGCTTGAGGGATGCCTGGGTGGCTCAGTTGGTTAAGTAGCTGCCTTCGGCTCAGGTCGTGATCCCAGGGTTCTGGGATCAAGTCCCACATGGGGCTCCTTGCTTGGCAGGGAGCCTGCTTCTCCCTCTGCCTCTGCCTGCCTCTCTGTCTGCCTGTGCTCACTCACTCTCTCTCCCTCTGTCTTTGACAAATAAATAAATAAATAAAATCTTTTTAAAATAAATAAATAAATAAAAATAAAGAGGGCACTTGAAGTAATGAGCACTGGGTCTTGTATGCAACTGATGAATCACTAAATTGTAACTTTGAAACTGATAACATAGTATGTATTAATTAAATTGAACTTAAGTTAGAAATTTTTAAAAAATAATATTTATAAAGATGAGGTAATACTGTGAAAATGTTGATAATCTAATGTTAAATGAAAAAATAAGTGTGAAAAACTGCATATGATGTAATATTATGATGATCTTTTAAATTCTATGCATTAAAAAAAGAAAAGATGGGATGAATACACCAAAATATTTTACAGTGGTTTTGTTTTGATGATGATAGAATAGATGATATTATTTTTTTTACTTTGTGCATTATCAAAAACTTTTTTGAATTTTTATATATATATTTTTTTAAAGATTTTATTTATTTATTCGACAGAGAGAGATCACAAGTAGGCAGAGAGGCAGGCAGAGAGAGAGAAGGAAGCAGGCTCCCCTTGGAGCAGAGAGCCGGATGTGGGACTCGATCCCAGGACCCTGAGATCATGACCTGAGCCGAAGGCGGCGGCTCAACCC
>NC_081558.1:62162194-62169917 GCF_022355385.1 Mustela nigripes
ATGCCTGCCTCTCTGTCTACTTGTGATCTCTGTCTGTCAAATAAATAAATAAAATCTTAAAAAAAAAAAAAAAAAGAAGAGTTAGAATAATTACCTGCTCAGGTTGTCAAAGCTCTTTCTGTTGATGTTTGTGGAGAAGACACTTGAGATTTGTATTTGTCCTTATGGAGGCTGAGAAAATTAAGGCCATCCCACCTCAAGTTTAGCTGATGTGGGAAACAGAGGCAGAAGAAAATCATTATAATTCCTTACCTACTGACAAGCCCTTGAAACAGACAGAGTGGCTCTCCCCTGGGGACTTAATTGCCCTCACCTTGAGGTTTTGCTAAGAACAATCCTAGCCTGACTGACCCCCTACCCCAACAGGTCCGACCAGAATCCTGCAAGTCTACTTTAACAATTCCTTTAGGAAACTTTATCTCTAAACCTCCCAGATAGTGTGGAGAATCATTCCCAAGTATATGGCCCACTGATACACATCTAAAGGGTCTCACGAGAAGATTTTTATTATTGGTAATAAATCACCTCTCTCCCAACAATAGCTAGCCCCTCAAGGTCTTGGAGACCTTGTTTCCGAAAGTCCTTAGAGAATTACAACATCCCTAATCCCCTTTGTCCTCACCTACCGCCGAGTCCACCCCTACTCTGCCTTTAAAAACTCTGACTATAATCTGGCTCAGGGTCCAAGTCCCTACTCTGCTGTGTCGGGTATACTTGGGCCCAGGCTTAAGCTTGTCAAATAAACCCTCGTGTGATTGCATCTGTGCTTGGCTCCTTGGTGGTCTCTCTGACGCAAAAACTCAGGCATAACAGTCCTGGACAAAGAATCTCAAAAAGCTGTGGACTGTATTGAACAGGAGAACTTCTACAACAATTCGCATTTTTAAAGCCCCTTCCCTTTTCAAGTTTTTTCTCCGGTTCAGAATTACCTCCCTGAAGTTTGCATTTCAAGAAGATGACCCAGATGAGAAGATAAGAGATAAGAAGATAAGAGAGGACTTGGTAGAAATTTTACATCTCAAAGATGGAAAGAATGCAAATTCCTCCAAGGACTTTGGCTCTGCAAGGCCAGAATTTTACCAGACCTACAAACATTTGGGGATGAAATAGGTGAGGTTAATTGTCAAAAAGAACAAGTGGACCTTGAATTGTTTCTAGAGCAACTCTTCTGTTCTTGCAAATATTAAGTACACTTAAGTGTTAAGTACACTTGCTTCTAATTCCTCAAAGAATTGGGTTGCATTCGGAATTGTATGGAAACTGACACACCCATACACCTGTGTTGGAATGTTCTTTCCCTCTGGGTACATTTAGCTTAGGAGAGCAGGCTTTTAAAAATTCCTATATATATATTAAAAAAAAATCCTATCAAGCCCTGAATATTAGCTTCCAATTTTGTTGGTCTTCTAATTGCAGAGCTATTAAATCCTTTCAAATATCTCATCAGGTTTCAACCAAATTAAACAGTAAATATTTATGGCAGTTATTAGGCAAGCAGAGGGACCCAAGAGAGGTACACAAAGAGGGTACAAAAGATATTATCTTCACAGGCTCCGGAGACACTGCCAAAGATCAAAAACCAAAGGCCTGATTTAGAAAGGGACAACGTGAAATTTTATTTTTATCTCTCTACCAGGTCCTATACACAGAGACAGGAGGGAGCTGACTGCTAAGAACTCTTCCTTTTAGCCAGCTTCTGCCAGTCAGTATTTCCCAGGATCCCATCTGCAGGCTCTGAATAGGTTTAGAGTATAGTTTCAATATCTGCCAGATTTGGCAAGTTTTTTTCTCTCTTTCTTTTTCTTTTTTTTCTTCCTTTTTTAGTATCTGGTGGGCATCTGCTTTGTGCCAGCTCTGGGAAAGGTGCTGGGAACTTCAGAAAGATATATATGTACACACACACATTTTATATATATTTATACTTATATAAATATGTATTTATTTATGTATTATTATTTTAATTAAAGCTAAGCCTTTGGGTCTCTCAGAACCAAACTAATCTTGGGGATTGTGTGATATTTTAGCATATCATATTTAGCACATTACATTTTCTTAAGGTTGAAAGATGACCTACTGTTAATGTAACCCATTCTGTGACCAATCCATCCTAATACAGGAGTCTCTGGGTTAGGTATAAGTGCCTAACAGCATTTGAATGTTAAACACATTCTCACCAATTTTTATAGCTTTTCGGCTTCTGAGATTCTCATTAGCAATAACCTTTATCTGCAAAAAACAAGACAAACAAATGTGTGGCCTTGCCACGCCAGCAGTAACTAAGAGATATTACTGTGGCATGGCCAAGAGGAGGCCCTGTGTCCACTACCACCAAAGTGGAGCTGGGGACTGGAGAAAGCATTGAACTAGTAGTACCTGAGGAATGGACACTATGGACTAATTCCATACAACTGGGGAATGGCATCCTAAACCACCAGCAGTTCCCAATGTGTTATCCGGGGACAGAACCAAGGACTGGGGTTTCTATACAAATGGAGAGTTGTGGTCTAAACTACCAGCAGCTCCAAATGTGAGAATGACTAGAAAAACAATTTGACTAGGAGCTGAATGCAAAGAGCAGAGCTCAGACTGTTGTGCCTGGGTTTTCTCGTCCGAGAGACCACCAAGGAGCCAAGCACCTATGCAATCACACGAGGGTTTATTCAACAAGCTTAAGCTTAGGCCCAAGTATACCCAACACAGCAGAGTAAGGACTTGGACCCTGAGCTTGGTTAAGGCAGGGGTATTTATGGGTTCCTGTTACTAAAGCAGGGTGGGGATTTCTGGAACCAAAACAGGGTGGGGGTTACTAAAACAGGGTGGGGGAAAGTTCAGCCCTTGGGCACAGGGGTCTGAGATGGCTGTACTTATGCTAAAGCTAATCCTGAGGTGGGATGGCCTTGATTTTTCTCGGCCTCCACAAGACCTGAGGAACCTACCCACAACCTTTGGAAATGGTGAGAAAGACAGAGAACTCAAAGGGTTTGCGAATCCATGTGTTTCTTGTTGTTTCTGAAGCTGTCCGCTCTTGTCCCACACCATTTCCACCAAATCTGTTAAGAAAATAAAAATTCAACCGAGTAAATTTGAAGATTTAATTGGCTTCAGTAAACAGTTCATGAATGGGACAGCAACCCATCTAGCAACCACATTCCTCATTTTACTGCTCTTTGCCCACAATGTTTTTGTTTTTGTTGTTTTTTTGTTTGTTTTTACAAATTGAAAGTCTGTGGCAACCCTGCAAAGAGCATGTCTATTGTGACCATTTTTTCCAACAGCATTTATTCATGTCTCTGTGTCTATATATATATTTTTAAGATTTTTATTTATTTATTTGACAGACAGAGATCACAAGTAGGCAGAGGCAGGCAGAGAGAGAAAGGGGGAAGCAGGCTCCCTGCTGAGCAGCGAGCCTGATGTGGGGCTCAATCCCAGGACCCTGAGATCATGATCTGAGTCAAAGGCAGAGGCTTAACCCACTGAGCCACCCAGGCGCCCCTCTGTGTCTATATTTTTAAATTAAGGTTATATAGGTACTATTTATTTATTAGACTTTTTTTAAAAAGACGTAATGCTATTGCACAGTTAATAGACTACACCATAGTGTAATCACAACTTTTAAGGGCACTGGGAAACCAACAAACCCATTTAACTTGCTTTATTGTGATACTCACTTGATTGCAGTGGTCTGAAATCAAACGTGCACATCTCCAAAGTATGCCTTTAGAAAGGAGCTCTGAGGATCTGTGCAAAATGGAAAGTTCTCATAGGCAGAAAGAAAAAGAAAATTTCCAGCAACAAATGGATTGTTCCTGGCAAGATGACCTTCCTTTGGAAGGTTGGGGTCTACCAGGCAGATTACCTCACAAGTTAAAGGCCACACTCCTGGGAGAGGCTGAAACTTCAACTATGTATTGCCTTGGTTTGCTGATGTAGGTCTCAGCACAAGTGACTCCGTTTTGGGCCTGTTCTTTATTTGTTAATATCCTACTACCCCCTCTAGGCCTCAATTTCTCCATCTATGTAAAAGGAAAGCTTGAACTAGATGGCCTCTAAGGATTTTTCCATTTCTTGATATGTGATACTAAAATAGACAATGAGACTCTTGACAGATGAATGAGACATAACCAAAGACCTTCCACAGTAAGGGTTATGATTCCTGAATTTTGGTATTGAGGTTCTGGATGCCACTGGCTTCACTTCTACATCCCTTGAATCTCAAGAGTCTGGTTAACTCATTTCTCTTTGTAACCCTGTCCCTAATCCTAACCAGCATGTCAAAGCTCTACAGGAATCTTCAAGGCCCACAATCAGCTCTCTCCTTGGAGGAAGTCCTCCCAGGATTGCTGCCACCCCAGCAAATTTTCTTTACCTCGGGGTCTCACTAGCATGGGTGTATGAGCCCAATATTCGCATGCACTGCTGGCCTCTGAACTTCCCAATGCAGTCTGGTCACCCCTACCACGTTATGGAAGACTACAGGATAAGACTGGGTTGCCTCTGGCCCTTCGGGGGGAACCTACAGGATATATCCCTCTTCTTCCTATCCTTATACCTTTGATCATTCAAGTGCACAACTAAGACCAAAGAGGGTATAACAAGAGTTTTTGAGCCACCAGAGCAATTTAACATGCTCTCCTTATAGGCAGTGTTCAGGATAATCAATGGCAATCATCTGTCCATGCAGCAGAAGGTGGTGTGGGGGGTGTTGGTAATGGGAGGTGGTCCTTGAAAATGCCCTATAGAAACGCGCTAGATGGTATCTCAAATCTCTTTCAGATTTGAGAATTAATGATGCTAGTAAATAAAAACTGGAGGTAGGACTTCCAGTTTCTGGTCTTTTTCTAACAAGCTGAACAAACTGAAAAATCAACAGCTCTTCTAGATCTATCAGGGAAGTAAGGTCACAGGGTAAACTGCTGTCTCTAAAACTGGAGAGACAGATAAACACAGAGAATTATAACTTACTCGAAAAGAAATACACAAACAGAAACTTCTGCAGTAACCAGTGTCAGAGTAGGAAAACCTGAACTATAATTGACAAATTGCTGGAGGCTCAGTGTGGTAAGTCTGAGAATTAAAAACCCCAAAGGGGACTGGGCACCTGAGTGGCTCAGTCACTAAAGTGTGGGACTTCAGCTCAGGTCATGATCTCACGGTCCTGGGATGGAGCAGGGAGCCTGCTTCCCCCTTTTTCTCTGCCAGCCCCTCCGCCTACTTGTGATCTCTCTCTGCGTCAAATAAATAAAATCTTAAAACACACACACACACACACACACACACACACACACACACACACACAACTGAGACCTAATCACAGGACTATAGATTGCTTCTTCTTTCTGTGCAACTTATCACCATATCATTAAAAGCCTGGGGCGCCTGGGTGACCCAGTGGGTTAAACCTCTACCTTTGGCTCAGGTCACAAGCCCATGGTCCTGGGATCAATCCCTCAATGGGCTCTCTGCTCAGCAGGGAGCCTGCTTCCTCCTCTCTCTCTGCCTGTTTCTCTGCCTACTTGTGATCTCTGTCTGTCAAATAAATAAAATCTTAAGAAAAAAAAAAGGTCTATGTGCTGGAATTCCTTTTACTCAGTACATCATGTTTGGCTTTCAAAAAAAAAGTTACAAGTCACTAGGAAGCAAAAGCAGAGTTTGAAGAGACTGAGCTGTCATCAGAACCAGACTCAGATATGGCAAGAATATTGGAATGAGCAGATTGGAAATTTTGAAAAATACATAAACATGCTAACGACTGACAGAAAAAGCAGACAACATGCGATAACAGACATGTACTATAAGGAGAATAACGAAAATTCTAACAAAAAAATATGAGCAATCAGATGAATAACTCCTCTGAAAAGCTCATTAGTAGACTGGACACAGGTGATGAAGGAATCCTTGAGCTTGAGAATGTCAGTAGGAACTTCCAAAACTCAAAAACAAAAGGGAAAAAAGATGGAGAGAGGGGATAGACAGAATATACAGCAACTGTGGAACAAGTACAAAGGTTATAACATGGGCATACTGGGGAAAACCAGGAAGGAGAAGAAAGAAAAGTAATATTTGAAACAATAATGACAGAATTTCTTTAAATTAGTGTCACACATCAAACCACAGATCCAGAAAGATCAGAAAACACCAAACAGGTTAAATGCCAAAACTACACCTAGGCACATCACATTCAAACTGCAGAAAATCATAGTTAAAATATCTTGGAAGATGAAAGAGGGGAGGGAACTCTCCCCACCTTACCTACACAGGAGCAAATATAAGAATTACATCCACTTCTCAGAAACCGTGCAAGCAAGAAGAAAGTGGAATCAAATATTTAAAGTGTTGAGAAAAGACCACTAACCTAACATTCTGTCTTGTGAAATTATCCCTCAAAAGTGAAGAATAAAAAAATGGAGGAAATTTGCTGCCAATAGACTTGCTTTACAAGAAATGTTAAAAGAAGATTTTCATAGAGAAGAAAAATGATGAGTCAGAAATTTAGAACTACATAAAGAAGAGCATCAAAGAAAGAATAAGTGAAGGTTAAACAAAAGCTTTTAGTTTTCCTTTTCTCAGCTGATCTAACAGATAACAATTTGCTCAATAATAAGAACAAGAATGATTAGATTACCAATGAGAGTACATATATATGAGTATGTATATATACATAAATACATTCATTGCCCTTGGATCACTTACCTATATATGATATGAATGACAACAATGATATAAATGATACAAAGAAGAGAAGGAAGTAGGATTATTTTGTTATTATATTGTACTAATGCTACCTGGGAGGTGTATTATGTTCTTTGAAAATGCATTTGGATTAACTTTAAATATATATCAAAAACCATAGGGCACCCACTTAAAAAAAAGTATAATTGATATACTTCTAAGAAGGGAGAGAAAATAAACCATATAAAATTCTCAGTTAAAGGGGTGCCTGGGTGGCTCAGTCAGTTTGGTGTCTGACTCTTGCTTTTAGTCTCAGGTCATGATCTGAGGGTCCTGGAAATGGTCTCCAGTCCACTCAGTGGGGAGTCTGCTTGAGGATTCTCTCACACACCCTCTGCTCATGCATGCTCTTTAAGATAAATAAATAAATCTTAAAAGAGTATTAAAAAATAAAATTCTCAGTTAAAACCACACACACACACAAAAACAGATAAAGGGAGGATTAAAATAGGAACAAAGAACAAGGGCAAGAATAGAAAACAAATATAGTTATATAGTAAATATAGTTAATTCAACTATATTAATGAACACTTTAAATGTTATTAATGGTCTACTTCATCAAGTAAAAGATGGAGATTGTCAAAGAAACAAAAAACAAGAACCAACTCTATGCTGTCTAAAAGAAAACCACTTTAAATATAAAGACACATATAGATTAAAAGTAAATGAATGGAAAAAAGATATATCATGCAAATAGTAATCCCCCCAAAAAGTAAGAATAGCTACATCAATTTCAGAAAGCAGACTTCAGAGCAAGGATTTTTATTAGGGATAAGAAAAGTATTACAGGGCGCCTGGGTGGCTCAGTGGTTAAGCCGCTGCCTTCGGCTCTGGTCATGATCTTGGGGTCCTGGGATCGAGCCCCGCGTCGGGCTCTCTGCTCAGCAGGGAGCCTGCTTCCTCCTCTCTCTCTGCCTGCCTCTCTGCCTGCTTGTGATCTCTCTCTGTCAAATAAATAAATAAAATCTTAAAAAAAAAAAAAAGAAAAGTA
>NC_081558.1:62170017-62233368 GCF_022355385.1 Mustela nigripes
TGATCTTGGGGTCCTGGGATCGAGCCCCGCGTCGGGCTCTCTGCTCAGCAGGGAGCCTGCTTCCTCCTCTCTCTCTGCCTGCCTCTCTGCCTGCTTGTGATCTCTCTCTGTCAAATAAATAAATAAAATCTTAAAAAAAAAAAAAAAGAAAAGTATTACATAATGATAAAGGGGTCAATACTCCAAAAGGACAATTTTTTAAAAATTTAAGTGTAATTAACATACAGGGTTATATTAGTTTCAGGTGTACAGTATACTGATTCATTAACTCTGTACATTACTCAGTGCCCACCAAGGTAAATCTACTCTTAATATTCTTCATTATTTTATCCCCCTTCTTCCCAACCACCTACCCTCTGGCAGCCACCAATATGTTCTCTGTATTTGAGAGTGGTCTTTTATTTGTTACTCATTTGTTTTTTGTCTTAAATTCTACATTAGTGAAATCATACTCCTGATTTATTTCACTCAGCATTATATCCTATAGGTCCATCTATGTTGCTGTAAATGGCAAGATCTCATGCTTTTTTTGACTGAGTAACAGATCATTGCATATAATACCACATTTTCTTTATCCTTTCATCTATATGGACACTTGAGTTGCTTCCATATCTTGGCTAGTAAATAATGCTGTAATAAACACAGAGGTACGCATATATTTTCAAATTAGTGTTTCCATTTTCTTTGGACAAATAACCAGTTAGTAGAGTTACTGTATCATATGGTGATTCCATTTTCAATTTTTTGAGGAATCTCTACTGTTTTCCAGAGAGGCTGCACCAGTTTGTATTCCCATGAACAATGTATGAGGGTTCCTATTTCTCCACATCCTCACCAACACTTGTTATTTCTTGTTTCTT
Organism: Mustela nigripes; assembly: GCF_022355385.1. NCBI lineage: Eukaryota > Metazoa > Chordata > Mammalia > Carnivora > Mustelidae > Mustela > Mustela nigripes. The sequence goes on from NC_081558.1 coordinate 62,170,878, forward strand.
TGATTTTAGCCATTCTGACGGTTGGAAAGTGATATATCATCGTGGTTTTGATTTGCATTTCATTGATGATGAGTCATGTTGAGGATCTTTTCCCATGTGTCTGTTGGCCATCTATAGGGCTTCTTTGGAAAAATGTCTATTCAAGTCATCTGCCCATTTTAAAATAGGAAAGTTTTTTCAGTGTTGAGTTATATACATTATTTATTTTGGATATTAATCCCTCATCAAATATATAATTTGCAAATATCTTCTCCCATTCAGTAGGTTGTCTTTTTGTTTTACTGATGGAAAAGCTTTTTATTTTACTATAGTCCCAATAGTCTAATTTTGTTTTTGTTTCCCTTGCTTGGGGAGAAAGTTCTAGAAAAATGTTTCCAAGGACCTTACTGCCTGTTTTCTTTTGGGAGTTTTATGGTTTCAGGTCTCACATTTAGGTTTCTAATCCATTTTTTATTTACTTTTGTGTTTGGTATAAGAGGCAGTCCAGTTTCATTCTTTTGCATGGAGCTGTACAGTTTTCATAGCACCATTTGTTAAAGAGACTGTCTTTTCCCCATTGTATATTCTTGTCTCTTTTGTCATAGATTAAGTGTGGGTTTCCATCTGGGCTTCTATTCTATTCCTTTGATCTGTGTGTCTATTTTTTTTTGTCAGAGCAACACTTTTGATTACTATAGCTTTGCAGTATATTTTGAAATCTGGGATTATAACACCCTTCAGTTTTTTTGTTGTTCTTCAACATCTGGCTATTTGCTTTGGCTATTTGGGGGTCCTTTGTGTGTTCCACACACAGTTTAGGATTATTTATTCTAGTTCCGTGAAAAATGTTGATATTTTGAAAGGGATTGCACTAAATCTGTAATTGCTTTGAGTAGTATGGACATTTTAACAATATTGGTTCTTCCAATCTATGAGCATGGAATACTTATCCATTTGCTTGTACCATCTTCAGTTTCTTTCAACAATGTTTTATGATGTTCAGAGTACAGGTCTTTCACCTCCTTGGTTAAATTTATTCCTAGGCATTTTATTATTTTTGGAGCAATTGTAAATGGGATTGTTTTCTTAATTTCTCTCTCTGCTACTTCCTTATTAGTATAAAGAAATACAATAGGTCTCTGTATATTAATTTTGTATCCTGAGATTTTACTGAATTCATTTGTCAGGTCTAATAGTTTTCTGGTGGAATCTTTAGCATTTTCTGGATGTAGTGTCATGTCATCTGCCAATAGTGACAGTTTTACTTCCTCGTTACCCATTTGGATGCCTTTTATTTCTTTTTTTTGTCTTATTGCTGTGGCTAGGACTTCCAGTACTATGTGGGAAAAAAGTGGTGAGAGTGAACACCCTTTTATTTTTCCTGATCTTAAGGAAAGCTCTCAGTTTCTTTCCATTGTGTATGATGTTAGCTGTGGGTTTTTCATATATGACCTTAAGTATGTTGAGCATGTTTCCTCTAAACCTACTATGTTGGGAATTTTTAATCAAGAATGGATACTGTAGCTTTTTCTATATCTACTGAGATGATCATATGGTTTTTATCCTTTCTCTTATTAATCTGATGAATCACCCTGATTGATTTGCAAATATTGAACCATCCTGTATCCCCAGATTAAATCGTACTTGATCCTGTGACTTATTTAATGTATTGTTGGATTTGATTTGTTAACATTTTGTTGAGGATTTTTGCATCTATGTTCATCAGAGAAAATAGGTGGTGGTTTTCATTGTTTGTAGTGTCTTTTTTTTTTAAGATTTTATTTATTTATTTTTTTAAGATTTATTTATTGGGTGGCTCAGTGGGTTAAGCCGCTGCCTTCGGCTCAGGTCATGATCTCAGGGTCCTGGGATCAAGTCCCGCATCAGGTTCTCTGCTCAGCAGGGAGCCTGCTTCCTCCTCTCTCTCTGCCTGCCTCTCTGCCTACTTGTGATCTCTCTCTATCAAATAAATAAATAAAATCTTAAAAAAAAAAAAGATTTTATTTATTTATTTCACAGGAAGAGATCACAAGTAGGCAGAGAGGCAGGCAGAGAGAGAGAGAAGAGGAAGCAGGCTCCCCGCGGAGCAGACAGCCGGATGTGGGTCTCCATCCCAGGACCCTGGGGTCATGACCTGAGCGGAAGGCAGAGGCTTTAACCCACTGAGCCACCCAGGCGCCCCTGTTTGTAGTGTCTTTATCTGATTTTGATATCAGGGTAATTCTGGCCTCACAGAATGAATTTGGAAGCTTTCTTTCCTCTTCTTGTTGGAATAGTTTGAGAACAGGTATTAACACTTTAAATGTGGGGTAGAACTTACCCATGAAGCCAGCTGGTCCTGGACTTTTGTTTTTGGGAGTTTTGTGTGTGTGTGTGTGTGTGTGTGTGTGTGTGTGTGTGTGTGGTTTTTTTTATTACTAAATCAATTTCATCACATCACTCTGTACAACTTTTCTGTTTCTTTCTGATTCAGTTTTAGAAGGCTATATGTTTCTAGGAATTTATGTAATTCTTCTAATTTGTCCAACTTATTGACATATAATTTTTTATAACATTCTCTTATAATCCTTTGTATTTTTGTGGTGATGACTGCTGTTTCTTCTCTTCCGTTACTGATTTTATTTGAGTCCAAGGGGACAATTCTTAATGTGTATTCACCAAAACAAATGATCAAAATACATGAGGCAGAAACTGATAGAACTGCAAGGAGAAAGATATTAATCCACTATTACAGCTGGAGACTTCAACATCCCTCTATCAGAAATGGACAGAACCAGCAGGCAGAATATCGGTAAGGACACACCTGAAACGCCACGAATTAACTGAAATTTATAACTAATTTCATTTAACAATAGCAGAATACACATTCCTTTCAAGCTCACATAGAACATTTACCAAGAGAGACCATACTCTGGGCCATAACACACATCTTAAACTTAAAAAACCTTAAGTTAAAAAATATATATATATAGACCACAATCAATTAATCTAGAAATCAACAAAATGAAGATAGATGAAAAATCTCAAAATACTTGGAGATTAAACAACATACTTCTAAATAACACATGGACCCCAAAATTAATCTTAACAGATATTTTTAAATATTTTGAATGAAATGAAGATGAAAATACAACATATTAAAATCATGGGGATACCACAAAAGCAGTGTCTAGAGTGAAATTTATGGCACTGAAAAGAAGATCCAAACACAGTATTTCTAAGCCTTAATAAAATAGAAAAAAAAGGGCAAATTAAATCCAAAGAAAGCAGAAGGAAAAAAGTAAAAATCAGAGAAATCAGTGCAACAGAAAACAGGAAAATAATAGAGAAAACCAATAAAACCAAAAGTTGATTCTCTGAAAAGATCAATAAAATTGATAAGCTTCCAGTCAGGCTAAGAAAAAAAAGAGAAAAGACAAAAATTACTAACATCAGAAATGAAAGAGGTATCACTACAGATTCAATACACCCTAAAAGGATAACAAATAATACTGTAAATAACTCTATGCCTACATATTTGATAACCTAAATGAAATGGAGCAATTTCTTGAAGCATACAAGTCAAAACGTACACAAGAAGAAATACACAATCTGAACAGGCCTCTATCAACTAAAGAAATTGAATCAGTAATTAATAATCTTCTAAAACAGAAATCACCAGGCCCAAATGAGTTCACTGATGAATTATACCAAACATTTAAGAAATTATACCAATTCTCTACAATCTCTTCCAGAAGATAAGCTGAGGGAATACTTACAAACTCATTCTATGAGGCCAGCCCCATTAATCTAATAACAAAACCAAAGACTTCCAAGAAAAATAGAAAGATGCAAAAATCCTCAACAAAATATTAGTACAGCAATTCAAACAATGTAAAAAAAGAATTATATCCCACGACTAAGTAGGACATCCCAGATATATGAGCCTGGTTAAAAATGCAAAAATCAACTAATATAATCTATCACATCTACAGGCTAAAAAAAAAATCACATAATGAGGAAAAGGACTTGATAAAATTCAATATCCATTTATAACAAAAACTCTCAATAAACTAGGGACAGAAGGTAACGTTCTCAACTTGGTAAAGAACATTGACAGAGGGTGTAGAAAACCATTTATCATGCTAGTGGATATCAAAAGAAAACTGGGGTAGCAATCCTTAAATCAGACAAATTGGATTTTAAGCCAAAGACTGTAAAAGAGATGAAGAGATAATTTAAGGGTATATCCAACAAGAAGATCTAACAGTCGTAAGTATTTATGTCCCTAACATGGGAGCAGCCAATTATGTAAGACAATCCATAACAAAATCAAAGAAACGCATAGATAATAATACAATAATAGAAGGGAACTTTAACACCTCCCTCGCTGCAGTAGACTGATCATCTAAGCAGAAGATCAACAAAGAAATAGGGCTTTGAATGACACATTGGACTAGATGAACTTCACAGATGTATTCAGAACACTCCATCCCAAAGTACAGAATACACACTCTTTTCAAGTGCACATGGAACAATCTCCAGAATAGATCACATCCTGGGTCATAAATCAGGTCTCAATTGATACCAGAAAACTAGGATCATTCCCTTCATATTTTCAGACTACAATGCTTTGAAACTGGAACTCAATCACAAGAGGAAAGCTGGAAAGAACTCAAATATATGGAGGCTAAAAAGCATCCTACTAAAGAATGAATGGGTCACCCAGGAAATTAAAGAATTTAAAAAATTCATGGAAACAAATGAAAATGAACACACAACTGTTCAAAATCTTTGGTATGCAGCAAAGGCGGTCTTAAAAAGGAGGTATATGGCATTACAAACCTTTTTTAAGAAACAAGAAAGATCTCAAATACACAACCTAACCCTACACCTAAGAAGCTGGAAAAAGAACAGTAAATAAAACCTAAACCCAGCAGGGGAAGAGAAATTAAGATAAGAGCAGGAACCAATGAAATAGAAACCAAAAGAAAAGTAGAACAGATACAACTAGGATCTGGTTCTTTGAAAGGATTAATAAGATTGATAAAGCCCTGCTCAGACTTATCAAAAAGAAAGGAGAAAGGTCCAAATTTAAAAATCATGAATGCAAGAGATCACAACCAACACCAATGAAGTATGAGCAATTATAAGAACATATTATGAGCGACTATATGCCAACAAATTAGACAATCTGGAAGAAATGGATGCATTCCTAGAGACATATTAACTACCCAAACTGAACCAGGAAGAAAAAGAAAATCTGAACAAACCCATAACCAGCCAAGAAAAGTGAAGCAGTAATAAAAACCTCCCAAGAAACAAGAGTCCAAGGCCAGATGGTTTCCCTGGGGAATTCTACATAACATTTTAAGAATTAATACCTATTCTTCTGAAGTTGTCTCAAAAAATCGAAATAGAAGGAAAACTTCCAAACTCTATGAGGCCAGCATTATCTTGATCCCAAAACCAGACAATGACCCCAGCAAAAAGGAGAATTACAGACCAATATCCTGATGAACACGATGCAAAAATTCTCACCAAAATACTAGCCAACAGGATCCAACAGTACATTAAAAGGATTATTCATGGAGCATTTGGGTGGCTCAGTCATTAAGCATCTGCCTTCAGCTCAGGTCATGATCCTAGAGTCTTGGATAGAGCCCTACTCAGGCTCCCTACTCAGCGGGATGCCTGCTTCTCCCCCTCCTACTCCCCTTGCCTGTGTTCCCTCTCTTGCAGTGTCTCTCTCTGTCAAATAAATGGATAAAATTTTAAAAATAAAAATAAAAAGATTATTCACCATGACCAAGTGGGATTTATTCCTGGGCTGCAAGGTTGGTTCAACATGCTCAAATCAATCAATGTGATACACTATAGTAATAAAAGAAACAATGAGAACCATATGATACTCTCAATAGATGCAGAAAAAGCATTTGACAAAGTACAGCATCCTTTCTTGATTAAAAATTCTTTACAGTGTAGGGACAGAGGGTACAGACTTCAAAATCATAAAAGTCATCTATGAAAACCCACAGTGAATATAATTCTCAATGGGGAGAAACTGAGAGCTTTTCCTCTAAAGTCAGGAACACGGCAGGAATGTCCACTATCACCATTGTTGTTCAACATAGTACTAGAAGTCCTAGCCTCAGCAACCAGAAAACAAAAAGAAATAAAAGGCATTGAATTGCCAAAGAAGTCAAACTCTTACTCTTTGCAGATGACATGATACTCTATGTGGAAAACTCAAAAGATTCCACCCCCAAATTGCTAGAACTCATACAGGAATTCACCAAAGTGGCAGGATGTAAAATCAACGCACAGATACCAGTGGCATTTCCATACACCAACAGTGAAACAGAAGAAAGAGAAATTAAGGAGCTGATTCCATTTACAATTGCACCTTAAACCATAAGATACCTAGGAATAAACCCAACTAAAGAGGCAAAGATCTGTACTCAGAAAACTATAGAACACTCATAAAAGAAATTAGGAAGACACAAAGAAATGGAAAAATGTTCCATACTTGTGGATTGGAAAAATAAGTATTATTAAAATGTTGATGCTATCTAGAGCAATCTACACATTCAATGCAATCCCTATCGAAATACCATCAACTCTTTTCACAGAACTGGAACAAATAATCCTAAAATTTGTATGGAAGCAGAAAAGACCCTGAACAGCCAAAGGAATGTTGAAAAAGAAAACCAAAACTGATGGTATCACAATTCTGGACTTCAAGCTCTATCTACAAAGCTGTAATCATCAAGACGGTATGGTACTGGCACAAAAATAGACACATGGCTCAATGGAACAGAATAGAGAACCCACACATGGACCCTCAACTCTATGGCCAACTAATATTTGACAAAGCAGGAAAGACTATCCAATGGAAAAAAGACAGTCTTTTTAACAAATGGTGCTGGGAAAATTGGATAGCCACATGCAAAAGAACGAAACTGGACCACTTCCTTACACCATACACAAAAATAGATTCAACATGGATGAAAGATCTCAATATGAGACAGGAATCCACCAAAGTCCTTAAGAAGAACACAGGCAGCAACCTCTTTGACCTCAGCCACAGCTAACTTCTTGCTAGATATGTCTCCAAAGGCAAGAGAAACAAAGGCAAAAATGAACTACGGGGACTTCATCAAAATAGAAAGCTTTTGCACAGCAGAGGCAACAGTTGACAAAACGAAAAGACAGCCAACAGAATGGGAGAAGATATTTGCAAATGACATATCAGATAAAGGGCTAGTAGCCAAAACCTATAAAGAACTTATCAAACTCAACACACAAAGAACAAATAATCCAATCAAGAAATGGATAGAAGACATGAACAGACATTTCTGCAAAGAAGACATCCAAATGGCCAACAGACACATGAAAAAGTGCTCAACATCACTTGATTCAGGGAAATACAAACCAAAACCACAGTTAGATACCATCTCATAACAGTCACAATGGCTAAAGTTAACAAATCAGGAAACAACAGATGTTGGGAAGGATGCAGAGAAAGGGAAAACCTCCTACGCTATTGGTCGGAATGCAAGCTGGTGCAGCCACTCTGGAAAACAGTATGGAGTTTCCTCAAAAAGTTGAAAATAGAGCTATGCTATGACCCAGCAATTGCACTACAAGTTATTTACCCCAAAGATACAAATGTAGTGATCCAAAGGGGCACCTGTACTCCAATGTTTATAGCAGCAATGTCCACAATAGCCAACTATGGAAAGATTTTATTTGCTCTATTGGACAGATGAATGGATAAAGAAGATGTGGCATATATTATATATATGTGTACACACACACACACACACACACACACACACACACACACACACGGAATATTACGCAGCCATCAAAAATGAAATCTAACCATTTGCAATGACCTGCATGAACTAGAGGGTATTATGCTAAGTGAAGTAAGTCAATCAGAGCGAGACAATTATATTATCTCACTGATATGTAGAATTTAAGAAACACATTAGAGGATCATAGGGGAAGAGAGGAAAAAAAATAAAACAAGATGAAACCCATGAGAGACTCTTAATCACAAGAAACAAATTGAGGGTTGCTGGAGGCGAAAGGGGTGGAGGGATGGGGTAACTGGGTGATGGACATTGCGGAGGGTATGTGTTGTAATGAGCATGGGGTATTATATAAGACTGATGAATCACAGAGCCATACCCCCTGAACCAAATAATACACTATGTTAATTGAATTCAAATTTTAAAATGTTATATAAGGGGCACCTGGGTGGCTCAGTGGGTTAATGCCTCTGCCTTCAGCTCAGGTCATGATCCCAGGGTCCTGGGATCGAGCCCCACATGGGGCTTTCTGCTCAGCAGGGAGCCTGCTTCCCTTCCTCTCTCTCTGCCTGCCTCTCTGCCTACTTGTGATCTCTATCAAATAAATAAATAAAATCTTTAAAAAAATGTTACATAAAAATATCTACAAAAATCCTATAGCTAACATCGTACTTAATGAGAAAATAGCTTTTCCACTAAAATCAGGACCAAGAAAAGAATATCCTCTCTTACCACTGCTTTTTAACATGTTATTATATATCCCAGCTAACACAATACAGGAAAAGAAAATGAGGGGCACCTGGGTGGTTCAGTCAGTTGAATCTAACTCTTGATTTTGCTTAGGTCATGATCTCAGGGTCTTGAGATTGAGCCTTCCATTGGGCTCTATGCTTGAGATCCTCACCCTCTTCCTCTCACCCCACTTGCACACGCATGCTCTAAAGAATAAACAAATCTTAACAACAACAACAACAAAAGGAAATGAAGGTTTATATAGATTTGGAAGAATGAAAATGCTCTTTGTTTACAAATGACATAATAATCCACCAGATACTAGCATCTATTAGAAAACCTAAAAGAATTGACAAAAATACTCCTGGAACTAAATGTTTATAATAAGTTTGCAGGATATAAGGTTAAGATACAAAAGCTAATCACTTCCTATATACCAACAACAAACAAGTAGAATTTGAAATAAAAAATATACCATTTAGATTAGCACCCCAAAAATGAAATAGAATCTAACAAATAGGTAAAAGATCTACATGAGAAAAACTAGAAAATTCCGATAAAGAAAATCAATGAATTGAAAATGGAGAGATTTCAATGTGTATGGACAGTTATGTCAGTTTTTCCCAACTTGATCTGTTGACTAACAACAATTCCAATAAAAATTCCACTAAGTTTTTGTGAAAATTGAGAAACTGATTCTAGAGCTTATATGGAGAAGCAAAAGACCAAGAAGAGCCAACACAATATTGATGGAGAACAAAATCAAAGGACAATACTTGACTTCAAGATTTATATAAAGTTATCGTAATCAAGTGAGTATAGTATTGGCAAAAGAATAAACATATCAATGGCACAGAAAACAGAGACAAATCATAGATTCAACGATCTTGACCAAAGAGCAAAGGCAATACAATGGAGGAAAAACAGTCTTTTCAACAAATGGTGGTGGACACCTGTAGGTAACTGAACACACATAGGCCAAAAAAACAACTCTAGATACAGATTTTATACTCTTCAAGAAAATTAATTCAAAGTGGATCATAGATCTCAAAGAAAATTCAAAACCATACAACTCTTAGAAGACAACACTAGCAAGTATTTAGATGACCTTGTGTATGGTAATGATTTTTTAAGCCATAGAGCCAAAAATATGATCCATTTAAGAAATGATAGATAAGCTGGACTTCATTAGGATTAAAACCTCCTGCTCTGCCAAAAAAAAAAAAAAGAAAGAAAGAAAGAAAGAAAGAAAGAAAGAAAGAAAGAAAGAAAGAAAGAAAAAGACAAGCCACAGACTGGAGAAAATATTTGCAGATATGAACAGACAGACCTTGGAGATAATGAGGGTTAGATTCAAGGTCACTGCAGTAAAGCCAACATTGCAATAAAGGAAGTCACATGACTTTCCTGGTTTCCTACTGCATATAAGTGTTATGTTTAGACTATGTGGTAGTATAATAACTGTGTGATAGCATAATGTCTAAAATAACAATATACATGCCTTAATTGAAAAGACTTTATTGACAAAGAGATACAAAGTGAGCAAATGCTGTTGGAAAAATGTCACCGGGAGACATGCCCAATGCAGGGATGCCACATACCTTCAACTTCTAAAAAACATAGTTATCTGCAAAGCACAATAAAGTAAAATGCAGAAAAATGAGGTATGCTCGCATCTGATTAAGGACTTTTATACAAAATACACAAAGAATTCTTAAAACTCAACAATAAGAAAACAATCTTACTAAAAATGAGCAAAAGACTTTAATGGGCACCTCACTTAAGAATACAGAAAGGAAATACACATATGAAAAGATGTTCCACATCACCTCACTAAAGAATTGCAGATTAAAACAAGATATCACTACAGGCCTATCAGAATTGCCAGTCTTTAACATTGACACCATCAAATGGTGGCAAGGATATAGACCAACAGAAGCTCTCTCATTCGTTGGTGGGAATGCAAAATAGTATACAGCCCTTGTGAAAGACAACTGATGGTTTCTTATGAAACTATTCCTTTACCAAACAATTCACAATTGAGCTCCTGGGTAATCACCAAAAGGAGTTAAAAAATTCATATCCACACAAAACCTCCATACAGATGTTTACAGCAGCTCTGTTCATAATTTGTCAAGGCTTGAAAGCAACTCATAGGTAAATGGATTAATGAACTGTGGTACATCCAGGCATAGAATATTATTCAGCACTAAAAAAGAGCTATTAACCCCACCCCCACCACACACACAAAATGGAGACCTGTAAGTGCATATTATTAAGCAAAAGAGGCCATTCTGAAAAGGCTACATACTGTAGGATTCTAAATACATGATACCGTGGAAAAGGCAAAAAACTATGGAGACACTAAAAAGATGAGTGGTTGCCAGGGACTAGAGGGAAGGGAGAGATGGATAGGTGCAATACAAGGAATTTTAGGGTAGTGAATCTATTTTATACAATGATGGATATGTGTCACTATACAGTTGTCTAGATCTATAGTATATACAACAGCCAAGAGTGAACATGAATGTCAACTACCGTCTTTGGGTGATAAGGACGTCCATGTGGGTTCATCAGTTGTAACAAGTGTACCACTCTGGCACAGGTTGTTGACAGTGGGCAAGCTGTGACTAGATGGGGTCAAGATATGTGACTAGATATGGGAACTCTGTACTTTCTGTTCAATTTCACTATGAAACTAAAACTACTCTAAAAGATGAAGGCTTTTTTTTTTTTTTTAAAGGGCAGAAAGTGTGGTGTAGATGAACTGATCTGAAGGAGAAATGCATAAACTGTTGCACTGAAAATTGATACTATGAGGAGGTAGAGCTAAGGAAGCAGGCCTCTTGAGAATGCCTGAACTTGTTAAAGAACGGCCAGCAGAAAGGCTCCATTTATTCTTGCCCTGCCACCTCTCCCCACATGCACCACGGTCACTTTAGAGTAACTAGCACCTCCTCTGTCCCAACAATAGTCAGAATCCACTTTTTAAAGATTTTATTTATTTTAGAGTGAGGGAGAGTAGTGGGGGGGGGTGGGGAGAAGCGGAAGAGAATCTCAAGCAGACCCTGCCCTGAGGATGGAACACGACGAGGCTCAACAAGGGGGCTCCATCTCACAACCCTGAGACCATGACCTGAGCCAGAATCAAGAGCTGGACACTTAAGCAACTGAGCCATCCAGGCAGTTCAGAGTTCACTTTCACAATCTGCTTTTTTTTTTTTTTTTTTAAGATTTTAGTCTTTCAATTTAAGGGACAAAAAGCCTGTAATCCGTACAATATGGAGCTCAGTAAACTATGAGTGGCCCTTAGCATCTGGGAAATTAGAGAATATGTTCAAGTTCTAGATTTCTGGTCATAAGACATCTTTCTTCTCGCATAATCATCTCTCATATTTAAAGGATAGTTGACATTCCTGAAAAACCAAATAAAATTGAATTTCATATTGAGCATAAACTAGGAAACTACCAAGTCAATATTCCCTTTTCTTTTTTTTTTTTAAGATTTTATTTATTTATTTGACAGAGATCACAAGCTGGCAGAGGCAAGCAGAGACAGAGAGAAGGGGAAGCAGGCTCCCCGCTGAGCAGAGAACCCAATGTGGGGCTTGATCCCAGGACCCAGGATCCCTACCTGAGCTGAAGGCAGAAGCTTAATCTGCTGAGCTACCCAGGCACCCCCAAATCAGTATTTCTTTCAAGTTCTATGATGACAATCCTTTCCAGGATTAGATTTTTTTCACTTTGAACTGCTAAGTATATTTCACACAAAAGGAACATCAGTCAAACTTTTAATTAATCAAACAATTTTATCTAAGCCAACTGAAATTCTGTGCTATTATTTACAATCTGCTCTGAGAAGAAAATGTGAGTCATAATTTAAACTCACTTTTTTAAGGTGAATGAGATCATTAGCCATCCAGGTGCCTCAGAGTCCACTTTTACAACCTGCTTATCTTTTTTTTTTTTAAAGATTTTTTTTAACTTTCTTTATTTGACAGATCACAAGTAGGCAGAGAGGCAGGCAGAGAGAGAGGGGGGAAGTAGGCTCCCTGCTGAGCAGAGGGGCCTGACACAGGGCTCGATCCCAGGACCCTGAGATCATGACCTGAGCCAAAGGCAGAGGCTTTAACCCACTGAGCCACCCAGGGGCCCCACAACCTGCTTATTTTTTTTTTTAAAAGATTTTATTTATTTATTTGACAGACAGAGATCACAAGTAGGCAGAGAGGCAGGCAGAGAGAGAGAGAGAGAGAGAGGGAAGCAGGCTTCCTGCGGAGCAGAGAGCCCGATGCGGGGCTCGATCCCAGGACCCTGAGATCATGACCCGAGCCGAAGGCAGCAGCCCAAACCACTTAGCCACCCAGGCGCCCCAACCTGCTTATCCTGAGAGCAAAATCACTAAGATACAATCCTGTCAATGCCTAAGCTCTGAATTACAAGAATCCACAAGCAGTCCTGTCCTAGAAGGACCCTTCTATGGAGAAGGTGTTAAGACCAAGATTACTTACATGGGAGGTGGAAGAATACAGAGGAGCCTAGACTCTCACATGTAATCCCACCATTTCTATAGCAAAGTCAAATAGTGAGAAGCTCAGCCCTGCTCTGTTTTCCAAAATGGACTCAAAAATCCTTGAATGTGGCCTCTTTTCTCTATCCAACTGCATAAGGAGAATCAAACAGAAACAACAGTACGAGGAGTTCTGTGCCCCGTGCTATGAAATTTCCCTGGCCATATCTTATCTCTCCCTTTTGAGATTTCAGTTTCCCCATTTGTACAATGATTTTCAGCTGTTCTAGATAATTTGTAGGTCAATACACACATTTTTTTAGCTTGTGCCCACTTTTTCATCCATTTGTGTAGTAACTCCCTGACCCACTCCTCCAGTTTTTCCTCCAGTTAGTAGTGACTCTCTGACCCACTCCTCATGCTCCCCACCAGCAAGCACTGAAGTAAAGAATCCTTACACCACCACAGACAATTTACTCTTTATTGATTAAAAATGAAGGAAACATGCAGCAAAATACAAAGTCAAAAAAAGGGAGAAGGGAAGGTCAAATATTTTACATCTTCCACAATCTAGCATACATCATAAGGAGGAACCTCCATTTACTGATACACCATTATTCTATCCTCAGATTATTAAATAGTATCAGCTGGCTCTAGGATTTGGTTCAAAACTTAAGCAAAAAACCCAAAGAAATCCATTAGTCATATTGAATAAGACCATACATTTCACAAACAGCATTGGCACATGTTACCTTGTGCTAAATTAGTCCCTACCCCCAGGGACCAAGGGATCCTAGAGACCTAGAGACAGAGGTGTACCCTGGACCACTGCTCCTTGAAAGGAGCAAGGACACTCACTAGGTTACGTGCTGTCCATCCTGGGAAGTTTCTGTTCACGTATTCTCTCAGCATCGCTGTGAAAGTCAGCAAAGGGAGTCCACCATACATCATGCAGAAGAAATAACACTGTCCTGGGTCTTGGTGTCTGACTCCTAATTCCCAGCAGGGCAAAAAATGAACTGAAAAGAAAGAGAAAACCCTAGGCCACTTCTATTGGCATCCTTGTCCCACTGCAGTTTAAAAGTCATGGCTGGCTGGGGAAACTGAACACGGCAATGGGCTGCTGCTCACCTCCTGCCTGGGCTCCAGACCACTTCCAAACAGAATGCTAGAACAGAGTGAGGCCACCACCTCCGGATTTATCAATATGTAGATGATGATGGCTTGACTGAGACAAAAATACATACTCAAAGGTAAGCCACTAGCCTTGTGCCACACTTGATCTTAGCCAAAAGGCCGAGAAGCGATTAGCCTTGTGCCAAAGGGACACTATCTCCTTTTCATGTTATTCCCATCCCTCTAAAAAAAATTTAAAAAAAGAAAAAAGAAAAAAAAAAGAAAAGAAAAAGAAAAGCTAAGTATTCTTCCAGCAAACTATCAATCTTTTCCCTCTCTAGGCTTGGCAGGCCTCCCACTTTTTACCAATCCTGCTGGGACCCTGGACTTTGGTGTCTGATCCTCTCATCTACTTTCCTCCCAACGGCCACTCCAAAGCCATCCCATCCTTCTCCCCCACATCCACTCCTTTTCCAGTATGCCTCTGTACCTAGGGCAGGGAAAGGAAGCCCATGACTAAAACAACAAGCTCAGAAGCAAACAAGAGCTGCAACAACTCAGTTGTGGGGAAAGCTTCCAGAGATATTCCAAGAAACAACTAGGTGAAGTGATCTCGTTATTCACAGACCAACAGTACTGGAAAGGGCTTGCGTGATTCTGTAAGAGGCAGCACTCCCCTTTCCATGGTGCTAAAGCCCATCTTCATGTGCGTTTTAAGGCCAGACTGAGTGTCCCTTTCTTAGACAAAAACTGTTAGGGCTACTTGCAGTTAGACAGAGGTTGACTGTGAAACAGTAAGAAAGAAAATCGGCCCCACCGATTACTCACATATTGCATTATGAGTGCTCGTTTTTAAACCTAAAGAATAATTTATATTATTTCTATAGAAAATCAAATGAACACTGTCTACTCAAAAATCCTAAAAGTCTCGGCACATGTGGTTTCACTTTCCATCCTGGGTCAGGTTCAGCGCACAGAAGTATGGAGCCCCTCCAAAGGGTCAGTGCAGGACAGGGCCGGAAGGTAGGCCTCGCTGGCCTGGTGAGTCTCCTTTATTGCTGTAGAAAGCTCAGCCTTGCATTTCCTTATGACGTGGAGGCCAGGCAAATTTTCATGGGAGGATTGAGGAGCAGTTTTTCTTCAAATGAATTTTTTAAGATTTGAAAATAAATACTTCCAAAATGATATGAGTTATTATTCTTCCTGTTCAAAACCACTGCTGGGGAAATTCACTTTTAGAAGCCATTACTTGATGTTTTCGCTAAAAACAGTCCAAAGTTCCACTTTTTAGGATCTGATGGCTGAAGTTCGACTACAGTCAGATGTTTTGCACCAGCTGAAGTTAAGGCTAGCAACCCTTTCTGGAGGGAGTGATGAAGAGGGGTGCCTGAGAGCAGCTTCAGCAAAACGCTTAGAAACATGAACAAAACAATAATAACACAGTTTAGGCTGCCTCTTTCTGAGGCTGTGCTTTTTCCTAACAAAGGTTGCTCGAATTCACATCAGCTTAAAAAAAAAAAAATTACTAAATTAAATTCTCTGGGCTCCAGATAAACAATCAACTTTTAATTGCTACTTCAGTGGTGAAGATATATCCCAAGATGCCCACATCCTGTCAGGTGTGGGAGAACAGGCAGGATGAGGAAGCCCAATATAGCTGCTACTTTCCACCCAGCGCCATCATTGGAGTAAGGCAAGATGAGCTGCCAGATCTCCCTCCTGAGCCTTGAGGCACAGTCCCCTTCTCAGCTGGAGAAAGACAGGGGACATGCGCAGTAAGTTTACTAACGGAAGTCTTTAAAGGGATGCTGGCCACTGGTGATCCAACTTTTCTTTCCCTGTGGGAAAAGGGGGGAATGATGGCAGGAAGAACATAAAGAAAGACCTCTAAAGCTCCTAGCCGGGAGGTTTGTTGCTGGGTTCTTTGGCAGTAGTGGGTTTAGGCCAACAGAAGCAACAGAGATACGCATGTGTGGAATCTCCTTAGGCCGCCTCTTTCAAGGCTGTGGTTTAGCTGATGCTGAGCTGGGCAAATCCTATTAGTTTACCATCATCAGGAATATCTGAGCCTTCGACACCAGATGCCTAAGAACCAAACAAAATGAGAAGCTGTGGTTATTTGTAAACAAAACTGCACGTAGCAATTAAAATTGATATAAGGACTATGGGGAGGAAGACAGCAGGGTACAGGTCCCTGGGATATGAAGATGCAAATGAAGGTGTCTCTTTCAGAAAAGGTGGGGTCTGGGTACAAAGCTGGAGTCAGACTGGAAATACTCTCTCTTAAGAGTCAAGGGCCTATGATAGGAGGCTTCCTGGAGGGAGAACAGAGGAAAGCCATTCAAAAGGAGACACTGGCCTAAGGCCTTAGGGAGGCTAAATGAACACAATCCACCATATTTTAATATTCTCAGCACTCAGGGAATATACAAGCTGGTCTACAGAAGCTGCTGCTATGTAAGGACAGTTTAATAAAGAGGAAGAAATGAGTACCAGTTTGAAAGTGACAGATCGATTTGACTGAGGTTCTTCCACAATTTTCTGCAAATTCGCTGCCACTGTAATCATACAAACAGAAAGTATTAAGAAGCTAAGTAAATCCATTTCCTACCATATTTTAAAAACCTAAATGATAGCTCAGAATCTTCTATGTTCAACCAAAATGGAAGTGGAATGATAACTCACTCCCCAAACAAAAATTATCTTTTAAACTCAACTCTCTCTAAGTAGCACAAATAAATCTTGAATCATGCTCAAAGTAACTTTCTTTAAGATGCTATGTTAAATGGGGCAAGACACACAGGTCAAAGAGGAAGGATATGTCTACTCACGGGCCAGAAAGCCCTATCCTGGGAGCTGCTGAACTCTGGCCTGCAGCCTATTTCTAGTCTGGCTGTGGGCTAAGAATAGTTTAAAGACCATGAATGGCCCACAAGCCTAAACTATTTACTAACTGGTCCTTTACAGAAAAACTCTGCTGACTGGCCCTAGACAATGGTCTTTTCCTTCAATAACATGTACACATGGGCCGATTATACCTTTTCTTACTTTCTGCTTATTCTAGAAATAAGCCTCTAACAAGTTTTGCTTACTTCTTTCTTGCTCTGTTAAGGGCAGAGTTTCACCCTCCAAAATGAACTGGATATGGCTAAGTATACTTTAACTTGTGATTACATCATCAATTCTACTAGAGTCTCCCAGCTTTCACCTACTGTCACAGGAAGTCAGAAAGTGAACTCTGAAATGAGATTTTCTTTTTTGTGAGGAACTATTACCAATACCTGTATTTCAGCAATGCCAAGACCCTCCAAGACCCGTGAGATCCGCTCAGTGGAATCAAAGCCTGTTTTCTAGGTCCTAAATACAAAGACAGAGACACCAGGGTGCAGGGCAGAGTACAAAGTAGTTACCTATTACTAAATCCCTTCCATCGACAAGGCCAGCAGAAATGAGTTCCTGAGATACACCCTCCGCTGTATCTGCGAGGAAAAAAAAGAAGGTGCTCCATTTCTTGTGTATGCACGTTACTGTGAACTCCTAGAGCAGATGTTGGCACTGGCAGGCCCAAGCTAGCTGCTAAATTCACACAACCAAAGAGGCGGGGGTGGGGGTGGGATCTTCCTTCCACACAAAGGTTTCTCCTACCACTGGGGTTACCTCAAGTGGGAGATTCTCTTAGGTGTAGCTAGAGCACAGAACCTCTAGCAACCAGATGGCCAGTATCAACTCACTGTAAAGATAACTTGCACTAACAGTGATGCTACAGAGGAAAAGTCCCATTGTGAGGGCAGCCCTGGCCCCAAACCCCACCAGCTCTGAGATGTGATGTGTGTGCAACATCTTCAAGGCTAGTATAATGGAATGATTTCTTTTCAAGCACATCTTGAAAGAACAAATTGTAATCTCTTCTCTTCAGAGATCACATCCCAAGTTTGTTGCTAACATCATTTTCTTTTTTATTCTGGTGGGCTTTTCTTCATATCTAATGATTTTACATCATATAATCTGATCAATGGTTGTAATAGAAATGAAAAGACAGGGACACAGCATTCCTAACTGATCTCCTCTCCAACCGAGTCAGTGCTGCTGCTTCCTGAGGGCTGAACACAGCCTGAAAGAACAGGAGGACCTCTGGGGGTGGGTGGGCACACATTTGTGCTGATGACCAGCAACTTGAATTAGTTCCTTGAAATGGGACTCTTCCTGGTTTTAAACAGTGAAATGGATACACCTCTGCATACCTGGCTTCCGTCCTCTTTCATACTTAGTTGCTGATGATACTGAGACAGCATGAAGAATGAGAACTGCACACAGGATGAATGTGCTGGCTGCTGGCCACCTCCCTAGTCTGAACGCTTGAGTAACAAAGGCAAGAAAGAAAGAAGTCTCATCCCAGGGAGAAGTTCATGGCCAGAAACTATGCCTGACAGGACTCCACTTCAGCCTGGGAAGAGAGGAGGCTAGAAGCCTTGTTTCTTCTTTACTGTCATGGAGAAGTACAACCATGTTCAGTACTGAGAGCGAGAACTCTGCACCCTGACAAGTGTGGATATGAATTCCAGAGGCACCTCTTCCGACTGTGTGAACAACAACTTACCTCCCCTCACTCTAAGCCTTGTTTCATCATCTACACAAGGGGGACAATGTCTTCCTCAGGGGAATTCTGAGAACTTAATGATAGAAAGCTTAGCACAATGCCTGGCCTACTATGGTAGGCAGTAAATTAGAGCTACATTCATTACTGTTTGTATTATACTAGGTTTACAAGTGAGGTTAGTAGTAAATAAATTGAGTTTTTATTTTATTCATATGCCACCCACACCCTTTAAACCAGGAACATTTTCATCATCTTTTAAAAGTAAAATATATCTAAAGGACAAAAACATCACAACACATTTCATTAAATAAATTAGACGTTATTTTGTTTTCAATGTTTTTGATGGCTTACCTCTCCCAGGAGTAAACTCGAATCGAATATCATTTAGTTCTTTTTTTGAATTCCTACAAAAGAAAAGGGAATGTGTAAAATAAATTTCTGGATTTATGCATACTGACTCTGCCAACATATAACAGGAAAGCCGTGCCTCAAGAAAAACCATTCTATTTCCATAGATCCTATGACTTATCCTAATGAGCTCACACTGCAGGGCTCAGAGCAAACTACTCAGAGTGACCATCTAACTGTCCTACAACCCTTTTAATTTATGTCCTCCAGTAGTCAATATAGAAACCTCATGCTAACACTACACTTATTGTGAGGAACACTGAGTAATGCACAGAACTGCTGAAATCATTATATTATATACACCCAAACTAATATAGCACTATACTTTAAATGGGGAAAAAAAACTACCTTCGCACAAAGTAAGAAAAAAACAAAAACAAAATGCCCTCAGGCTTTTGAGGAGATTCTTTTTATTTTTTTTTTGAAGATTTTATTTATTTATTTGACAGACAGAGATTACAAGTAGGCAGAGAGGCAGGCAGAGAGAGAGATGGGGAAGCAGGCTCCCCGCTGAGCAGAGAGCCGATGCAGGGCTTGATCCCAGGACCCTGAGATCCTGACCTGAGCCAAAGGCAGAGGCTTAACCCACTGAGCCACCCGGGCACCCCTTGAGATTCTTAGACGCCTACTTCCATCCTTAGTCCCATTAAGATATCATATAAACTAAGAGGAAAATGTATGTGCACAGGAAAGTATAATTAAAATGATACAGGATAAAAAGATTAGTATCCAAAATAATACAAAGGACTTACACAATTCAACACCAAAAACCCCCAAATAATCCAATTTAAAAATGGGCAGAAGACATAAACAGACATTTTTCCCAAGAAGACATCCAGATGGCCAAAAGACACATGTTAAGATGCTAAATATCACTAATCATCAGGGAACTATAAGTCAAAACCACAATGAGATATCACCTTCCTCTTGTCAGAATGGTTAGAATCAACAACACAAGAAACAACATGTGTTGACGAGGATGTGGAGAAATAGAACTCTTGTGCACTGTTGATGGGAATGCAAACTGGTGTAGCCTCCATGGAAAACAGCGTGGAAAGTCCTCAAAAAGTTAAAAATAGATTAACCATATGATCCAATAATTACACTACTGGTATTTACCCAAAGAACAGAAACAGACTGATTGAAAGGAATACAGGCACCCCTATGTTTCCTGTTGCATTATTTACAATAGCCAAGATACGGAAGCAACCCAAGTATCCATCGATTGATGAATGGATAAGATATGTGTATATACAATGGAATATTACTCAGCCATAAAAAAGAATGAACTCTTGCCCTCTACAACAATATGAACAGAGTTACAGAGTATAATGCTTAGGGAACTTAGTCAGAGATGGACAAAAACCTTATGATTTCACTCCTATGTGGAATTTAAGAAACAAAACAAATGAACAAAGGAGAAAAGAGACAAACCAAAAAACAGACTCTTAACTATACAAACTGATGGTTCCCTGAGGGGAGGTGGGAAGGAGGACCGAGAAATAGATGGTGATTAAGAGTACACTTATCTTGAGCACTGAGTACTATATACAGAATTATTGAATCCCTATATTATATACTTGAAACTAACACCAAATATTAACCGGAATTAAATTATTTTAATACTGGAATTAAATTTTTTTTTTAAAAATATGTGGCAGCATTAAAAAAAAAAATAGAGGATACCCTTCTCCTCCTTACTCCCACCCCAGGCTCTCCAAGAATGCCTTGCCCACTACACGTGCTCAGTCTTGGCAGCCTCACAAAATGAAATACATGATGCTCCCCCAAATTCCACAGGAGTTCGGACAATGAGGGGGAAGGAAAAGATGAGAAAAGGAGTTAGACCCATACTGGCAGCAGAGTTAATACATGGCTCCAGAGATTTAAATGTGTGCCTGGTGAGGGACAGTTATTGTAATCACTCAGCAAACCATATACTGAGATTAACCAGGCTCCCTGGAGGTTCTGGTTAAAGGTGGGCATTTAGAATACTATACGGAAAGGCAGACATGCTTGATCACTAAGGACCCAAATCCACTTTATCTAAACAATGAAGAGGGTTAGGTCTACCGGATGGATACTTGAAAATATTCCTGAAGTTGTGTTTAGAATATAGTTACCCGTCTCTAACACAACCTATGCCCAGATGATTTTCCCCTTCGACTGCCTTCTCTTTGTACCTGTATACAGATTTATACTTTTGCATGTATACCACCCGAAGTGTCTTTAACCTGTGCTAAGTACATAATGCAAATCAGCTCCAACCTAGATCTGACTAACAAGTGAGGTGTTTTATTCACTCTTTACTTGGTATCCTGCCACAATAACCAACAGTGTGATATAGAGTCTTCTTGATACATAATTGGTCAATCCATTCTTTCTGAAAGCTGAATAAAAAGATTGAACATTCAGCATCATTTTAGTGATTTAGCTGGCATGCTAAGCACAAATCCTTCAGAGACAGCAAGACACTAAACTGGACTAAATATGTTTACCATCTCTTCTAGTGGTTTCAGCTGAGAGTCTTCATCAGTGAGAGAGAGAACATAGTTTCTTCTTCCATAAATAAGTCTGGAACACAGCCCACTAAAAAACCACTCTCTCAAAAAGCTAGTTGTATCACTTACAAGTAAGTATCTTCTCTAACTTCCTGAAGCACAGGTCAAATATAATTTTTGTACTAGTAGCTGCTACATGATTTAAAAAAAAAAAAAAAGTTTTTAAAAGAGACAAATGGTATTCTTTTTGCACAATCAGAATTGGACAAGATTATCAAGACACTTTAATGAATCCAAAACTATCTGTGATGAGACTAGGTATATTGACTAGGCTTTTGTAAAGGAAAGGTAACCCAATCTGCTTTCTTCACATTGATGGCACAGTTTCATTGCTCCAGGTGGTAGAATCAAAACATTCTCAAAAAAGGTCTCCCTGCTTCTATCTCTGATTATGGTCATATTGAGAAGAAGATTAGGAATTTTATGTGGGAAGAGGAATTAGTCCATGGTAATTTAAGGAAACCCTTTTAAAAAATGTTAGTAGTAATGAAGGTTTGAGTTGTCTCAGGTGATACTTTTAATTTCACAAACAGAACGAGACCCAATTAGAACAATACAACAGCCACTGCTAGTCTAACAAGAAAGCTCTGCAATCCTAACCCAACTACCTCCAAGAGGAGAGGGTCAGAATGAACAGACTGCCACTTATGGCACTTCTGTGAGCAATCCGTCAGAGCCTGGCTATAAACCCCACCAAGAACCACGAATTCAGAACACCTGCTGTAAAACAAAAAGACCAGATATATTCTCAGAGGGTTTTCCTTTCATCTTCTGAGAACAAGGCCTTAATATCATCTATCACAATCAGAAAGCTCTCCATTCTTGGGTCAGTTGATTGCAGAGTCCATGATATATGGTAAATTACAAACCTAATCTTCAGATAAGCCAACCAGTGCTATTTCCCTAAAAACTATTCCCCAGTTACAGACCATACTCAATTACAGAACCTAAACTAGCTGTACTGAAAACGACTAGTGGGAAAACAGCTAAGAGAATGTGTTAACATCCAGGTCCTTGCAATGTTGCTATTACTTTTTTTTTAAGATTTTATTTATTTATTTATTTGGGAGGAGCAGAAGAGAGAATGTTAGGCAGTGAGTGTGGAGCCCGATATAGGGCTTGACCTCACAACCCTGAGATAAAACCAAGAATCGGACGCTCAACTGACTATGCCACCCAGGGGCTCTGTAGCTCTTACTTCTGAGGGAAACAATACCCCTGCGATGCCTGGCACTTGATACTGGGGGGGCACACAATCTTATCCAGTTACTCTCATGCACAGACTATTTTAAAAAAAAGAGTCCCTTTCAAAGAGAAAATAGCACATTTAGAGTATGCAGAAAACAAAGAGAAGATGTTTACTTACCTTAATCTGAGTACTAGGCTGATTGGGATCTTGGTTTCTTGTGAGCCTGCTCCTGAAGGCAGAGCCTAAAAAACATCGAAAGGTATAAAGTCAGAGTCTGGACTACTAAGCATGAAGGTGACTAATGGTCATCAGCAGAGGAAATGTCCACATGGCAGCAATTTCCTTCACTCTCGGTGAGGCCAGACCCAGACCAGTGGCTGGGACATTCCCTGCTGTGGCAGGACATGCACTCTGAGACAGCAGCAAGAGCTGAATGTCAACCTGAGGCAAGCACAATTAAAAAGAGAATTCTCAAACCCACATGAAATTCCATACACAGCCACATTTATATTTTGTTTAGTCAGATCCCTCTTTCCATCCACAAGGGTGAAAGACACTAAAATTAGGGTTCTTTCCTTTAAATCTGCCAGTGTATCATGTAGCAATATACAACATAGGCTCTAAAATCGCCTGCCCCTTAGGAATCCACCCAGCCTGAGATTCCAGATCTTTTAATGGGTAAATTAATCCTTTCTGCATTGTAAGCTATCCCCTGTGTGCTATTTAAGTAGTTTATAAAGTAAATCCAATCTTTCTATCAGTTTTCCTAAGACAACTGTATCTTTTCAGATATGAAGGAAAGAAATGGAAAGCTTGGGTCTGATGAAAAAACTACATGAAGCCAACACCATGACTAACTGGAAGCTCTCAGAGTGGTGGCCTCCAAAGGCAGATCACCACCACAATGCAAAAGGAAAAAATCAGAGAACTTCATCTTTACTTCTTTCTTTCTTTTTCCTTTCCCTTCCTTCCTCTTCCTTTCCTTCTCTTCCCCCCACCCCCAAGATTTATTGATTTATTTATTTGACAGAAGAGACAGCACAAGTAGGCAGAGAGGCAGGCAGAGGGAGAAGCAGGCTCCCCACTGGGCAGGGAGCCCGATGTGAGGCTCGAGCCCAGGACCCTGGCATCATGACCTGAGCCGAAGGCAGAGGCTTTAACCCACTGAGCCACCCAGGTGCCCCCATCTTTACGTTTTTTAATCTAAAATGTTAGAACAAAAAAATTAAGTTTCTAATATTTAATAAATAAACAGACTCTGGAAACCTCACATCATGTGTTATACACAGTATTTGAAGTTTCCTGAGGGAAGACAAGGAGCAATTCACAGACAAGGAGGCCACTGCCCTCCTTCCCTTGACTACTTTCAGTGTATGAGGAGCTAATGATGTCTGTGTGTGACTGATGATGGGCATTCACAGATTATAATACATAACTACAATAAAACCAACTCCCCAAATTCCTGATATTTGGAATGTTTCCATTGTTAACTTATTTTGCTGCTTAAAAGTCTGTATGATCCTTGAAAAGTTCTCTTACCTGCATACACTGAAAACTGTGAAAACAGAATTTCTAACTTGTTTTAAAAACTACCACAACATCAACCTTGTTACATAAGGCACTGCTCCACACCAATTTCTGCTTTCTTCCTCTACCCAGAAGACCGGCCACTGAAGTGCACTCCTGCTTTACCTGAGCTGTTTTTGCTGGCTCTGCTGGGGGTGGGGGAGAGACTTGAGTTGGCTGTGCAGGCATGTGCCCAGCTGGGTGAGGTAGATGAGCAGTAATCTGTTCTGGAACTTGGAGTAAAGTACCCACGGGATCAGTTGTTGGAAACAGCTGTAACAGAAACATACACACAGTGCTGCTTAGTTGAGTGGAAAAGGAGGCAGGTCTACTGATGGGCAAGCAGAGCCTCCCAGGGTGACATTTTCAAAGTAGTTTTTGTGTAGTTTACTGCCACATCCCTACCTCTCTTGAATACATCTATTTCAAATGGAAGTCAAATATTTCTACTAGGCCTTATTGTTTATAACAACTTTTTTGAGGTGTAATTCATATCCCACTAAATTCACCCACTCTTAAGTATACAACTGGATGATTTCTAGATGATGATGTTTCTAGCAAACATCACTACAATCTAGTTTTAGAACATTTTCATCAACTCAGAAAGTTCTCTTGTGCGCATTTACATTTAATTCCTGCTCCCACACCCAGCCCTAGGTGACCACTGACCTACTTTCGGTCCCCATCAGTTTGCCTTTTCCGGATCCTTCATATAAATAAAATGCATGCACTCTATTATGTCTGCCTTATTTCACTTAGCACAATGTTCTGAGGTTTAGCCATATTATAGCCCATAGTTTGCTTTAATTCCTTCATAATAAAATTTCATTGCATCATATTTATTTTTAACTACATCTATTCTATTTCCTTTGCCCAATAAAATAGCACCTCTAAGACACAGACTTAAGTAGTAAATCTTCTTCTACAGGAGCTACATTTTTCTAGGTCTGAAAACCTTCCACTACTTAAAAAGAAAGACAAGTAATCAGTGATTCATTAACGAATCTGAAATGCTTTTCAAAACAGATATAAAGCTTTATAACCAACACAGACATTATATATATATACTTTTGCATGTTTGAAATATTTTATAAATTTTAATTATGTAATGTGGGGACAAAAAACTGATGTTGAGTTGAAAATAAAATTAAACTATTCAAAATTATAAGTTGGTGAAAAAAATATAAAGTTGACTACAATTTAGAACTGAAAGAGAAAAAAACTGAAAGAGGTCTAATAGCTGATATTACATAAACAAAGTTAAGAGATAAAGTAGTATAATTTTGTGATCCTTTAGCTTCATAGAGAGGAAATTAAAAGTAACTCTGGTTCTGGATTTTGACAGAAAAACAGAACATTAAGATTACTTTTGAAAATGTTAACATTAAGTATTAGCATTATTTCAAAAGGAGCCTCCAAATTGCATACATGTGTTTACCTATAATAAGAACAGAAATGTTAGACAAAATCAAGAAATGAACTGATATGGAGAAACTGGAACCTTGTGCACTGCAGTGGGAGTGGAGAATGGTGCAGCCACTATGGAAAATGGTAAGGTGATTCCTCAAAAAAAAATTAAAAATAGAATGATCCCCTTCTGGATACAGACCCCCAAGAATTGAAAGCAGGAACTAAAACAAATATTTATTATGTAGCCATGTTCACAGTGGAATTATTCACAATAGCCCAGAGGTGAAAGCAAGCCAGTGTCCATCCAGTCAAACAGAGAAACAAATGTGGTAGATATATCCAATGGAATATTATTCAGTCTCAAAAAGGGAGGAAAGAAGGAAATTCTGACACATAATACATGGGTGAACCTAGAAGGCATTATGCTGGGTAAGATGAGCTGGTCACAAAGGACAAATACTCTGTGAGTCCACTTACATGAGGTATACAGAAAGCAGTAGAATTCAGACATAGTAGAGTTGTGGCTGCCAGGGGTAGGGGGTGGGAACATGGGATGATTGTTCTTCTCGAGAAGGACAGTGGATAGCTGCGCAACAGTGTGAATGTACTAAACGCTACTGAACTATACCCTTAAACATGGTGAAGATGTTAACTTTTATGTTATGTGTACTTCACCAGGGATTTCAAACCCAACGACAAAATAAGGAGTGCAGGAGTATGAGTATGAGACCTGAGAGTTCACGTGGGGGTGCTAATGAGGCAAAGGGACAATGATAAGATCATAGAACAACTCCGGATCAACTATAAAATGCCCTCTCCATCAACAGTGGAGAAACTAAGAATTAGTCAAGATAAAGTAAGAGTAAAAAATAATTTAAATTCTCAGAAGATTACAAGAAGAAATGTTATTTCTTGCACACACTTCATCTCTATCTCTGGCCAGCAGAGGCTAAATTTGGTACCACCCTCATTCGGGGATACAGGCTGTGGTGGCAGGAGCCAGAGAACCCAGGGAACAACAGAAGGGCTCTTCTTCCTGCTGGCATTTCCCTGACCAAAGCCACTGCTATGAGCATGAGTGACTTCAAGGGGTAGGGAGATGCAATTCCAATGTAGCAAGAAGAGCCAGAAATCCTAGTGAACTGCAGTTCTGCTATAAGGTGTCACGATACCAGCCTATAAATATGCTACAGTACAGTATTTTAGTCTTAATACAATGTGCACAAATCCTGTACATAACGGTGTGCAAAAATCGTATGCCATCCACACAAATCAAGTAGAAAAATAGGTACTTTTAAGCAACGGGGCAAAATCAAAATGATTTAAGGGGGCAAGACGTGTATCATTAAACCAAATACTGAGCTTGCAATGCGGACTGCCAGAAGGAAGAATGTATCACAGAATGTATCTCCAGAAATAATTGTTATCTTCAAAAAATGAGCATAAGGCAGGCCAGCCTAACAGGACTCTGTTTAGTAGGATTCCTATCACCAAAAGGCAAGAACTAAAGACAACAGAATCTACATGACAAAAAACAATGGGAGGCGGGGACCGGACAAAAAGAAAAAGTAGCATATGACAAATCCCTGGACAGATTGATGCAATAAGACGACTTTCCACATCAAGCTACCCAACCCAGAAAAGTAATTCATAAAATCAGGCAAGCAAGGAAGGAACAGCTTTCTGAGCCTTTAGGTTAATATTAAATGAGTGCAACAACACCAACTTACTGGAGAAGTCCTTTAAAACTCAGAATCAATACCTCCGGTGAAATCTGATTGCTATAAATTCCCATTCTCACTTAGGCCCATATAAAAAGATGTGCTTAACATTAAAACCAAACCAAAACAAAATGACTGGTTTTTTAATGATTCAAAAACCACAACTACTTACCTCAGAATTTGATAATGGTTCTTTCACTCGGGGAGACTAAAAGAAATACAAAAAAGGCTTATTAACTTAGGTTACTTGTAGTCAGTTCCAAACTGCACAGAATGTTGAAACGCAAGTAAACTCCATTTCATTCTGATCCATAAGTTAAGTCACTCGTAACTCTAGTGAGTTTTCTGGAAAAAGAAAATACCATGATACTATTGTATTTTTGTCCAGGTAGCCTTTAATACATCAATGTCTTATGGTATTTCAAAAGTTCACAACTTATATATATATATACTTTTGCATGTTTGAAATATTTGTTTTGTTGAGGTTTATTTGTTTTGTTGTTTTTTTAAATTTATTTGATACAGAGAGAGATCACAAGCAGGCAGAGAGCCAGGCAGAGAAAGAGAGGGAAGCAGGCTGCCTGCTGAGCAGAGAGCCCGATGTGGGGCTCCATCCCAGGACCATCAGATCATGACCTGAGCTGAAGGCAGAGGCTTAACCCACTGAGCCACCCAGGTGCCCCACAACTTGAGGTTTATAACCAAACATAATGGGACTGAGTTCTCAGGCAATAGGAGGTCACATTCTTCAAAGTACAATTCCTTCTACTAATGATGAACATACTATTTTTTAAATTTAAATTCAATTAGAAACAAAAAATACATAATTCTTTCAGATGTAGAGTTCAATAATTCATCAGTTGTGTTTAACATCCAGTGTTATCATGAACATATTATATATATAATATCCCAGACCAAATGTAAAGCCTTCAAGCTAATTATCCAACACATCTTCAAGGCAGAGTAATTCAGGTTATGGGATTTAATGAAGAAAACTCTTGAGTCAAAACTGAAAAACCAGTTGTAATCTGCTTTATGAACATCTAAGCTAAATTTATTTAGTAAATCATTACATCAGTGATTCTGGATACATGCAATTGGAGAATACAAAAACAAAACACAAAACAAAACAAAACACCCTTACCCTATATCTAAACAAATACCAATTTATGGTCAATGCTACCAAGTATCAAATTAGACTACCTAAAAGGTCAGATTATTCAGCTTAGGTTTTTGTGAATTTTCATCACCACTTTATTAAGGAGAATCAAGGTTCAGGTGATAACTAACATACCACAGCAACTATACTGGCCAAACCAAACCTTTAAAAAAAACTTAGTATTTGGAAATAATTTCAAACTTACAGAAAAGTTGTTAGAATGAGAATCATTAACCTTTCTTCCTTATTTGCTTTCCTATTTAAGATGTTCACTTTCTCTCTTTTTAAATAGATATACAATATATATTTAACCGGTCATGTTGTTCCTATACCATTTGAGAGTAAGTTGCATATGTCCTAGCTGCCTACCACTGAACAGTCACTGTGTATTTCAGAAGACAGAGATATCCTCTTATGTAAATTCACACTACTAAAGCTATCAACTTCAGTAAATTTCACAATAATGTCAATTTTAATCACCTTTAGTCAAGGCTTTTCCAAGTTCTCCAGTATGTAGTAATTATATTCCCCTTCCAACTAATGGCTATTTTGAAGAGACACTTCAAGACCCTGTAAATATCCTGCTCATCAAAAATTTCCCCTATATTTAGCAACGGCTGATGATCCTTGTCTGACCTAATCTTTATTGACTGCTTTATCATGGCTATAAAATGACGATATTCCTCTCCAATACTCTTCCACATTTACCAGTCAGCACTGGCAATTTACTATAATGAAGAATTAGCAACCCCCGCCCCGGCCCCCACTTATTTATCCATCTATTCATTATTGGCATGGATTCATGGATTCCAATTTTTAAAATGATTTACAATTAATTTATTACTACACTTAATGATTTTTGATAATTAAATTCTAATTTGGTGAGTGGAAGCTCATTCAACCTGGTGCACCTGTTATCAAATTATGACTTTCTTTTTTAATAAAAATAACCTTTTTCACAAAGAAGATATTCCAGATTCATCTTGTATTTTCGCCATGTAAGCCTCAGAATCATCCATTTCTCCAAGGAGCCTTCATTCTTTTAGTAGAGAATGACATTAAAGACCAAGATCTGGGCATAAAATGAGCTCAATATTACTGCTTTCCTGACTCTCTGCATACCTGATAATCTTTGATTAGATGCCGATGCTGTGAATATTACTTTGTTGCAAGCTGATAATTTTGTATTGCTATAAATCTTCTCAAGCTTTGTTCTGGAATACAGTAAAGTTACTTGGAAATGGCTTAAGCCTTTTGGATCTTGCTTTTATGAGCTGTTAGTTGGATCTGCAGCAGGGCTCAGTATAGGGCCATAAGCTCCCCAATACTTAGACCTAAGACCTTTCTGAGAACTCTACCCAATGCCTTGTGAATACAGGCTTCTCCACTGACTGGTGGGAAGAGGCACTGTTCTTGGCTCTCTGTGAGCAATGGGCACCGTCACCCAGTCTCAGGTGGTTTTCTCACATGTATTTCTTAAAGAGTATTCTGCTGTACACTCAAAAAGGAAGCTCTGTAGATTTCTAAACTTCTCTCTCTGTATAGCTCTCTCCTCCCTGGTACGCTACCTTATTGATTTCATCTGCCTTGGTATCCCTGGACCCTTAGCCTATTTCCTCAACTCAGGAAGCTGAGTTGAGGAAGCTATAATGAAGGGAATAATCAATCAAACAAAACTGCTCCACAACTGACATAAGTGTTAGAATGAGCAGGGAAGGACACTAACGTAGCTATTTTAACTATACTATAATTACTACATCTCCCATTATCTTCAAAAAGTAAGACATGAAGGTATAAAAATGAACAGACACAAAATCAAACTTAAAATATTTAATGTCTGTGATATAAATAGGACTGAATGGGATTAGCAGCATTAAGCACCGCAGAAGAAAAGATGAATGAACTTGAAAGCCAGCAACAGAAACTGCAAAATGGGACTGAGCAAAAAGAGAATTTTTTTTTTAAAGATTTTATTTATTTATTTGACAGAAATCACAAGTAGGCAGAGAGAGAAGGGGAAGCAGGCTCCCCGCCGAGAAGAGAGCCCGATGTGGGGTTCGATCCCAGGACCTCGAGATCATGACCCGAGCCGGAGGCAGAGGCTTTAACCCACTGAGCCACCCAGGTGCCCAAAAAGAGAATTTTTAAAGAATGAAAAGAAAATCAGTGAGCTGGCAATTTTAAAGCAGCTTAATATACAAGTTACTAGAGTCTCCAAAGTGCATGAAGGGCAGAAGAAAATATCTGAAAATATAATGGCTATAATGATGATAGTGTGCATTTTCAATGTAATTCAATTCAAACAAGACTTCCCTTTTACAAAAGAATTCATGTCCTCAAAAATAGTTACAGATTATGAGAAATACAGAATATTACTCATTTTGAGAACAAATTCTGTAATTTTCTAAGCTATTTACATACCAGTGTATTAGTTTATAAAAAAAGCTACTATAAGTATTTCAGAACTACAAAATTTTATTTTTGTTTATTTTTAAAGATTATTTACTTATTTATTTGAGTGACAGAGATAGCAAGAAAAAGCACAAATGGGGAGGAGAGGGAGAAGCAGACTTCCTGTGAGCTGGGAGCCCAATGCAGGGCTGTGATGAACCTCAAACATTAATATTTCCCATTTATATTTCTATTCCTGGGAATGAGTCCTAACAATCAACTTGAGGTATTAATTTTAGGAAAGAGTGGGGGGAGAAAAACAAAATGAGCTTTGTCTTCACTGCTTCAAGCAAACACATACACAGACAAACACAACCATCCAGGATATAGCAACTAAAGAAAGGTATACTATTCAGTGATCGCTTCTTCCTCAATGTTTAATCAATCATCAGTCCTATCCAGTGTACTCTCATCTCAGACACAGTCTAGACTTTGGCCATTTTTATATCCGTAAATATCATATTCAAACAGATGTGTCAGTCCACTCTTCCATGTAGGATTAAATGGGCTCCTACAGTTAATAACTTCTTCAAGGAAATTCTGTTATTAACACTTGTATTTTCTATGTTTTAGATGGTTAAGCTGAACAGAATCAGAGAATATCGTATCTCAGAGGCTTCAAACAAAAAGACAGAGCTCTATCTTAAGCACAGAGTTTAATAAGACTTACCCTGAGTTGTGAAATTGCTGCTTTCCCTTCCTCACTTTCTTCATCAAATTCGTCATCACTCCACTCCCAGCCGCCATCTTCTGTCTTATGAAGGCGGCCACTGGAACCTGGTACTCTCCGAACCTGCACATGAGGAAGAGAGATGTGGATTATGGTAGTGTTTGATATTTACTATATATACTGTATGTGTCTTGCACCCCTCCCTTGCTCTCTGTGCTCCACTACCTACCTGTCTTTACTCCAACCACTGACCTTCCCCTTCCCTATACATCTATACTCTTGGGCCCAAGCACCATCCAAATCCTTCCTATGTGAAGTCACAGACCAAATCTTATTAATGGTTTCATGTTGAGATTTGAAAAAATTTTCTTCAGCCCCCAAAATAAATAAACCCAAGACAGAAAAGATTCTGGCTTTTTCAAAATTTTAAATTTAAAAATCACAATTATACCTGCAGTTCCAAGAGCACTGTTATCTGTGCAAGTTTTGTTAAGAAAAACAGCAATCTTCTTTTATCCTCTTACTCACAGGGAACCACTTTCAACTCATTCCAGCATATTCTTTTTAAATTCATATTCCTCTAAGTAATGTGTTATTATTACCCCTTGATTCTTTGGTTTTAAGAATTACCTACTGGACTTCCCACTATTAAAGATGAGAATTTAACCCTATTATCAACCCCCCATAACTCTTTTCTCAAGATACAGTAAAATTTTGGTTAAATGAAAATTCAGTGTTTCCACCACATGATTTCATTAGTGAGACAGTTAAGCCTTATTTATATTACAATTACTTTTCTCTCTCCTGTAACTTTCTTATTTCCCTTGGAATTAATAATATTTGCTTATTTTCATGTACTTATCATATTTAGCCCCAAACTGTCTCCCAGTTGTGTAACTCTCCTCTCACCATATTCATATACATTAGGTACTTCTCAGGATCACCTTCTAGAGGAAGATGCTACCCCAGCCTCCTAATCTGCTCCAGCCTAAACTGGTTTCTCAGCTCTCCCTCTATCACCTGCCACATGACTTCCTCTTTCTCAGTTTAAGTACTTCCTGCATTATTAGCATGGCACACTAATTAAAGCCATGCATTTTTCAACTTTGATTCCATCCCCAGAACATATGGTTTACCTGGTTTAAAAAAAAAAAGTCTGGGTTAGTATAAATCATTTTCTTTCATAACGCTGTATGTAACTGCTTTGCTATGACCTGGCTTATAGGGGAGCAACTGACATCATTATGATATCCAACACCATCCATGATCTTTCCCCCTTCTCTGGAAACTAGAGAACCCTCTTTTTGCCTCTAGTATTCCAGCAATGTGTCTTAGTGCTGGTCTATTTCCATTCATTCTGCTACGTACTTGTGCTTTTTTAGTCTGGAAATTTGTGACTATCCATTTGGAAATTTCTCTTGAATTATTTTTTTCAGTGATTCTCTTTCTTCTATTTTCCTCCATTCTGCTTTCCTGGAACTTATTTACTCAAAATTGAACCTTCTCAAATGATCCTCTAACGCTCTTGTCTTTTTTCTTCTGTTATTTATCTCTTGGCGTTTGGGGCTCTATTTTCTGGGAAATTTTCTTAGCTTTACCATACAACCATATTAACTATTTTCATTTCTTCTATAATATTTTCCACTTCTTTTCTTTTTTTTTTTAAAGATTTTATTTATTCATTTGATAGAGAGAGATCACAAGCAGGCAGAGAGGCAGGCAGAGAAAGAGAGAGGGAAGCAGGCTCCCTGCTGAGCAGAGAGCCCGATGCGGGACTCGATCCCAGGACCCTGAGATCATGACCTGAGCCGAAGGCAATGGCTTAACCCACTGAGCCACCCAGGCGCCCAATATTTTCCACTTCTAAGAGCTTTTTGTTCATGGTGGTGTCAGTGTCCAAATGCTCCTTTTTAAAGTACCAGCTCTGTTAAGATAAAATTCATATACCATATAATTGACCCATTTAAGGTTCAATTGTTTTTAATATATTCCATGTTGTGTAACCATCTCCATAATTAAATCTAGATCACTTTCTTCATTGCTCCACATGGCAAAAACAACACTCCAGACCCATTAGTAGTTACTGCCCATTTCCATATAATCCCAGTCCTGGGTAACCTTGAGTCTACGCTCTGTCTCTATACATTTGCTTATTCTGGACATTTCACATAAACAGAATAATATGTGGTCTTTTGTAAGTAGCTTCCATGATTAGCATAATGTTTTAAAGGTTTATCCATGCTATGACATGCATCAGTACTTCATTTCTTTTTATTGCTCAATAATATTCTATCATATATTAGTACTTCATTTTTTTAAAGATTTTTATTTATTTATTTGACAGAGAGAGAAAGATCACAAGTAGGCAGAGAGGCAGGCAGAGAGAGAGGAGGAAGTAGGGTCCCTGCTGAGCAGAGAGCCAGATGCGGGGCTCGATCCCAGGACCCTGAGATCACGACCTGAGCCGAAGGTAGAGGCTTTAACACACTAAGCCACACAGGTGCCCCCAGAACTTCATTTTTAATTGCTGAATAATGTTCTATATTATGGACACATGACATTTTATATATCCATTCATCTACAGATGGATAATCAGGCTATTTCCACTTTTTAGTTATTATGAATAATGCTGCTGGGAATATTCATGTACATAGCTTTGTGTGTACATGTGCTCAATTCTCCCAAGTAGGCCTCGAACAGAATTTCTGGGTCATATGGCAGCTTTGTTTTGTGTTTTTAGAAACTGCCAGACTACTTTCTGAAGTGGTTGCACCATTTCACATTTTCATCATTAGTGTGTGAAGGTTCCAATTTCCTTAATCTTTATCACAGTTACTACTGTGTCTTTTTTTTATTACAGTCATCCTAATGGGTCTTCATTGTTTTCTGCGTAATGTGAGGAAAGGGCTGAACTTCACAACTCACTCTGGTAGCTACAGACAGTGACTTAACAGAGTCTAGAATTAATTAATCAATTGTGTAACATACCTTTTCGTTCTAGTAGACAGCACACCTAGACATACTGCAGGCTAATATTTTTTGAATGAATATATCAAAGAATACTAAAGAGAGGGTTGGAAAAACTGAGTAACACTTAAAAAAAGCATTTTTAACACATACATAACATAACAAAGCATTTTTTACCATATACTTTCAAAATGCAGAAGTAAATTTAACCAATTTCCTAAGAAACCAGAGTAAAATCTCCATTTACCTTCTTAGCTCTTTCAGAAATAGTTGGTGCTCTCTGCAGTATTTTTTCTTGAAGAAATTCTTTATTCTGGAGAGGAAAAGTAAGTTTTCTTCTTACAAGTTTTTATTGAACCAAAGAAGCTGACACAAATATTCACTACAATTAAAATGTGATATAGTAACTGTTTTATAAAGAAGTTTGAAGAAAGTTTCGATTCTTTTTTCTTTAATTCTAAAGCTCCTTTAGAAAAGGAGTTTCACAAATCGAGTTTCACAGATTGAAACAAAGCTTTACTGTACTGTATGAGCCATTATATATGAGAAGTTTGCTTTACCATATCTCCTTCAGGATCATGGTCCCACATTTTCAACTACAGTAACATCCCACTTATCTATTCCTCTTTGGGAAATGAGATGTTAACTAACTCAGTAGCAAACTCTAAAATGAGAGTTGAGTATTTTTCATAGATTATATTACTATTGGCGAAATTTAGTATCAATTGTTCCTGTTAAAATTTAATCTGATGTTCAAATTAATTTATACGAAAAATACATTTACTAATTCTAAAGCATGTGTCTTAATTACCAAAGGTCATAGAGATAATGCCCCCAGCAATTATCTGATCTACCCTCATTTTTCCAAACATCACTTTAAGAAAAAGCAACTTCTTAGCAGTAAATCTAATTAGGCAATGAGGAGGATTACATGAACACATAAAATCAAAAGAATTTCTTACCTTTGCTTTTTGGAAAAATTTGTGCCTTAACAGTTCTGCTGCTGTTGGTCTAAAACCAGAAAAGAATGTTTTAATAGTTAATTCAAGTGTAATTGTGGGTTTCCATCTTCAAAAATGAGAAAAGGATTTCTTGAGCAGCGAGATATAATCTCAGTGTTCTCCACTTTCCTTAACGGGCTAAAAAGCAAAAAGCAGGATAAACTAACTCGGTACGAGACACGGAGTAGAGAAGAAAACTCAAACAGAAATGATCTGATAACTATTACAGATCCTTTGCAAAATTCATTAGTGAAATGTTTATTCTGAAATCATTACTTCTTCGTGGCTTTCAATATATTTGCTATTATTTTGCCAAGAAATATCATTTCCCAAAAACAGTGGGTAGTATCTACTTTAACAAGGCATAAAAATACATGTAACCTCACAAAGAGGAAATGGACCAACTCAAGTCCTGTGCCTCTTGACACATGCCAGCTTGCCAGCCTTCAACTTAGAAAACTACAGTCTTGGGGCGCCTGGGTGGCTCAGTTGGTTGGACAACTGTCTTCGGCTCAGGTCATGATCCTGGAGTCCCAGGATCGAGTCCCACATCAGGCTCCCAGCTCCATGGGAAGTCTGCTTCTCCTTCTGACCTTCTCCTCACTCATGTTCTCTCTCACTGTCTCTCTTTCAAATAAATAAATAAAATCTTTAAAAAAATAAAAAAAAATTAAAAAAAGAAAACTACAGTCTTAAAAATAAATCTAACAATTATCTTTAAAAAAAATTGAAGATTCTGAAAGTAATGTATATATTCAATATATATATTGAATCTATACTCAGTTTTTTGCTCGATTGTACAGTCTTTCTTTGCTTGAATAAAGGCATCATCATTGTCAATTATACAAACTCGTAAGTAGTATGACAGGGAATAAAGAATAAACAATACTACACTTAAGACATTGGACCTGATTACACCATACACCTACCAGGTAACCCTCAGCAAATCTCTTCTCCAAGGTTCTGTATAACCTGGTCAAGTTCCTGCAGGCAGTGTTCTAAAACATTACTGTACAATATAATAAGCTAGGACTTTCAAAACAAATCCCGAGGCCCATAGCAATTAAAGCAGAATATGTGGGGGCAAACCCACACATCATTAGTTTTTAAAACTCCCTGAGTGATTCTAATGTACGCTCACACTTAAGAACCAGGGCCTCAGAGGACTATTGTACAGTTTAAGAGAAGAGATGTAAAAGTGCTATGCAAACTGAAAGCAGACATTATCCTTCCTATTTTCTCATTCAATGAAGATTTCAGTATGTTCAATAGTTTGCACCACATTGCTTTATATGATTAATACTTTTCTTCTGAGTTCATTTCCTTCTTTCTAGTGTACCATTTCTAGGACTTCTTTAAGTGATATACACGACTGGAAACTCAATTTTTGTCTTTAAAAAATCTTAATTTCATGCTTATTCTTGAATAATAGTTTGGCTAGACTAGGAATTCTGCATTGTTATTTTCTCTCAGAACTGTTCCAGTATATTCTGGCCTTAACTGTCATTAGGAAAGTGGCTGTCAGTCTACCTGCTATATTCCTCAGTCAGTAATCTGCCCCCTTAGCTTGCATTTAACAGATTCTCTTTGCCTTTGAATCCAGCAGTTTAAGAGACTTGTGTACAAATGGGAAAAGGGAAATACTGCTTGGAATTGGTGGAGGGATGGTTCTTTAACCCGAGACTATAAGTATTTCATCAATTCTAGAAAATTCTCAGCCATTATTGCTTTAAATATTGCTTCTCCTGATCTCCCTAATCTCTCCTTAAAGTCTACAGACACATATACATGTATATGTGTGTGCACACACACACTGAACCTTCCCATTCTATCCCCCAAATATTCATCTTTCTTTTTATATTTCCATTTTTATTTTTTTTAAAGATTATTTATTTATTTATTTGACAGAGAGAGATGACAAGCAGGCAGAGAGGCAGGCAGAGAGAGGAAGAAGCAGGCTCCCTGCTGAGCAGAGAGCCCAATGTGGGGCTCGATCCCAGGACCCTGAGACCATGACCGGAGCCAAAGGCAGCTGCTTAACCCACTGAGCCACCCAGGCGCCCCTATATTTCCATTTTTTAAAAATTCTTTCTGTGCTTCATTCTGAGCAATTTCCTCAGTACAGTGTGATTAAGTAAGAGCAGAAAGTCCTCAGTCAAATTGTATGGGTTGGAATTCTAGCTCCAACATTTATTAACTGTGTGACTTTGGGCAATGTTACTTAACCACTCTGTGATTCAGTTTCTTCATTTGTAAAACAGGAAAAATAATAGCACCCTCCTCATACAAGTACTGTAAAACTTAAATGAGATGATGTATGTTGTCAGTTTACAGAAGTGCCTGGTAACTTGATTAGTAGTCAACAATTATCTCTTTTTTGTTTTATTGGCTGTTCTATTTAACCAATCCACTGAAGTTTTGTTTCCTTTTTAACTTCGGAATGTTCTAAACAAGGTGTAATTTTAGTTTACAAGCTGGAAATAAGATGTTTTACAGCTTCTTTTTCTTTTGAAATAATTTTAGGCTTATAGAAGAGATGCAAAGATAATATCGAGGTCCTACATACCTGTCACCAGCTTCCCCCAATGTTAACATTTTACATAACTGTGATATAATTATCAAGAAATTAACTAAAAATATTAACATTGCTACAGACTTTAAAATATTAATACTGGTACCACATTCTAAACTATAAACTTTATTCAGGTTTCCCCAGTTTTTGCACTAACATCCTTTCTCTGCTCCAGGATCCAATCCAGAACATCATTTTGTTTTTAGTCTTTGTGTCTCCTTTATCTCCTCCAACCTGTGCCACTTTCTCAGTCACCCCTTTCCTCACTCTAAAGGAGTGGTGGTCAGGGAGTTTCCAGCATATTCCTCAATTTGGCTTTGTCTATGTTTTCTCATTACAAACTGAAGTTAAAGATCTGGGGAAGAAATACCTCAGGAGTGCTATGTCCTGCACCTGGTATCAATATCTGGGAGTATGGAATAATAAGTATGTCTTACTACTGCTAATGCTAACCTGGATCACTTGTGAAGGAGGTGTCCACTTTCAAATTTTAGTTATTGTATTTTTCATTTCTAGTAGCTCCATTTGTTTTGTCTTCTTGGTCATACTCATATTCTCTTCCTACAGTTTTGATTTCCTCCATTAGGATTTTAATTACTTTAAATATACTTATAACTTTTCAGGTATCTTTGCATTATCCAAAGTTCTTGGAGCACTAATCCTTCTGCTTGCTGTGTCTGCTGACTCTGACCTGCTGTGTAGCATTTTACTATGTGTTTTATAATTTCAGCTTCTGGTCCCTTCAGTGGAGCATTATTTGCAGGAATCTCATGGATCTGGAATTTAGAACAATTCGAATGGTATAGTTTTCTAATTGCTTCTGCCAGAAATAAAACTGGCTTGGCAAAACGTATTTTATTCTCTAATCTTGTGGGCTCCTGGATAATATGGGCCATATAAATTCCGATTGTCAACTTATGGAATGTCTAGGTCAGAGGACTGGATTATTCAGGAGAAATTCTGTTGTGTCTTTGTGATGATGGACCATATTTTGTTTTCCAGTCTGTCTTCTTACTCAAAAGACAGACTTGTAAAGGTCCCAGCCATAAGCAGGGATCTCAGTTCAGAATCCGCATTGGCTGGGCCAGTATCTCATTTTCCCCACCTGGAAATCCGAAATCTAACTGAGTATGTCATTGGAATGAAAAGTGTCCCACTAAGGGTGGCCCAGGATCAGTTCATGATATATCTTCTCTGAATTAGGTCATCCTCATCATTTCTAGCACCTGAGGTGGAAGCTTATCTCTGGGTTTGGTTTTTAAGTTTCATAAATTTATTCAGCACTTCTGGGTATTTGTGACCAAAAAATCCTGTTATTTTAGTCAGTTAACTAAGCTAAAGCCAAAGTATTCCCTGTTTTTTTAATACTAATTTATTCAGAAAAAGAAAAAAAAGTTCTAATAGCACAGGTTTGAACTTTGCTACCTGTTTTTCTTCTCCTTCCCAGTATTTCAAACAGTAAATTCTGAAGCCCCATGAAATATACTAAGGACGTGACTAAGGGTATCATTTAAAATCTATTACTTTTGTTGACTGTTAGAGAAACCAAAATTTAAAAACTCTTAGTGCTAAAAAACTGAGTAGAATATATGTGTGAAACAGAAAAATGACATACAGTGGAAACAGTCCTAGGTAAAGAATCAGGAGTTTTGGACTCAAGTCCTACCTCAATGACTAGGTAGCTGACTGACCTTAAAGATAAAAGGTTGTACTCAATGACTTCCAACACCATTTGATCTGTTTAATTCATAAAGATACAGACACTAGATGATCATGTTTATTCACTTACTTGCCTTCCAATCTGTCTAGTGTTAACAAGTAAGTGCTCTGCATTTTTGGTCCACTCATCAAAATATCTTTCCTTTAAGGAAATATTATGATTGTTTGGTATTACATATAACATTTTTTTGTGTATCTCCTTTGTTATTAAAATTGTAAACAGCATCAAAATATTTGTTTGCTTATGACTTTTAAATGCATTAAAAACAAGCCTTCCCACTAACATATTTTATTAACACAGAATTCACAAAACACAAATATATGAAAAATGAGCCAGGAACTAGCTGAAGTATTAGAGTACACCTTATACTAAAGTACACTATATACTAAAGAAGGGAGAAAGTAATTCATTCATTTCCAATCTAGTGTAACAGTCCCTGTATATATTTTTTAAAGTTTATATTTAAATAAATACAAATGCATTTGAATATGCACAAATAACTTCCTGCACATGAATGTATGTATCTAATACTTAGACATCCCACAATGGTTTCCAGTATTAGGTGAAGAGAAATGTAAGCTTTATCTCATATTTTACCTTTTTTCTGGATCCTTTTGAAGGCACAATGAAATCATTTTCCTAAATGATTTTCCATATTTTTTCAGCATTTCTTTGTCTTGAACACCAGTTTCCAAAGAAGGAGGATCATTTTGTAGTGTCAGCATTAAAACCTGGAAAATTTTTCAATACGAAATTTCTGATGCCTCATTAAGTTAAATATTGTGGTCAACATTCTTCAATATAGACAACCTCCCAATATATAAGCAGTTCACTCTAGACCAGTTATTTGGACACAGAGTTATTTAGGTGTTTTCCACACAAGTAATATCCTACAGATAGTTGGTTTCCCAGGTAAAGTGGCTGCAAGGGTTCAACTGTATCAGCACTGAATGCCCTTTAGTAAGAACCCTTTCTTCATGCCCTCTGTCCCCATTCTTATACTGCCAAACTACCTGCAAAAAAATTAAAATCAGGGATGCCTGAGTGGCACAGTTGGTTAAGGGTCCCACATCAGGCTCCTTGCTCAGCGGGGAGCCTGCTTTTCCCTCTGTCTGTTCTGCGTGCTGCTTCCCCTGCTTGTTCTCTCTCTCTCTCTATGTCACAAATAAACAAATAAATCTTTTTAAAAAAGTCTTTATCTTAAAAAAAAAAAAACTTTACAAAACAGTTAAAATCACAGCAAATTTAAAAATAAAATACCATCAAGTAATAAATAAATAAAACCATAGCAAAATTTAAAATGTCATCTTGCTGATTCTACCTATTCATGGCTCTGTTGGAACATGACCCCTTGTAATCTGGCCTTCTCTTCCCAGAACTCCTCAGCCACTCCTTACTTTTTCTTCTTAATTAACATATAACATATTGTTTCAGGGGTACAGGTCTGTGAATCATCATCTTACACAATTCACAGCACTCACCACAGCACATACCCTCCCCAATGTCCATCACTCAGCCACTCTATCCCTCCCTCACCCTGTCGCCCCCACCCCAGCAGCCCTCAGTTTGTTTCCTGAGATTAAGAGTCTCCTATGGTTTGTCTCCCTCCCTGGTCCCATCCTATTTCATTTGCCCTTCCTTCCCCCCAAAACCCCCCGGCCCTGCCTCTCAAATTCCTCATATCAGAGAGATCATATGATAACTGTCTTTCTCTGACTGACTTATTTCACTTAGCATAGTATCTTCTAATTCTATCCACGGTGTTGCAAATGGCAAGATTTTGGTAGTGTTCCATTATATACATATACCACATCTTTTTTTTTTTTTTAAGATTTTATTTATTTGTCAGAGAGAGGGAGAGCCAGAAAGCGAGCACAGGCAGGCAGAGGGAGAAGCAGGCTCCCTGCTGAGCAAGAAGCCTGATGTGGGACTTGATCCCAGGACGCTGGGATCATGACCTGAGCCAAAGGCAGCTGCTTAACCAACAGAGCCACCCAGGCGTCCCATACCACATTATCCATTCAACTGTTGATGGACTTTCCATAGGTTCTTTCCATAGTTTGGCTATAATGGACATTGCTGCTATAAACATTCAGGTGCACGTGCCCCTTTGGATCACTACATTTGTTATCTTTAGGGTAGTAGTGTGATTGCTGGGTTGTAGAGGAGCTCTATTTTCAACTTTTTGAAGAACTTCCACACTGTTTTCCAGAGTGGCTGCACCAGTATGCATTCCCACTGACAGTGTAGGAGGGTTTCCCTTTCTACGCATCCTCGCCAACGTCGTTTCCTGACTGGTTAATTTTAGACATTCTGATTGGTGTGAGGTGGTATCTCACTGTGGTTTTGATTTGTATTTCCCTGATGCCGAGTAATGCTGAGCACTACTTTTTTATGTGTCTGTTGGACATCTGGATGTCTTCTTTGCAGATATCTGTTCATGTTTTCTCCTCAGCCATTCCTGAGAAACCACTGATAATACCTAGTTAACAGAGCAGCAGCCTTTTTCAGTTTTCACTCCTCCTACCTTCTCTGTGGTAACTGACAGTTTTGATTATTCTGTCCATCCTAAATCTCTCCTTCTTTGACTTTCATGGCAACATACTAGTTTGATGCACATAGGTGTTAATAAGGAAGGTCATATTTATATAATGAGATTCGGAGTGATTTCTAAATTGTATGACTTCTTTATAGAAGCATAAGCCACTTTCTTTTTATTTTTTTAATATTTTATTTATTTATTTGATAGAAAAAGAGATCACAAGTAGGCACAGCAGCAAGCAGAGAGAGAGGGAAGCAGGCTTCCTGCTGAGCAGACAGCCTGATACGGGGCTCGATCCCAGGACCCTGAGATCACAACCCAGGCTGAAGGCAGCAGCTTACCCACTGAGCCACCCAGGCGCCTCACATAAGCCACTTTCTAAACACAAAGTTAACACTAAAGAATAAAAGGGGGCTGTAGTCAGAACTAATACTTGCTTTTCAGATTCAATTTGTATTTACTGA
Organism: Mustela nigripes; assembly: GCF_022355385.1. NCBI lineage: Eukaryota > Metazoa > Chordata > Mammalia > Carnivora > Mustelidae > Mustela > Mustela nigripes. Next base: position 62,214,012 of record NC_081558.1, read on the forward strand.
AATGGAATTACTAAAAGATGGAGGTATTTCTCAATCTGGGCGAATAGGCTAACATGTGTATGTCTGGCTACAATTATAGGACTCACTGCCTTCGGTGTATAAAAAATAAATCTCATCTCCTCCCCCACCTCCTTTTAAAAAATAAACCATTCCTTTGGCCTTAAAATAGCTTCCCACTTTATAGTTCTAAAAACTCACCATTTTCAAAACCATTTATTTCCTAGGAGTAGGCTCTGAAAAGAAACTGGGACATGGGCTGGGATAGTACTTTGACTATGAACCTCACCTTCATTGGTGGATACTTATGGTAAGGAGCTGCCCCTGTAGCCAGTTCAATTGCTGTGATCCCAAAACTCCAGATGTCAGCTTTGAAATCATAGCCTCGAACCTGTAAAGAATATAAAGATATACATGATTACTTTTAACACCCTAAAAGCACTTTAATTTAAATTTATTTTTTCTTTAGTAATCTCTACACCCAATGCGAGGCTTGAACCCATGACTGAGATCAAATGTAGCATGCTCTTCTGACTGAGCCAGCCAAGTACCCCTAAAAGCACTTTTAAAAAGTAATTTCTAATACATATCAAGAACCATTAAACTGTTCATTCGCTTTAAATCAATAAAGTAATCTAGAGTAGGCAAAGGCTAAATATATTTGGTAACAGACGAAAGAAAAAGCAATCAGAATGAACGTTCCTCAACAATGGGGAAATTGTTAAGTACGGAATACTCACTTAAAAGAAACGATAGTCAACTAAAAACAATGTAAATGAATTCTACATGAAAATACGGAAAACCACGTGTGATAAAGCATTTATGAAGAAAAAAGAATACAAAATTCCTCACAAGTTTTGATACTCATTACAAAAGTGTATAATCTTGTTTTTTTTGTTTTTAAGGAAAAGGATAGAACTAGAACAAAACTATTAGGCAGTAGTGTTATGTCTTTGGTTTTCCAAATTTTCTGTTATAGTCTTATTTAATCTCCTTAATTTTTATAATGAAAAAAGACACAAGGGGGTTTGAATATTTTCAGTTGTTGATGTGAACATGTGGCCAAATTTGTCCTTTTATACTATAATGAGCACATTATAAAATTAAGTATTTTCTTTTTTAAAATAATTTTATTTATTTGAGAGAGAGAGAGAGCGAGCGCATGAGAAGAGGGAAGGTCAGAAGGAGAAGCAAACTCCCCACCAAGCAGGGAGCCCGATGTGGGACTCGATCCTGAGACTCCAGGACCATGACCCGAGCAGAAGGCAGTCACTTAACCAACTGAGATACCCAGGCACCCCAAATATTTTCATTTTCTATCTTGAGCAACACAGGAGAAGAAATATATGGGGGGTGTATGTGGTTTGGGACCTGAAATTAAAGCTCCATATAATGTGCTGCCTTGAAATGTGGCAAAAGAGGGTGGGCCCCTAATAAACTAAGTGCAAGTTCCCCTCCCCAGTCTGCTCCTAAGGATAAGGTCCTTAGCCCAACAATCCTGCTCAACTGGACCAGGCCAAGTTCCTGCTCAGCCTTGAGTAGCAGGTTTCAGTTTCCCACCAGCCCTCAGAATTATTCAAATGAGCCAATCATCCTCGCAAGGAAACCAAGGGGCACCTCACTCTCTTGATACTACAAGGTCTGTTTCCCACAGCAACCGTTTACCTACTCTCTTCCGGAGAGGAGCCTCAAGTGTCATGTTGCGTCCTCTCCCTGCAGCTCTGTGTGTACGTGACAAATGAACTGCTGTCAGTCTTACCAGTCCAGTGTAAGGTGTCCAGCATCTGCATAACCCTAGAGTAGGAATGCTTCCCTCACCAACAGGGTGAACACAAGCACTGTAAGAGTTATAAGTGAATTCGGTTCTACATACTGACTTTGATATACTTAAAAGATACCCATGTAAAACACCTAGAGGAAGTTTGAAACATCCATCTAGGGGTTTAGGAAATAAGACTAGCATGACTATACTTTGGAAAATATAATAGATGGGGCGCCGGGCGGCTCAGTTGGTGGAGTGTTATGATTCTTGATGTCAGGGTTGTGGATTAGAGCCACAACCCAGCAAAGATTACTTAAAATAGATGTAGAGAATACTTAAAAATAAAATGTAGAGATTACTTAAAATGTAGAGATTACTTAAAAATAAATGTAGATTTATTTTTGTAGAGGTTATTTAAAAATAAAATCTTGAGGGGGTGCCTGGGGGCTCAGTGAGTTAAGCAACCCAGTCTTGATTTCAGCTCAGGTCATGATCTCAGAGTCATGAGATGAAGCCCTGCATTTGGCTCTGCATTCTGTGAAGAGTGCTTCTCCCTCTCCCTCCCCCTCTACCCCCTGCCTTGGCTCACGTTCTATCTCAAATAAATACAATCTTAAAAAAATTTAATTTTGTTTAAGCACTCCTAAAGCTGCTCTTCAGGAGCAATCTGGCTGGCTCAGTCCGTATAGCACACAACTCTCAAATCTCAGGGTTGCTGAGTTCAAGCCCCACACTGGATGTGTAGACTACCTAAGGTAAAATAAATAGATAAATAAATAAAACTTTCTAAAAAACTTCAAAGAAAATAGAATGGGTGGAAAGCAGAGATGAGGCTAATTAGTGAGAGAAGAATTCAAGAACAGGTCCTGGGAAGTAGAAGGAAGGCAGAAAAGAAGTCAGACACAGCCTGGCAGGACAGGTAGGGGAAGAATGCTGAAGATGTAAATAAAGGTGGAAATGATCAACTGCTGAGATGTAAACAGAAAAGCTGAAGATGTAAATAAAGGTGGAAATGATCAACTGTTTCAAATGACAAGAGAACAAGTAAGGCAAGGAATAAGAAATGAGCCCTGATTTCAGAATTAGCAGAGTTTCCATAAAATGACTACATGAGCAACATCTGACTGTAGTTGTTTGAAAGCAAATGGGAAATGAGGTTGTGGACGAAACTCGTCCTTCAAGAACCACAGCAGTGAATCTACGTGTACAAAGATTAGGTCGTTTAATTTGTAACACAGAAACTTTTACTAAACCAATCTTCATTATATTATTCCTTAGGTTGTATTTGTTACAAATCCTGAGTTTCATATATCATTTGTAAAGGTCTAGAGTTCTGTTTCCAAGGGTGGGACCCAAATCCTAACCGAGGAACAGAAACATGTATTTCCCGAAGCTAATCCAGCATACATATCCCCACTTTTTCAAAGACCCCATTAAGCCATTTGGCTTATATGAAAGACCTATAGTAGTTCCTGTTTACACTATGGAAAGAAATCGGGAAAGGGTTTTCCTTTTACAAAAAAAGTGAAAATGACGTTCAGTGCTTGCCATGACAGAGGCAGCGCCCGGGCTGAGCAACAAGCCTAGTGTAGCTCAGCTCCTTCCTGGGGAACCACATTCAGGTCAATCCACCAGAGCTTTGAATTATGTGAGTATCTGTTTTAACTCAATTTATTTTCTGTATCCAATAGCAAGATGTGTTCTATGGTATCGGAAAGGCCGAAGAGGTTATTTTTGTGTGTCTGAAAATGCTAAAAAATTTTTACAAATAAATTAGTGGTCACTGTTTCTTTCCTTTGTGCCATTTCAGCTTACAAGGGTTTCACAGAACAAACTACTTTCCATTAGTGGGGGATACCTGCACAACTGTACACCAAACAAAAGCAAATGTTGCTGTTATTTTTTTCATTCTGTACAAAACCATAAACCATTTAAAAAAAATGAAAGACAGGGGCACCTGGGTGGCTCAGTGGCTAAAGCCTCTGCCTTCTGCTCGCTCAGGTCATGATCCCAGGGTCCTGGGATCTAGCCTCACGTCGGGCTCTCTGCTCAGCAGGGAGCCTGCTTCCTCCTCCTCCTCTCTTTCTCTGCCTGCCTCTCTGCCTACTTGTGATCTGTCTGTCAAATAAATCAAAATCTTAAAAAAAAAAAAAATGAAAGACAAAGTACCTGTTCCATAACTTCAGGCGCCATCCAGCAAGGAGTTCCAACAAAGGTCTTTCTCACTTTATTTCGGGTAATATCACCACCAGTTGCTAAAAAAGCACTAACTCCAAAGTCTGAAATAGATAAAAGAGCAAGGTATTAGAAGTATATCAACTCAGGCAGACAGGAAAATAATATAGTCTACATACAAACAACATGACACTTTCTCTTCTTTCCACTGAAATTCTTGACTAACGACATAGCTTACCAGGTCCCTCACTCCGCTCTCCACCCTCACACATGATTATCTCAACAGATTTTCCTCCTTGCTCCAGTCCATTCAATTAACATCCCCTGGACTAAAAATCTGTACCTACTACACAATAATTCTTAATTCTCCTTCTCCCCAGCCAGCGGCAACCATCATTCTAACTTTCTTTCTCTATGACTTTGAATACTCTAAGGACTTCATATAGGTAAAATCATATTTGTCTTTTGTAGCTGGATTATTTTACTTAGCATAATGTCCTTGACATTTATCCATTTTGCAGCATATTACAGAATTTCCTTCCTTTATAGGCTGATGTAATACGTATATACCATATTGTGTGTATTCTTTCATGTGTTAATGGGCCCTTGGGTTGCTTCCCCATTTTAGCCATGGAGAATATGCTGTTGTGAAAAGGAGTGTCCCAATAATTGTCTGAGCCCCTCCTCTCAGTTCTTCGGGATTCTATACCCAGAAGTGGAACTGCTGGACTACATAGTAATTTTGCTTTTCATTCTTTGAGGAACTGCCATACTATTTTCCAGAGCAGCTGTACCATTTTATGTTGCTACTAACAGTGAACAAAGATTTCAGTTTCTCTATATCCTCTATTTCCTAATTTTGGGGGATTTTTTGAATAGTAGCCATCCTGATAGATCCAAGGTTGGATCTCACTATAGGTCTGATTTGCATTTCCCTAATGATTAGTGATATTGAACATATTTTTAACATGCTTATTAGCAATCTGTATGTCCTCTCTGGAGAAATGTCTACTTAAGCCCATATTCTAAAAAATTCAATTTATTTAAACTAAAACCCAAACCAGTTCATTCATTTTTCCTGTCCCCCACCCCTGACTCTGGTAACCACCAATCTGTTCTCTGTTATCTATGTGAGCTTAGTGTTGAATAGATACATTAGATTTCATATGTGAGAGATTATATAGTATTGTCTTAAGATCTCTTGTCTTATTATACATAGTACAAAGCCCTCAAGGTCTATCCATGTTGTCACAAATGGAAAGATTTCATTATTTTTTATGACTGAATGATATTCCACTGTATGTATACACCACAATTTGTCTATCCATTCTGAGACCTGTATCAAAGAGCTTACTATCTACATTTCCTTCTAGGAGCTTTAAGGTTTCAGGTCTTATATTCAAGATTTGAACCTATTTTGAGTTAATTTTTATTTATAGTGTAACAGAGTGATCCAATCCAGCTTCACTCTTTTGCATGTGGCTATCCAATATTCCCAATACCACTTACTGAAGATACTGTCCTTTCCCCATTGTATATTCTTCATTATTATAAATAATCATGAAATTAACTCACATATTTCTTTTTGAGTTAGTGTTTTCATTTTCCTCAGATAAATACCCAGAAGTGGAATTACTAGGTCATACAACAGCTCTATTTTTAATTTTCTAAGGAAACTCCATACTGTTTTCCACTAGCTGCACCAATTTATATTCCCACCAACAGTGCGCAAGGGTTCTGGTTTTTCCACATCCTTCCCAATGCTTGTTGCTTCCAGTCTTTTTGATAATAATCATTCTAACAGGTGTGAAACAGTATCTTGTATATGAGACTCTGATTTGCATTTCCCTAAGAATTAATAACGTATAGCATCTTTTCAGTTTATCTGTTGGCAATCTGTATGTCTTCTTTGGAAAAATGTCTCTTCAGATCTTCTGCCCATTTCTTAATCAGGTAGTTCAGTCTTTGATAATGAGTTGTACAAGTTCTTTATGTATTTTGGATATTAGTCCCTTACCAGATGTATGATTTGCAAATATTTTCTTCCATTCAGTAGGATGCCTTTTCATTTTGTTGATACCCTTTGCTGTGCACGTTTTTATTTTGATATTCCCATTTGTTCATTTTTGCCTTAGCTGCTTTTGGTGTCAGATTCAAAAAAACATCACGAAGACCTATATCAAGGAGCCTGCTATCCATGTTTTCTAGGTGTTTTATGGCTTCATGTCTTTTTTTTTTTAATTTAGGATATTTATCTATTTATTTATTTAAGAGAGTGAGTGTATGTAACCAAAAGAAAGCATAAGCAGGGGGAGGGGAAAGAGGAAAAAGCAGGCCCCTTCCTGAGTAGGGGCCCGATGAGGAACTCGATCCCCGAATCCTGAGATCATGACCTGAGCTGAAGGCAGATGGTGAACTGACTGAACCATCCAGGTGTCCCTATAGTTTCATGTCTTACATTCAGATCTTTTATTTAATTTTTGCACATCATATAAAATGGTGCTCTACCTTCATTCTTTTACATGTGACTGTTTAATTTTCCCAACACCATTTATGAAGACTGTATACCCACTGTATACTCTTGACTCCTCTAGGATATATTAATTACCCATGTGTGGGTTTATTTCTGGGCTTTCTATTCTGTATCATGGATCTCTGTGTCCACTTTTATGCCAGTATCACACTGTTTAATTATTACAATATACTGAACTACATACTTTGAAATCACTGAGCATGATGCCTCCTCCAGCTTTGTTCTTACTCACCACTGCTGTGGCTATATGAGGTTTTTTCCACACAAATTTTAGGATTATTTGTTTTATTTCTCTGAAAAAATGATCCATTATAATTTTGTTACAAATTATACTGAATCAGGACAACTGGGTGGCTCCATTGGTTAGGTGGCTGCCTTTGGCTCAGATTCATAATGCTAAGATCTGAGATCGAGTCCCCCATCAGGCTCCTTGCTCTGCAGGAAGCCTGCTTCTCTCTTTCCCTCTGCCTGCCACTTTGTCTGCTCGTACGCGCACGCGTTCTCTCTCTCTGTTAAATAAATAAATTAAGTCTTTAAAGAAAAAAAAAAGGAAATTATACTAAATCTGTGTATTGTTTCAGGTAGTATACACATTTTAACAATATAAACGCTTCCAATTCATAAGCACAGAATATCTATTAATGTCTCCAACATCTTTCTTTAATGTCTTGTAGTTCTCTATGTACTGGTCTTTTATCTCTTTGGTTAAATTTATTACTAGGTATTTTTATTTTTTTTGATGCAACTACAAATAGGATTATTTTCTTAATTTCTGATAGTTATTAATGTACAGAAATGCAACAGATTTTCATGTACTGATTTTGTATCCTGCAACTTGATCATTCTAACAGTTTTCTGATGGGAGTCTTTAGGATTTTCTAAATTTAATATCATGTCACCTCTGCACAGTGACAGTTTTACTTCTTGTTTTCTAATTTGGATGCCTTTGATCTCTCTTTCTTGCCTAACTGCTCTGCTAGTACTATACCGAATAAAAGTGGCGAAAGTGCGCATCTTTGTTTTGGTTCATCATCTTACAGGAAAGCCTTTCAGCTTTCTACCTGTAAGTATATTGTTAGCTGTGGGCTTTAACATACATGGCCTTTGCTGTAAGCTATGCTCCCTCTATACCAGCTTTACAGAGAATTAGAAATGGATATTGAATGTTGTTAAATGCTTTTACCACATCTGCTGAGATGATATAATTTGTATCCTTCACTTTGTTTATGTGGTATATCCCCTTGAATAATCTATGTAAGTTAAACAATCCTTGCATCCCTGGAATAAGACCACTACTACATCAAGGTGTATGGTCCATTTAATGTACCGCTGAACTGAGTTTACTATAGTTTTGTTGAAGATTTCTGCATCTATGTCCGTCAGAATATTAGCCTGTAATTTTCTTTTCTTTTGGCATTCTTGTCTGCTTTTGGTATCACGGTAAGGCTGGCCTCATAAAATATGTTTAGAAGAGTTCTCATCTCTCACTATTTTTTAGAAGAGTTTGAGAAGGATTGGTATTTTTCCTTCAATGGTTGGTTCACCAGTGAAGCTGTCTGATACTGGACTTTCGTTTGTTGGGAGGTTTTTTTGGGTTTTTTTTTTTTTAAAGATTTTATTTATTTATTTGACAGACAGAGACCACAAGTAAGCAGAGAGGCAGGCAGAGAGAGAGGGGGAAGCAGGCTCCCTGCTGAGCAGAGAGCCCGATGTGGGGTTTGATCCCAGGACCCTGGGATCATGACCCGAGCCGAAGGCAGAGGCTTTAACCCACTGAGCCACCCAGGCGCCCCTGTTGGAAGGTTTTTGATTACTGATTCAATCTCTTTACTAGTAATTGGTTTGTTCAGATTTTTTATTTCATCATGATTCAGTCTTGGTAGGTTGTATGTTTTCAGAAATTTATCCATTTCTTCTAAATTGTTCAATTTGTTAGCATATGATTGCTCACAGCAGTCTCTTAGAATCCTTTCTATACTATCAGTTTAACTTCTATTTTTTCATTTTTCATTTTATTTGAGTATTCTTTTTCTTGGTGAATCGAAGCTAAAGGTTTGCAAATTTTGTTTTCCTCTCAAAGAACTAGTTCTAGTTTCAGTGACCTCTTCTATTGTCATTATAGTCTCTATTTCATTTACTTCTGTTCTAATCTTTATTTCCTTCCTTCTGCTAACTGGGTTTTATTTATTCTTCTTTTTCTAGTTCCTTGAGGTATGAAGTTGTTCGGGATTTTATTTCTTGGAGTAGGCATTTATCACTATGAACTTCCCTTTTAGAACTGCTTTTGTTGGGGTGCCTGGCTGGCTCAGTTGGTTAAGCACCTGCCTTCAGTTCAGGTCATGATTCCAGGGTCCTGAGATCAAGCCCCAGGTCAGGCTCCCTGCTTCTCCCTCTTCCCACTGGCTTATGCTCTCTCAATCAATAGATAAAATCTTTTAAAAAAGAAAAGAAAGAAAGAAAAAGAACTGCTTTTATTTTCAGAACCAAGTGACTGGTGATTGAGGTGGTGGAGGGAAGAACTGCTTTCGCTGCATCCAACAAATGTGGTATGTTACCCTTCCACTTCATTTGTCATAAGGTATTTTCTAGTTTCTTCAATGACCCATTGGTTGTTCAGAAGCATGTTGTTTAATTCCCACATATTTGTAAATTTTCCCACTTTCTTCACATAAATTTCTAGCTTCTAAAAGGCATGTCTGGAAAAAATGCTTGCTCTGATTCCAGGCCTCTTAAGTTTATTAAGACTTATTCTGTCATCTAACATATGATTTGTTTTGAAACTGTTCCATGTGTACTTGTGAAGAATGTGTATTTGCTGCTTTAGGAAGGAATGTTTTGTAAATGTATATTAAGTCTATCTCTGGTCTAATGCATCATTTAAGGCTGATGTTTCCTTCTTGATTTTCTGTTTGGATGACCTATCCATTGATTAAAGTGGAGGTATTAAAGCCCCCTCCCCTACTCTTATTACTGTACTACTGGCTATTTCTCTCTTCAGGTCTATTAATATTTACTTTATAAAATTAGATGCTTCCAATGTTGGGTGCATAAATATTCACAGGTGTTTTGTTCTTTTTTCAGATTGACTCCATTATCCTTTTGTAATGCCCTACTTTATCTCTTATTCTGATCTTGTTCTGAAGTCCACTTTGATGTATCTACTTCACTTGCAATTTTTGTCTCTCCTTCTTTCCTTGTCCATCAAGCTAAACGTTTGTCAGTTTTGGTGATCTTTCCAAAGAATCACTTTTCTACTGCTTTTCTATTCTCTATTTCCTTTATCTCTTCTCTAAATTTTATTATTTTCTTCCTTCTGCTAGAGTTAGGTTTAGTTTCTTCCTTTTCTAATTCCTTAAGGTGTAAAGTAAGATTGTTGGTTTGCTATCTTATTTTTTAAATAAAGTGTCTTTAGCTATAAACTTGCCCGTTAGCAATACGTTTGCTATGTCCCATTAGTTCTGATATATTGATTTTGTTTTCATTCATCTCTAGGTAAAAACTTGCCCCTTAGCAATACTTTAGCTATGTCCCATAAGTTCTGATATATTGGTTTTGTTTTCATTCATCTCTAGGTATTTTTAAATTTTCCTTGTGAAGCTTTCCTTTTTTCATTGGTTGTTTGAGCGTGTGTTTAGTTTCTGTGAATTTGTGAATTGTGGTCAGGAAAGTATTTTGTATAATATTTTAAAAAATCTATTGGGACTCAAGGCACCTGGGTGGCTCAGTGGGTTAAGTAGCCAAGTCTAGATTTCAGCTCAGGTCATGATCTCAGGTGCCCACATCAGGCTCCATGCTCAGTGGGGAGGAGTCTGCTTAGGGATTCTTTTTTCCTCTCCCTGTGCCCATCCCCCAGCTCATGCATACTCTTTCTCTAAAATAAATAAATCTTAAAATAAAATAAAATATAATCTATCAGGACTTAATATGTGGTCTAACATGGTCTACCCCAGAAAATGCCCCGTGAGCACTTAAGAATACACATCCTAATCCTGTTGAGCTCTGTACATCTGTTAGCTCTAGGTGGTATTCTATAATGTATTAAGTTTTTCATTTTCTTACCTCCTGCCTATTGTATCCATTATTGTAAATGGAGTATTGAAATCTCCAGCTACTAATATGGAGCTATTTCTCCCTTCAGTTCTGTCAGTATTTCCTTCATATATTTTATTGGCATGTTAGTATATATACAAATATTTATAATTATTATATCTTTTTGCTATACTGAAACTTTTGTTAATAGTGAAGTCCTTATTTTTTTTGTTTGTTTTTTTAGTTCTTATTTGTTCTGTAACCCTTTCTTGACTTAAAGTTTATTTTCTCTGATATGAGAAACATGGTTACTATTTGCATGGAGTATCTTTTTCCTTTCCTTTCCTTTTCAATGTATTTGTGTCTGGGATCTAAAATGAGTCCCTTATGAACAGCATATAGTTGGATTAAATATTTTTACCTTTTCTGCCAATCTCTGTCTTTTGATTGGAGAGTTAATCCACTTACATTTGAAGCAACTACTGATACAGGACTGACTTCTGTCATTGTCCTATTTGTTTTCCATATGTCTTATGGCTTTTTTGTCCCTCATTTCCTGCATTGCTTTTCTGTTCAGTTGACTTTTTTGTTGTGAAATGCTTAATTTTTTTCTCATTTCCTTTTGTTTATATTCTGTAACTATTTTGTTTTTGGTACCATAGAGATTCCATTTAACATTCTAAAGTTAAAACACTCTAATCTGAATATATACCAGCTTAGGGGCGCCTGGCTGGCTCAGTCAGTAGAGCACACAACTCTTGATCCTGGGGTTGTGAGTTCAAGCCTCATGTTGGGCATAAAGATTACTTAATTAAAAAAGAAAAAAACTTTTTTTTAAAAGATCTTGAATTTATACCAGCCTAACTTCAATAACACAAAAATCTCTTCTTTACAGCACTATTCCCACCTCTGTTGGTTACTGTCACAAAATTACATCTTAACATACTTTGTGCTCAAAAACATGAACTGATAATTCTTTCTTTTAAAAACTTTATTTATTTATTTTCAAGATTTTACTTATTATTTGACAGAGAGAGACAGCAGGAGAGAGAACACAAGCAGGGGGAGTGGAAGAGGGAGAAGCAGGATTCCTGCTGAGCAGGAAGCCCGATGCGGGGCTCCATCTGAGTTCCCTGGGATCATGACCCAAGCCAAATGCAGATACCCAATGACTGAGCCACCCAGGTGCCCCAATAATTCTTTTAAACACACTTGTCTCTTAAGCAGAAAACATGTTTTGGATTCACAAACCAGTTATCAGTAATATTAACTTTTGGACCACTGGTTTTAGTAATGTATCATGTAGGGAAAAAAGTGAAGTCACAAACCACTGTTATGATAATACTAACTTTTATACTTGCCCATGTATTTACCTTTATGAGATCTTCACTTCTTCACACTGCATCAAGTTACTGTCTAGTGTCCTTTCATTCCACCTTGTGGGTTCCCGAGAGCATTTCTTGTAGACAGATCTATCAGAAACAAATTTCTTCAGCTTTCGTTTATCTGGCAATGTCTTAATTTATCCCTTATTTTGAAGGACAGTTTTACCAGATACAGAATCTTGATTGGCAAATTTTTTCTTTTATCACTTTGAATATATTGGCCTCCTGCCTTCTGGCCTCCAAAGTTTTGGTAAGACATCTGCTGACAGCCATATTGAGGATACCTCGTAGATGGTGAGTCACTTCTACCTTCCTGCTTTCAAGATTCTTTCTCTTTGGCTTTTATAAGTTTGATTATAATGTCTCTTTGTGTAGATTTCTTAAGAGTTCATCTCACTTGGAGATCACTGAGCTTCATGGATGTTTATATTCATGTTTTCCATCAAGTTTACAGCCATTATTTATTCAAATATTTTCTCTGCCCATTTCTCTCTTCTCCTCGAACTTCCCACATGTGTGTTGGTCTGCTAATGGTGTCAAACAGATCCCTTGAGCTCTGTTCACTTATCTTCAATCTTTGTCCTTCCTGTTCCTTAGACATGATAATGTCCATTTTCCCATCTTCAAATTCAACAATTCTTTTTTCAGCCAGTTCAAATCTGCATTTGCATTTGAATCCTTCTAGTGGGTTTTTCATTTCATAATACAAGGTACGGTACTTTATAGCTCCAGAATTTTTTTTGTTTTTTGGTCTTTTTTCCTTATTGGTAGCTCCTATCACACATTGTTTTCTTGAGTTTATTCACATCTTCCTTTAGTTTTCTTTGTCTAATAGATTTGCTGTCAGGACCTTTTCAGTGACAGTTTCTATTATTTATTTCCTTTGAATGGGTTATATTTTACTGTTCATTGAATGCCTTTTGATTTCTTTTGTTGAAAACTGGACATTTGAGTCTAATGATGTAGTTATTCTGGAAATCAGATTATCTCCCTTTCTCAGGGTTTGATGCTTAAGTTTTGCTGTTTTATTTTGGTTGTTATAGACTACCTTTGTGTCAAGCATAAACCCAAAGTATAAACAAGTTCTTCTCAGGACTTTACTGCACCTTTTCCTGGCATGTACAGTCATTTTCCAATTTTCCCCACCAATGTAGTTATTTTTTAATGTCTGGCTCTAAAAGTGGGAAGAAGAGAAAAACAAAGGAAAAAAAGAAAAGGTGCTGCTCCTTTAAGTCCCTGGAAGTCATTTGGGGAGGGGTGTGCCACAACAATGGCTGTCTGCCTCTTTATCTGCACCAATGTGATCAGAAGCAGCAATCAGTGATCAGAGCACAGATCCATGGTATTTCGAAGACAGGGTCCATTTTGTCCACTGAGGGTGCCACAGAGTGTGTGCAAGCTGCTCTAAAAACAGGTGCATAGCTGCTTGCCTGCCAGCAGGCTGATGGCTAGGGGATACACAGCTCTGAAATTGACTGAAATTTACCACAATTCACCTTCCAAATCTTCCCCTAGAACTTACAAACCTTTGGAGGAACTGCAGAATTATAGAAGTTACATCAGACACATTCTGCTGGTTCAGCTGTTGTCCAGATGTGGAGAGATTCCCTGTGTTTCCTACTTCACCAGAATCCCCTCTTCTTTAGTTTATGTGTTTTGTTTTTACCACTTGATTTTACCTTTTTAAACAATAAGCATAATTGTGCTTGGTTCTAAACCTATGTAAATGAAATCATATGCTATATATTCTATTTCAACTGTTTTCTTTCACCTTATCTTTGTATAACTTATTAATGCTTTTGAATGTAGCTGTAGTTCTATCTACATTCATCACTGTATATATTCCAATGCATAAATTAACCATAATTTATTTATATTTGTTCATTCTACTATTGAAGGGTATTAGGACTATTTCACAATTTCAATGCTATGAGCACTGTGACACACATAACCACGATCTTCTCTAGGCCATACACCTAGAAGCCAAAGTTTTAGGATATGCATACTTCAACTTAATATAGTGTTTGTCCTCATTTATTCTCTCACCATTGGAACAGGAGATTTTTTTCCTTGCTTACAATGACACTAACTACTGCAGCATCAGATGTTTAGGCCAGGACAGCATTAAAACACGAGGTATGCCTGTGAAATAACTTGGTATCCTAATGTTATTTCACAGGCATACCTCGTTTTTTAATGCTTCGCCTCACTAGGCTTCACAAATACTGTGTTGGTTTTTGCTTTTTTATTTTTTTTAAACAAACTGAAGGTCTATGGCAACCCTGCACTGAGCACATATATTGACACAATTTTTCCAACAGCATTTGCTTACTTCTTGTCTCTGTCACATTTTGTTAATTCTTGCAATATTTTGACATTTTTCATTATCATTGTATTTGCTATGGTGACCTGTGATTACTGATTTCTGATGTTACTATTGTAATTGTTTTGGGGGCACCACAAACCAGGTCCTTATAAGATGGAGAACTTAATATATGTTGTGTTTTGAATGCTCCACTGACCAGCCATTCCCCCATCTTTCTCCCTCTCCTCAGGCCTCCCCATTCCCTAAGACACAACGATAGTTAAATTAGGACAATTAAAGATCCTTACAAGAGCCTCTAAGTGTTCATGTGAAAGGGAGAGGCACACAGTCTCTCTCTTTAAATCAAAAGCTGGAAATGATTAAGCTCAGTAAGAAAGGCCCACTGAAAGCCAAAAAAGGCAAAAAGCTAGGTCTCTCGTACCAGTTAGGGAAGTTGTGAATGCAAAGAAAAAGTTCTCGGAGGAAATTAAAAGTGCTACTACTCCAGTGAACACACAAATAAGAAAAGTGAAACAGCCTTATGGCTGATGTGAAGAAAGTCTTAGTGGTCTTTCTTAGAAGATTAAACCAACCCTATCATTTCCTTGCCAAACCCTAATCCAGAGCAAGACCCTAACTTTCTTCAATTTTAAGAAGGTTGAGAAAGGTGAGGAAGCTGCAGAAGAAAAGCTCAAAGCTAGCAGAGGCTGGTTCGTGAGGTTTAAGGAAAGAAGCCATCTCTATAATATAAAAGTGCATGGTGGAGCAGCAAGTACTAAGTATCCAGAAGATCTAGCTAAGTTAATTCATGAAGGCGGCTATACTAAACAACGTTTATTTTCAATGTAGACAAAACAGCCTTCTACTGGAAGAAGATGGACTTAATTAGCTAGAGAGGTCAACACCTAGCTTCAAAGCTTCAAAGGACAAGCTGACTCCCTTGCTGGGGGCTAATGCAGCTGGTGAGTTTTAAGTTGAAACCAATATTCATTTACTAGTCCACAAATACTAGGGCCCTTAAGAATAAAGCTCTATCTACTCTTCCTGTGCTCTGTAAATGGAAGAATAAAACGTGGAGACAGCACATCTGTTTACAAAAAGGTTTACTAAATGTTTTAAGCCCACTGTTGAGACCTACTGCTCAGAAAAAAAGATTTCTTTCAAAATATTACTGCTCATTGGGGCACCTGGGTGGCTCAGCTGGTTAAGCATTCGACTGACTCTCGGTTTTGATTCAGGTTTTATCTCAGGGTTAATGAGATCAAGACCCATGTTGGGCTCTGCATTCAGCGCGAAGTCTGCTTGAGATTCCTCTCCGTCTCCTCTGTTCACACACACACGCTCTCTGATATAAGTAAAATCTTAAATATATATATATATAGTATATATACTATATATATATAGTAGTATATATATACACTACTGCTCACTGACAATGCACCTGGTCAGCCAAGAGCTCCAACGGAGTCGTACAATGAGATTAATATTATTTTCATACCTGCTAACACAACAACCATTCTGCAGCCCATGAATCAAGGAATAATTTTGACTTTCAAGTCTTATTATTTAACAAACACATTCTATTAAGCTAGTGATTCCTCTCCTGGATCTGGGCAAAGTAAATTGAAAACCTAGAAAGAATTCACTATTCTAGATGCCATTAAGAACATTCATGATTCATGGGAAAAAGTCAAAATAACAACATTAACAGGAATTCGATAAGAAGCTGGTTCCAACCCTCATGGACAACTTGGAGGGGTTCAGACTTTCGTGGAGAACACAGGAGCAGATGTGGTGGAAACAGCAAGAGAACTAGAATTAGAAGTGGAGGCTGCATATGGGACCCCACTGCTGCAATCTCACGATAAAACTTGAATGAATGAAGAGTTGCTTCTTACAGATGAGCAAAGAAAGTGGTTTCTCAAGATAGAATCTATTCCTGGTAAAGATACTGTGAAGACTGTTGAAATGACAACAAAGATTTTGGATATTACATAAACTCAGTTGATAAGGCAAGGTTTCAGAGGACTGACTCTAATTTTGAAAGAAGTTCTGTGGGTAAAACAGCACTGCATGCTTATACAGAAATCATTCGTGAAAAGAAGAGACAACTGATGTAGCAAATATCATTGTCTTCTTTTAAGAATCTGCCATAACTACCCCAGCCTTCAGCAGCTCTCACCTTGATCAGTCAGCAGTCATTAACACAGAGAAGACTCTCTGCCAGCAAAAAGATTACGACTCACTGAAAGCTCAATGGATGGTTAGCATGTTTAGCAATAAAGTATTTTTAATTAAAGTAAGCATTTTTTAAAATACATTTTTTAAATTGCACATTTAGCAGGCTATAGAATAGTGTTAACATAATTTTTATTTTTTTAAAAGATTTTATTTTTTTAAAAAGATTTTATTTATTTACTTGACAGACATTATAGGCATGTCTATAATATAGGCATTTAACTGATTACTAGTGATGTTAAACACCTTTTATTACATTTATGTTTTGTTGTCTTCATCTGGGAAGTCTTCTGCCCTTTTTTTTTATTTTTGCCCATTTTTTTTTAAAGATTTTATTTATTTATTTGAGAGAGGAAAAGAGAGAGTGCCCAAGAGGGGGGTAGGATCAGAGGGAGATGCACACTCCTTACTGAGCAGGGAGCCTGATACAGGACTTGATCCTGAGACTCCAGGATAATGATCTGAGCTGAAGGCAGTCACTTAACCAACTGAGCCACCCAAGTGCCCATCTTCTGCCCATTTTTACTGATTTTTTTCTTTCTTTTTAAAAAGATTTTATTTATTTACTTGACAGAAAGAAAGAGTACACAAGTAGGGGGAGTGGCAGGCAGAAGAACAAGAAGCAGGCAGCCCGAGCAGGGGAAGCCGGATGTTGGACACAATCCCAGGACCCTAGGACCTGAACCAAAAGCAGTTGCTTACCCAAGTGAGCCACCCAGGTGCCCTTATCTGATTTTACTTAATGGTTCCTTATGTATTCTAAATTTGAGCCCGATATCAGTTATTTCATGCTGCAAATATCCTCTCTAATACTATGTGGTTTGCCTTTCTGCTTATTAATGGTGATAAACCATTTGTTCCTCGTTCAATAAATAGAAGCTATGAATTTTAAAGGAATCAAATTTATCAATATTTTCTTTTATGCTGAAGCATTATATGGCTTTGATAAAGTATTTCCTTAGGTTGGGACATGAAGATGTGCACTTAAATTATCCTCTAAAGCTAAAGAAACAATTTAGGGTCTGGGTGATTATTTTCCTTCTGCCAAACACCTGACCATCCCAGTGGTGTGGGACCAAGCTGAGGCCTCAGATGAGTGGCTTGCTCAACAATCCTGTGGTACAGCTACTCTGGAGTCTCAGCCTGCAGGAGGGGCATTTCACCAGCATGGCCGCCTCTGGTAGGCCCTGGACGCCAACTCTTATCTCTTCAGCTCTCAGTCTGCCAACAGTGTACCCAATTGCCCCAGGACAGAGGCAGCTCAGTATCACTCCTCCACAGAGTATTCCTTCATACACATTGTGGGGATTCCTGACTACCTCTCCTTCAAAAGAAAGCACAGAACGCTATGAGAACCCACAGAAGATGACTTCACAGGGGTGAGGAGTGATAACTGGAAGGTAATGATTAATGGACAGAAAAATGTCTGAGATAAAAAATGAAGAATGAATAGTGGAGAATATCCTGAGAGTCAGCAGGGATGTGCCAATACAGGCTTCTTGACTAGAGACAGTCCAGGGACTAGAGGAGAAAACTAGTCCTGAAAACACAAAACATAGGTAAGGTGGTTCTACTGACCATTAAATACAATGAAGTACTAATCATTACCTGCAATCTGTACTGAGCCATCTTCTCCAAGAAGAATATTTCCAGCTTTCACATCTCTTGAAGAAAAAAAAAGTTATGTATTAAAGACACTTATTCTCTGGATCAAATAGTTGAAGCAATTGTTTACTGTATTCATTCAACACTGGCAATATCTAAGTACTCTATTTTACATTAAAGAGTATTAAGGTCAACAGTAAAAATTTTTAAAATTTTAGTCACTTGTACTAGAATCTAAATATTATAAACAGAAAGCTACAATAAGAGATAGCTTTTTACTGTAAAATCCAGAAAACCCAAGATGATTAAATACTTGACTGGGGTAACAGCGGCCAAAGAACGTGTCCCTCACCTACCATCACCTAATTCTATTTTTTGAAAAATAGTTTTTTTTCCCACACCCTAACACATGATCAAAATTTTAAATGGTCAGTATGTGGTTAAAAACAGGACTATTCTATGCCTTAGGCATAAAGATAGATAAAAATTATTTAAACATTTTTATATTTTTATTGGTAACTATATATAATTGGAAAAGGACATGCACACATTCTTCTTATAAAAACCTAAGTATCACTGAAAAGGCCAAAGTCCCTTTGACCAGCATTCTCAAATCTAGTTATCTTCTTGAAGTTTTTCAACTATTACCAGTCTAGCCAATAGAATATGTTCCTGTGACATATCTGGGCTTTTCTTCCAACATAAATGATATGACAATATCCATTCAAATCTACAACTTGTGTTTCTCATGTTAACAATGTGTTTTAAGTATCTGGCAAAATTTAAAATCCCTAAATCTTATGAATAGAAAAATCACTTCTTAATAACCCAGAGAAACCCCCACAATGTACAAAGAGGTCACTACAGCACTATTCATAATCATAAACCAAAAATGGTAACAATCTAGAAGGCTAACAATAGCAGAAAGTTTGAACTAATTTTGTTATAGCCATAAAAATGGAATAAGGTCAATCAACATGTTATGCCCCGAAATATTACCTAATACATTTTACTAAGTGAACAAATTTTGTAGGACAAAAATGTAAAACACAAAATACATAGACACACATTTTCCATATACACTAAATGATGCAATAAATGGATCCTTCCCTGGAATGGAATGGAATGGAATGGGAGCCAAGGCAAACAGTGTTTGAAAATGTTGTGGAAATGCAATCATGTATTTATTTTGTAATTAGAAATAAGTATATAAAGACAGGAAATAACAGATGCTGGCGAGGATGCGGAGAAAGGGGAACCCTCCTACACTGTTGGTGGGAATGCAAGCTGGTGCAGCCACTCTGGAAAACAGCATGGAGGTTCCTCAA
>NC_081558.1:62243368-62309795 GCF_022355385.1 Mustela nigripes
TCACAGACCTGTACCCCTGGGGATAAAAATATATGTTTATAAAAAAAAATTAAAAAAAAAAAAAAGTACACTGAATCAACATGATTTAGCACAGCTGACACTGACAGGACCTGTTTATTATCATATACCATTTTTTTAAAAGATTTTATTTATTTGACAGAGAGAAAGAGATCGTGAGAAAGGGAACACAAGCAGGGGGAGAGGGAGAGGGCAAAGCAGGCTTCCCACTGAGCAGGGAGCCTGAGTGCGCCTCAGTCCCAGGACTCTAGGATCATGACCTGAGCCGAAGGTGGAAGCCTAATCACTGAGCCACCCAGGTGCCCTATCATATACCATTCTGTGCTTTTTCAATTTTTAAGCCACATATATGTATTACCTATCCAAATGTTTTATAAGTTTCTGTCTTTCGTAAATGAAGACAGGGTAAACCATTTTCAGTAGAGCATGCGCTTTGGGTGACTACTTATCAAACCTTCACATAACCAATTCCTGTTTCCCATTTGAAACCAAAGTGCAGGGACTCCTGGGTGGCTCAGTTAGATAAGCGTCCAACTCTTGATTTTGGCTCATGTCATGATCTCAGGGTCGTGAGATAGAGTATCACATTGGCATTCATGCTCAGCAGGGAATCTGCTTGAGATTCTCTCCCTCTGATCCTCCCGACTCACACTCATATGCTCTCGATCTCTCTTAAATAAGTAAATCTTAAAGAAAAGAAAGAAACTAAAGTGCAATCTGTAGAACAGCTTCTAGGAATAAAAGCAAAGGAACATCATGAAGGTCAATGGCTCACTGGACGATCAAACACACCAGTCTGTCCTCCAACCCAACAGAATAGCTAACCTTTCAAGGAAAAGATTTTTAACTAAGTATCTGGAAATCAGTAGAGTCCTTAAGAACATTTTTTCGCTCTGCCACAAAGAGTATCAAGCAACCCAGCAGCCCCAACAGTTAAATCTACCATTCACTCTTAAATAAGAACAGTGAATTTTGTTTTTCACAGCTTAATGCCACTTTTCACATGTCACTACTGCACCGAAGCTACAAATTCCTTGTAAAATTAAAAGGAGTATCATGGACATGCTTAATTGTTTCATTAGCACACAGCACAAGTTACTGCCCAGGACATTTTTATGACTCATCAATAGGAACAGTTTGTGGAAAACCTGAAAAAAGTCAAGACCAGCAATGAATCAAAATGAAAAGTTGGAAAATACACTGCATTGGGGCATCTTAAACCAACAAGCCATCACTTCTGTTAGAGCTGACCTGTTTAACAGGAAAAATATTGGAGTAGATAGATACAGAGAGAAAAGCAGAAGTCTAACTCAGAGACATCAGCGGGGAACACACTGAAGATGGAGAAAAATTATCTGACCTGGTCCACCAGGATAACACACAAATGGACCAGAAATAAAGATGAAGAGTGGAGAAACCTACGAAACAGGTCCAGCTGTTGCCTTAGTAAGACCACCACCTCCCAAGCCTGCTGAAGCCTCTGTGGAACTCACAGCTTGGAGTGGTTGCTGCTGAAGTATAAGCAGGGGTTCTTAGCCTTGGCTACATTAGAATCACTTGAGGAGCCTTTAAAAGCCAATGTCAATGTGTCATCTCAGACCAACTAAATGAATTTCTTGCAAAGGATCCAGGAATCAGTACTTACTGAAGTTTCCCAGGTGATTCCAATATGCAGCCAAGGATGAGAGTCTTTGATTTAAAATGTGAGTTCGAGAATCCATTCTAGCAACATGGCAAACAGTCATCACTACTGCCCAGGACTTTACGGGAAAACCCACCATTCCCCTGCTACAAACAAAGAAATTAGGAAGGGAAATTGTCACATAGCTGGACATGCAATAAAGACAAGGATATCCTCAAGTTTCAGAAATCAAAGGGACACTTAAGAGCCAGAGCAGAAAGCCTTGGGAGAAAGGGGACAAATGGCTAGGAACCTCAGGTTTTAAAACCCACCCCTAAACAGAAAACATGGCATTCGACTAGTTTAAGGTTGAAAGTACACTTGAGACCCCTTCATAAAATTGGGACCCTAGAAGAAAAATGAGCCACAGTGAAAGATATGCTTAGCAAAAGTAAGCTAGTATAGCCATACTGAAGTAAGATATAATTGTCTTTAACACAAAAGCATTTCTAGGAATGAAAAGGGCCATTATATAATCTTAAAAATGGGAATAATTCACCAGAAAGATAAGAATCCTGAAGGGGTTGTTGAACTGTAGGGCTCCTTCTCATAACCTCTGGCTTCCATTGTTCTAATAGGAAGTCAGTTCTCAATCATATTGCTATTGTCTTAGCTTGTTCTATTCAGGATGCTATAACAAATATATCACAGACTGGGTGGCTTAAACAACCAACATTTATTTGTTGCAGTTCTGGGGGTTGGCAAGTCCAAGATCAAGGGAGTAACAGATTTGGTGTCTGGTGAGGATCCACTTTCCGGTTCATAGGCATAGGAGAGCTGACAACATGGACTCCATATTTGTTCCTCCAATTCTCTC
This sequence comes from Mustela nigripes, assembly GCF_022355385.1. Lineage (NCBI taxonomy): Eukaryota > Metazoa > Chordata > Mammalia > Carnivora > Mustelidae > Mustela > Mustela nigripes. The sequence continues at coordinate 62,245,885 of NC_081558.1, forward strand.
CATCAGAGCCATGTGTTCCAGGCCCCGCAGAGATTAATGCATGCCCTGATCAGATGTGGAAAGGCTCATTCTGATCTTCCCTAAAGTGACGCACACAGAAGGCATCACTTTAGGTAACTACTGTTTGATATCACTCCCATGCCCCTCACACTATAAAAAGTGTGGGTTAAGATCTGGACTAGACAGAGAATGGGAGCAGAAAATAGTTGCACAGCTGCCTGGACTGTCAGTCCATGCAATGCCCCATCAGTAAGTTACTCCAAATAAAACAGTGGAAACAGCTGGAGCGGTGCCTGTTTTTTGGTCTCCAAGTGCCTTCTCGATGTGAAGGATACATTACTGACCCTCCTCCACCTTCTAACAAAAGACGGCCATCTTTTCACTATGTCTTCACTTGGCAGAAGGAGCAAGGGAGTTCTCTGGGGTATTTTTTTTTTCCTGGGGTCTCTTTTACAGGGACAATCCCATTCATGAGGGCGCACCACCCTTATGACTTAATCACATTCCAAAGGCCCCTACCTCTGAATACCAGCACAATGCTCACTAGAGTTCAACATATGAATTCTGAGGAGACACAAACATTCTGTCTTTGTACTCCTCCTACATGATGCGTTGTTTTCCAAATCTTACTGCTTTCCAGATACTCTGTGTGTTTAGGTTTCAACAGTGTAACTACAGTGTGTCTGTTCATAGATTTCTTTATATTTGTCCTCATCATGGTTCATGATTTGGAAGTTTTCCACCATTATTTCTTCCAGTATTTTTTCTGGCTCTTTTATTCATTCAGCTAAAGAAGATGTTTCATTAGCACACAGACTGGGTGGCTTAAACAACCAACATTTATTTGTTGCAGTTCTGGGGGTTGGGAAGTCCAAGATGTTACGGTCATATATATTCAAAGTAGATGTTACGGTCATACAAAACTGAGCAGAGACTGACTTTTTGCCTGAACTTGATATGAATCTATTCTTAGCTTTCTAAAAAAGACAGTGACCTTAATGTATATTTTGGGTTAATTTCCTTTAACTACATAAAGTCTGTATATATAAAGTTTTAGGATAAAGAACATACTTTTATTTATGTTCTGAAGTGAAGATTTTGACACTTAAAATAGGGATTGGATATAATAAATAAGACAATAGAATATTTAAATAAAACAACCCTAGTGACAGATCCAAATTCTATTGAGTAACTAAAAAATGTAATTGATATTAAATTCATGTATACCCAGATTCGTGGATTAGTTTCATCTTTCTTTCCTAATAGGTTTTAGAAGCACACTGCCTAAATTCAGTTCCCAGCTATGTCATTAGGTGGGTAATTTTTGGCTAATTACTTACCTCTCTCTTTGCCTTGGTTTCCTCATCTGTAAAATGGGGGAGGAGAGGGTATATAGCTCATAAAATTACTATAAAGATTAAATGAGGTAACATACAGGATGCACTTAGAATACCATATGGCACACAAGTTTCAGTGAATGCTTGTTATCATCTACACCAGAGATCAACAAACATTTTCTTAAAGGGCCAAAGAGTAAATATTGTACGCTTTGTGGCCAGATGCTCTCTGTCACTGTTACTTTAATTTCATAGTGCTAAAGCAGCCATAGACAATCTGTAAATGAATGGGCATGACTATTTTGCTGTTGCTTTCACAAAAAAACAGTCATCAGACTTGATTTAACTGGTGCGTTTGTCGATCCCTGATGATCTATATGGCTGTAGATTGGTTTTCTCTCATGTAATAGTCTAGGCATAAGTGACATCAGTTCAGTATGGTGACTCCACAGAATCAGGGACTCATGCTCCTTCTATTTGATCATTCTACCATCTCTAAGTTCTTGTTACATAATCCAAGATGGCTTATTACCACCTCAACATTTCAATGGAAGGAAGGAAAGAGGAAATAGAGGTTATGTCACTTTCTATTAGCAGTGGTTCTCAGGACATTTGGCAATGTCTGGAGACATCTTTGGTTGTCACATTGGGTTGGGGCAGGGGAGGAGCTACTGGCATAATGGGTAGAAGCCAGGGATGTTGCTAAATATACCCCACAATGCACAGGACAGCCCCTGCAACAAAGCACTGTCCAGCTCAAATGTCAGTAGGGCTGGGGGTTGACAAAACCTGTTAAAGGAACAACTCTGAAGTAGTATATACATTTTTGTTTTCACCACAGTGGCTAGAAACTAATTTATATGGTGATATCTGATCCTCACAGGAGGCTATGAAATGTTGCCTTTCTTCTGAATGGTCACATGCATGGACAAGGAGAGGAGACAGGCTAGGGGCAAATTAGCAGCTTCTGGCACTTTTTTTTTCTAGAAGATTGCTCGATGAACATGAAATCAGTAACTGAATTACATTAATTGCTAGTATCAAAGTATGTATCCATAGGGTTACCACTATCCAGAGGATGGGAATCCTGTTTTTCAGGGCACCTTTTCCTTATTTATTTATTTATTTTTTAAGATTTTATTTATCCATTTGAGAGAGAGAGAGAACATGAGAGGGGAGAAGGTCAGAGGGAGAAGCAGACTCCCCATGGAGCTGGGAGACTGATGTGGGACTTGATCCTGGGACCCAAGGCAGTCACTTTACCAACTGAGCCACCCAGGCACCCCAGCGCACCTTTTCCTCTTGACAGTGCAGGAAATATGTTCCCAAATCTTTGGTCATGTCCTTATCCAGTCATCTGTTAACACATTATTTTAACTAGATAAGAAACGAATGGATATAATTTGAGGTGAAAAATCCTACTGTCTGAAGAATATGCCTTCAATGTTTCAAAGATTTCTAGTTTACCAATTATTCCTTGGAGTCAACTGTTCTGTTTCATAACCACAAGAGGAGTTCATTTTTCTTTGTTAAGATATAAGCTGGTTGGAAAATTCAGACAACTAGAAAGCATTATTTATGTTTTCCTAGAAAAAGATACTTTTATAAATGGGCTAATTTCACTGATGTAATTTCTTTAAAATGGTCCTATTCTCAGAAAAACCTAATTAAAGTTTTTTTTGGGGGGGGGAGGGCGATACCTTGCTTTTTTCCCCCCAACATATCCTGATTACTCTTTAAACCTCAGTTTTAGCACCTGATAGTTGTCTGATATTTATTTTTTTTTTTTTAGATTTTACTTATTTATTTGTCAGAGAGAGAGAGAAAGAGCTCAAGGAAAGGGAACAGGAGAGGCAAGGAGCCAGATGCTAGACTTGATCCCGGAACCCTGGGATCATGACCTTAGCCAAAGGCAGACACCTAACTGAACCATGCAGGGGTCCCAGCTGCCTGATCTTTAATCAGTTATTTTTCTGGGCCTTTGCTTATTTTTGGCAAAGATTAGGGTTAACTAGGTGATTTTTTTGAAAACTGACAAAACTGTAAGATATTTAAAGATTTACAGTGTGATAGTCTGATATATGTATACACTGGAAAAATATTCTCCTCATCGAGTTAATTAACACATCCATTACCTCACATATTTACTTTTCGGTGAGAACATTTAAGTTCTACCCTTTAAGCAGAATTTACTCATCTTATAACTGAAGTTTGTAACCTTTTATCACTGTCTCCCTATTTCCCTGACCATCCAGTAGCTGGCAACCACTTTTCTACTATCTGTTCCTATGAATTTGACTTTTTTTTTAACATTCTACTTGTAAGTGATACCATGCAGTATTTGTCTTTCTCTGTCTGGCTTAATTCACTTAGCATAACGCATTCCAGGTTCATCCATGTTGTCATAAACTGCAAGTTTCCCTTTTTTTTTTTTTTTTAAACGGCTCAATAATAATCCACATCTTTATCCATTCATCCACTGATGGATACTTAATAAGTCATTTTCATAGCTTGCCTCTGAGACAGTGATTTCACACTGCTTTTGGGTATAAACCCAGAAGTGGCATTGCTGGATCATATGGTAGTTCTATTTTTAATTTTTCTGCGGAATCTCCCTACTGTTTCCCACAATGGCTATACTAGTTTATGCTGCCACCATCAGGGCACCGAAGTTCTCTTTTCTCCACATCCTCACCCAGGATCTGTTATCTCTTTTTGGAAAACAGATATCCTAACAGATGTGAGATGGTATCTTACTGTTGTTCTGACTATATTTCCCCAAGATTAGTGATGTAGAGTACTTTTTCTTGTATATCGATTTTTGGGGAAATGTCCAATTGGAACCTTTGCTCATATCTCGTTAGGTTATTTATGGTTTTTCTGTCTCTAAGTTGTAGGAGTTCCTTGTATATTTTTGGATATTAACCCTTTATTGGATAATATGGTTTGCGAATATTTTCTCCCATTCCATAGGCTGCCTTTTCATTTTGTTGATGGTGTGCTTTGCCATGAAGCTTTTTAGTTTGGTGTGGTCCCAGCTGTTTAATTTTTCTTTTGTTGCCTTTGCTATTAGTGTCACATCTAAAACATCTGTATTTCGTGTATTTCTATTCTGATCTTTTTATTTCTTTCTGCTAACTTTGGGCTTAATTTATTCTTATTTTTCTTTTCTAGTTCCTTAAAGGTAGATGATTTTTAAGATAAAAATCTTGTTTTGTCTTCTACCTTTTCTCTGCCTTGATTTTAACTAAGCATTTTACAAGATTCCATTTTCCTCCCCTTTTAGTATATCAATCCTTTTCTCCTTTTTTTTAGCAGCTGCCCTAGAGTTTGCTATAAACATTTACACTAATCCGAAGTGTACAGCAGCACTATAGGAGCACTATACAACTTCTCTGAGTTTTCTTTTCATCTCACATATCCTGAACTGGGTTCTAGCATCAATAGGCATAGATGACAAACAAACAAAAATAAAAGCGAAAAAAACCCTCAAAGCCTCCTCTTTGTAGCCAAAGGAGCAGCAAAGAGCCAACTTAGCACAGACTTAGCAAAGGAACCCATAGCTGGAGTTGCAAGCTGGCCCACTATGTCAGAACCAGAGACTGGGTGGTTGGTTGGTTGGCTTTTAAAGATTTTATTTATTTATTTGAGAGACAGAAAGAGAGCTTAAGAGCACAAGTAGGGGAGAAGGAGAAGCAGGCTCCTTGCAGAGCTCGGAGCCCAACACGGAACTCAATCCCAGGATCCTGGAATTACAACCTGAGCTGAAGGCAGATGCTTAACCAACTCAGTCACCCAGGCATCCCCTGAACCAGTTCCTTTAAATGAAGAACCAAATGGAAAACCTCATTCTCCACCCTATATCCACTGCAGCAGGTAGGGCCGTATTGCCCACACCAGCAGCACCAATAGCCCCACCAGCAACCCCAGCCTGCTACCCAGCTGCAGAGAACATTCCAGGCCCACCACTTTCTGGCCCTCTATACAGTGGCAAAGGACAACCCAGGCCCAGTGTCTCCCCACTCTCAACCCAGCAACAAAAGGTGGCTCAGTCATATGCCTTCAACCTCACAGGCAATACCATCAGAGAATGAATGGGAGCCCCACTGGCACAAGTGGCCTGGCCCATAGAGTATGCCCACAAAAGTGCTCACAGACCCACAGGTACAGCGTCTATCTCCCACCTTCCACCTAGCAGCACCAGAGCCGGGGACGCACAGTTTTGGTCTCTATGATTGTATCAGCAGAAATTGAGTAGAACCCCCCAGCAGCGCCAGGTGAACAAAACAAACCAGAACAGCACTGTAAGAGCTCTAAAACTCAAACTGTCACTGTAACTACAGCCCACCAAAATACACCAAGACTTATATTTACCCAAACAGGGAAAACACCTGCTAAATTATATATTTAAATGAGATCAAGAGTCTCCGAACACATATCCAAAATATCCAGGATACAATTTAAAAAATCACTTAGCATACCAAGAACCACGAAAAACTTTAATAAAGAGAAGACAACTGACATCAACACAGAGATCAATCAGATCTTGGAATTATCTGACAAGAATTTTAAAGCAGCCATAATAAAAATGCTTCAACATGCAGTTTGGGATTTTCAAAACATGAAAAACAGAAAATCTCAGCAAAGTCATAAAAAAAGAATAAAATTATCTAAAAAATTACAATAACTGAAAAAACTCAATGGGTTCTAGCACAGAATGCAGAGGTCAGAATCAGAACCTGAGAACAAAGCAAGAAAATTTACTCAATCTGAACAGAGAAATAAAAATAGGATGACAAAAATTGAGCTGAGCCTCAGGGCTTAAGGTACAATAACAAAACAGGTAACATTTGTATTAACAGAGTCCCAGAAAAAGAGCTCTAACCCCCCAGAAAAAGAGCTCTAACCCCCCAGTTTTGAGGGGGGGTTAATGGGTTAATGGACTGAAAAAACTGGCCAAATGGGGCACCTGGGTGGCTCAGTGGGTTAAGCCACTGCCTTCGGCTCAGGTCATGATCTCAGGATCCTGGGATTGAGTCCCGCATCGGGCTCTCTGCTCAGCAGGGACCTGCTTCCTCCTCTCTCTCTCTGCCTGCCTCTCTGCCTACTTGTGATCTCTCTCTGTCAAATAAATTAAATTAAAAAAAAAAAAAAAGAAAAGAAAAAAGAAAAAACTGGCCAAAGATATAACGGCTAGAAACTCCCCAGACTCAGTAAAAGACAAAATCCTATGGACTCAAGAAGTTTGGGAACCCAACACAGAATAAAGCTGAAGAAATCCATAACCAAGACATCACAAACTTCAAAAACCAAAGACAAAAAAATCTTGAAAGACACCAGGGAAAAATAACATTATGAGAAGATCAATCCAAACTACAGACTTCTCATCTGAAACCCTGGAGGCCAGAATTAAGTAATACAGCATCTTTCAATTGCTGAGAGAAAAGCACTGTCAGCAGCAAATTCTTATATCCAGTGAGACTATCCTTAAGAATGACAAAAAGACTGCCTGATATGAAGGAAAGCCAAATCCAGGGATTAGACAGATTTGGGTAACAGAGATTCCATCATTTGGATTCTTATTATCTCTACGTAGGGGTTGAATAGAGAGAGGCAGCCAGGAATACTTGGATGATGCAATGATACATATCTTTTCACATTAAAAAAAAAAGGGGGGGGTGCCTGGGTGGCTCAGTGGGTTAAAGCCTCTGCCTTCGGCTCAGGTCATGATCCCAGGTTACTGGGATCGAGCCCCGCATAGGGCTCTCTGCTCAGTAGGGAGCCTGCTTCCTCCTCTCTCTCTCTGCCTGCCTCTCTGCCTACTTGTGATCTCTGTCTGTCAAATAAATAAAATCTTAAAAAAAAAAAAAAAAAGAAGTCTTAATAAAACATTAGTTTATAAAGAGCTTTTAATAATTTGAGAAAACACTCAAGGTAAAATATTAAAAAAAAAAACAATAAAAGCAACAGACAAAATTATACATAGTTCTGTTTTATATATCTTTTAACCATATAAAAGAAATTGCGAAGAAATACTACAAAATGTCACCAGTGACTGTGATGCTTGCCTCTTGACAGCATGAAATGATGTTTTTGTATTTTCCAGTTTGACTAAAATATTTGTTACTTTTTAAATACTTGCTAGCTGTTTAACTAAAACCCTAACCACAATGTGCTGAAACTAGTGATACAAAAAGCCATGATAACACTCAGAGATTATGATCAATTCTGCAGAAGAATGGGGAATGGTCTCAACAAAATGATACAGCACAACTACCACTGCATTTTCCCAAAAATGCAGATTTGTCTTTTACGTACCTGTGAATCTGTCCATTTTTATGCAAGTATTCCAACCCTTCCAGCACTTCTTTGAGTATTGTAGCAATGGTAGGTTCATCTAGGACTCCACTTTTGTGCTCCCCCTTTGCCACAATGTACTTAATAATGTCTAGAACAGAACCTGAAAACAGAAGACAAAATTTGATATGAATTTTTGAATCGTTCAATATAATTCAGAGACATTTTGAAATAAAACCATATGTAAGCCTTTTCATAAACTTAAATGTGTAGGAAAGGAAAAAAGAGCAAATACAAGGAAATATGGAAGTTTAATAAAATTATTAATTTATTCTTGATTGCAATCTAAAACAGAAAGCAGCCTAATATCCAAACAGCAGTGTTATACCAGCATTTCCTTTAGACTATTAAAATTAAGAATTTGGAAAAGGTAAGAGAATTTTTAACCACATCTGAAAAATACCAGGTAAACCATACCCATCAATAACACTTTAGTGTAAGATACCACAAACTAATTTAGGTTTTCAATATTGGATCAAATTATGCAACACTGTACAAATAAATACATAAAAATACAATTACAATGCAAGTCAAATTACAAAAGAAACACTTGGCAAGTGAAGATCACATGTGTATGCAAACCAACTTAAGGGTTAAAATTACTCTTCAGGTTAAAAAATAATAATAAAATAGGTACAACAAGAAAAAAATGAAAAGGATAAAAACAGCAGTTCTCTTTCAATAACAGCCCAGATATATTATCATTCCTATTCTTCCCCGGATCTGAAATAACACTCTGACTAAAAACTGGGGGGAGACAGAGAAAAAAACCCCTACGCAGTAATTAAAATCAAAGACTGCTGACCACCATAATTAGTTATTATAATCAGAAAAGTTTGCTAGAGACTCTTAAGATTTTTGGCAGTACAATGGCCCATAAAGGCGACAGAAGCAAAACAAAATCATCTCTGATATCAGAAATCATGCTGAAGAGTAGATATAACACAAATGGCACAAAAAAGTTTGGATTTCCATTTCTTGGCACAAGACCTCAATGATCAAGACTGAAATTAAACCACAAGGTTATGCTGAAAATTTGCCCTAGTGGGGGCTTTTATTTCACACACTTACAAGAAAAAATGTATTTCTAAATAGATGGAAAGAAGGGTCTAGATGGAATCCTTCAAAACACATACATTTACTTCAGTTTCCACCTGAAATCCACTAATTTGATTAACTTGATTTAAAAAAAGGTATAAATCCAGGATGAAAAAGAAAACAAAGAAAATAAAGAGGAGAGACATCAATCATTTTTTGGAGTAAGTAAAACAGAAAAAGTTAACTAACTATGCAGAGTAGAGCCATCTGAAACCCAGATGCCTGTGGAAGAGTATGTTAATTAGGAAACAGCATACTCCTACAAAGCACATATACAGACAGCAAAGTCTACCTAAGGGGAAGTGAAAGCAGATTGAAGAATAGGGCTGAAACCAGGAAAACTGTTGAAAGTTCATTTATCCAGGAAGAGATGCCCAAATTCCTCCCCTCTCTCTGGAAGCCCCTCCCGCTCCCCACGTCCTGCAGGAGACAGTTTATTCTCTGGAGACAATGAACCAGGAAGGCTCCAGATTCCAAGTGGCATTTTCAAATACATTATTACACACTTTCCCCTCTTTACTGCCAGGATTCACGAGACTGTGACTCACAGAGGGAGAGGCCTAAAGGAGACATTTTGTTCTGCTTAGTTTAATCAATCACATATTAGTCCCCAAAGCCAAGTAACTATACCAAAAGGTCATATGTTTCATTCGGAGAAACTCAGGCCACACAGGAACTGCTTAGTAAGACGACATTCTTACTAAATGCCAAATGAATTATAAATAAATGAATGCCAAATGAATATGTTTGTAATGTAAAGAACATCTAAAATAAGGAATGCAAAGGGAGAAATTCCTACTAGGAATTAAAAATTAACACAACTTATCTATTCAAAAATTTGGCAATATTATATGCAAGACCTAGATCTGGGTACCACAAAATATGTCAAGATACTCATGGTATAACTGCTGACTTTCTGGGAACTTCCAATCTGGGGAATCCAAAACATGGAGTAATAGAGACTTAGGGCATAAAGTATTTGTTTTTTTAAAGATTTTATTTATTTATTTATTTGTCAGAGAGGGAGAGAGAGAGAGCACAAGCAGGCAGTGTTGGAGGCAGAGGCAGAGAGAGAGGCAGGCTCCCCCGATAAGCAAGAAGCCTGATGTGGGGCTCAATCCCAGACCCCTGGGATCATCATCTGAGCCGAAGGCAGCAGCTTAACGGACTGAGCCACCCTGGTGTCCCAGGGCATACAGAAAGTTATTAGATCTGTATTTTTAATGACTTTAAAGGAGGGATTCCTTCTTAAAATCCTCCAAGATTTTTTTTTAAGATTTGATTTATTTATTTTACAGAGAGAGAAAGATCACAAGTAGGTAGAGAGAGAGGGGGAAGCAGGCTCCCTGCTGAGCAGGGAACTCGATGCCGGACTCAATCCCAGGACCCATGAGATCATAACCTACGCTGAAGACACAGGTTTAACCCACTGAGCCACCCAGGTGCCCCAAAAATCCTCCACGATTTTAATGATTTCATATCATTAATGATCAACAGGGAAATTAAAGCAGTGCACACTCCCAGTCTATGCGTCCAGCACAGACATTCTGAATAAGCTATATAAGAAGTTCCCTCTCTTTTTTAAAGATTTTATTTATTTGAGAGAAAAGAGAGTATGTATGCAAGAGACAATACAAGTGGTAGAGAGGGAAAAGCAGGGTGCCAACTGAGCAGGGAGCCTGATGCAGGCAGGACTCAATCCCAGGACTCTGGGATCATGACCTTAGCCAAAGGCAGACACTTAACTGACTGAGCCACCCAGGTGCCCCAAGAAGTCCCCTCTGCCTATACAGTCTCTTTTCCATTTCAGTCTTCCCTTATAGGTGGAAAGATTTTTATGCCACAAAGACCCTGATCTTTAACTGACAAATATTAGTCCCAGAAGGTGTTCATTTTTTCCCGTATGATTTCTTCAGCATCTTGCAGCATCTAACATGATGACGGTGCTTACAATCATCCTTCCTCTAATATCAAACTTACACAGATCTCTTCATATCAACTAAGAAATGTGAAGGTAAAATATGTTAAGCAAAAAAAGACTGCAGATTACCACTGGATGATTCAATTAACAGCTCAGGCAAAGTAGGAATAATGAGGGAAAGCTATAAGAGCACACACAATCTTCAGTCCTTGGGCGCAATCTGGAAAAAATACTCCACAGGGATAATCCCTTCTCGAACTTTAACACATGAAGGGATTAGTTGGTAAATTGGTTAAAAATGCAGATTTCCAGATCTTGCAGACTGTCATTCAAGAGATAGAAGGTGGGCCCAAAAGATGTATTTTAACAAACTTGACTACCTGACGAACAGTGTCCACTGAAATCTAAGCATTTCTCTGAGTAAACGCAGAATAGAAAATAAGAAGCAATGGGTACAAATCAGGTAACAAAGCAAAAAGTAAAAATGTAGATACCTATTCCAAAAAGTCCATCTCATGTCTGCTTTCCTAGCCCATGGCATAGAACATTTAAAAAGCAATGTGAAACCTTTAACTGCCCAGAAAATCATTACTAAATATTAAAATAATATTGAAAAAGTGGCAAAACAGCTGCTGGTTTAGACACTTAAGTGTCATAATTACAGCTCAAATTACTCAGTCAACATGTTCGTTTCCTCAGTTTACTTTTATGAAAAAACACTCTTTGAATCCAAAATTAGCTCATTTTGGTTACTAGAATTTCTGCCAAGAAGCTTTAACCAGTATTTAGCCACTGGGCTTTGATCTTGTCTTCCTAAGCCACGGAAGGTTTCAAAGGTGACAAAATTTGCTTGGGCTCAGTATTCCATTTCAAACAGACATGCCCCTACACTGTTGCTTGAACAACCAAAGCTGGTGACTATTATTAATACCAGGTATTTTACCTGGGTCCTGCTTAGATTACATAAGTTCCCATGGAAGATGACAAAGTTGAGAGCATCCCTGAAGAACAAAATCAATTCACTAAGATAGCGATTTTAAATTAGGTTTCTTCAGGGTCACAATTTATACCTCTAATTTCTACAGATAATTCTCTCTTCTCCTTTCAGCAGCTTTCTTAATTACTTTGATTTCTGAAACTTGCAGTTTGGTGCTAATAAACTGCAGAAATATTTACTTAGATCAGCACTGCTTCTAATTTCTGAAGATTAACTTCTTACACTAATAAATTCCAATATTCAATATCAGAGTTTAATTCACAGAGGAGTATCACAGTTACATGGAAGCAATAAGAAGACTATAATAGGGGCACCTGGGTGGCTCTGTGGGTTAAGCCTCTGTCTTGGCTCAGGTCATGATCTCGGGGTCCTGGGATTGAGTCCTGAGTCGGGCTCTCTGCTCAGTGGAGGGCCTGCTTCCCACCACCCCACCCCACCCCGCCGCCTGCCTCTCTGCCTACTTGTGATCTCTCTCTCTCTGTGTGTGTGTGTGTGTCAAATAAATAAATAAATGTTTTTTAAAAAAAGGACTATAATATTGACACACTGAATCTAAACTTACTTTAACCATGATGTCCACCTGCTTGGTAGGTATAAGAGTGATAGCTGCAGTTCACGATAGCTGCAGCTTATGATTTTATTAGCTTATTAAACTTTATATCAATGCAATGTTGCTAAATGAAAAGTATGCTTTTGTTTTAAATATTTTGGCTAAAAATGTTGATGTGAAAGAAGGTCACCTAAACATACTTCCGTCTATTCTGGTTATTTATATTATTTAATTACTCAAAGGGAGCCTCTGCTTATCAATGGTCTTCTCCTCTCACTCTTTTGGCTCCAGGTGCAGGTCCCCATCAGTTAACACCATACTCTTCCATTCTGCCTCCAGAACCTTCTCTGCAGTGTTCCCTCTATGTGGATCACTTCCCCCATCTCTCTCTTGATACCACCTCCACCTCCCACTTCACCTGGCTAATTATGACCTATTCTCTAGGTCTCAGCTGAACATCACCTCCTGAGGGAAGTCCTCATTAACCCCTCCACATTCATTCTCCCTCAGTTGGGTTACATTCTTCCTGGTACCTGTTCCCATGGCACCTGAAACTTCTTCCTGGTCCTCTACATAGTTAATTATTTAATTGTAACTTTTCCTTACTATCTACGAGGCCCATAAGAGCAAGGAACTAAGGGTATGATTCACCAATATATTGGTGATCAATAAGTATTTGATGAATGGAATGTTAATTGAGCGCTAAATCTTGGCAGTTTCTCTGTATTTTAAAAGCATTTTATAGTTCTGCTTAGTTGTAGCTTTTGTTTTCTAAAAAGTGTTTAATGTATCTGTTCAATTTAAATGTTTATTCACTTTATAACTAGAAAAGCAAGACTTTATTTTTCTAAGATGTCAATTCTTTAATATCTTAAAAGGTTTAGATATAAGATTATATTGACTCATAGAAACTGAAGTAATTAAAAAGAGAGTTAATGGCTGGAACATGTTTGAAAATTATCTTCCAGGAAATCTGCTGAGTCCCAGGGCTGGAAAAATTGGGCACTGTCCCAGGAAACCTAAGACCAGGAGGCAGAGAGGTACATTTAAAAGACATCCCACCCAGCTACATGTCCTGCCCCTTCTAAGATCAGGATATATATTCCCTGAGAGAAAAACAGAGATTCTTTAAAAAATATATATTCATTCTGCTTAGGAGTAGCAGAAAGGATGGGTTTGCATACCGGAATGGATGAAGGAATAAAGCAAGACAATGTATTCCTATTCATAAGGACTTTATAGCGAAACAGTAAAAACTTTGTATTATACATTTTCTGTAAATTACAAATAAAGCAAATTATGCTATAGGTGATCAATAATGAAAGATACAGTATTACCTAATTTTCCCATATCTGTCCATACTGAAAGAACCATGCTTGACCACCATCTTGAAAGGTGGTTGGTGTTAGCAAGGATTCCAACCATCATATGAACAGGGCCTTTAACAAAGCCATCCAGTTTCTCCAGTGTGTCACTAATGGGATTGAAACAAAAAGGTGATTCTGGCTACACTGAAAAGCATCAAATAACACGGGATTATTAGTAATGGCTAAATTTCCTGTGCATCTACATGTCAGCACAATGAAAGATACCTGACATACGTCACCTCATTTACTACACCCCAACACCCTAAAATACAGAAAGGTATCCCCTTTGACAGAAAAGTTAACAGGTTCAAAGAGTTTAAAAAGTTTGCCCAAAGACATAAACCTGCTAAGTAGGAAAGCAGAATTTAATTCTAGAGCCTGAGCTCTTTGACAGCCTCTCTAGGGAGGTAAGGTGTTCAATGAAATATAGTATTATCAATTCCAAAATGGAAAATCATGCTCCCATACAAAATACATATGGAAACAAAAATCAAGAAGCATAGTGATGGAAAGGTTGGTAGCTCCATCACTCACTAGTCCTCCCAATCTTGCTTCATGATCCAAATCCATGCCTTGGCAAAATGTCTAATGTACTATATGACTTGGGCCTTCAGGTAACCATAACAAAATGTTCAATCTATACATGACAATGGTCCGCTGTTGGCAATCAGCAATACTTACATTTTATTCTAAAGGCTTGAGCAGAAATAACTGTATACATACTGCAGGATAAAGCACCATAATTAACTATGTTAATATTGGGGATCAAAATTTTCTGTGTAAGAGAAAAGAGATTCAAGTACAATTTTAAGAAGTTTTAAAAGTCTATAATGTTAAACTTGAACTGGAAACACTAATTCCAAATCATTATTTTTAATACACTATATTTCCAAGTTATTACAACTTGAAATGATGACAACGTAGTAGCAATGAATATCCCCAACATCCCCGACATCCCAGTTATGCTCTCTAAATAACTTTCTTCTAACAAAGATCAGAACCCCTTAGAGTACTGGCTGATTCTGGGTCTGGGAAAAGCAATATAAATGTGACCCTAAGAAATCTTGAACCAAAAACTAAAGGATTCACCTCAAAAGGACATAAGAGTAAGCTTAAAGGGAGACCCACTGACAAAGTTTCAGACAATCTGGGCATCAAAAAAAATAGAGTAAAACTGACTGGAAGTCACTAAATATGTAAAATTCTTTGTGTCTCTGTAATGACATTTAAAAAAAATGAAAGCCTTACCCAACAAGGGAAAAAAAAAAAAAAAACCCTCTCATTTGCTACCACTGGAGGTGAATACTAAACCAACTTTTTATTCTGAAAATTGGTACTTAAATAAAAAGAATCAAATATGTATCTTCCATTTTTAGTAGGAACTACAATACAGATTAATCAAAGAGCCCCAGTTAATAAGGTAAAGTTCCTTTACACAGAAGAATGCTAGTTTATACGTGTAAAAGAAAGGATGCAATAAGTCTCCATTCTGCAAACCTTCACAGAATAACTGACTCAAATAAGGATTGTGAATGGATGCTAGAATTATTAAATGAAAGACTTGGGTGGGGGGGGTGGGAGAGAGCCACCTGGGTGGTTCTGTCCGTTAAGCATCTGCCTTCTGTTCAGGTCATGTGGGACTGGAGCCTTGTGTCTAGCTCCCTGCTCAACAGGGAGTCTGCTTCTCCCTTTCCCTCTGCCCCTCCCCTCTGCCTGTGTTTTCTCTCTCTCTCAAATAAAGAAATGAAATGAAATGGAATGAAATGGAATGAAATGAAATGAAGAAAGAGAAAGAGAAATAAAGAAAGAAAAACAAAGACTGACTGACTTAGGTGGGAAACTGGATACTCACAAGTGCCCAAGTATCATCTCACAGATTACCTGCTAGCTGCAAAGGGAAAAAAAGTTAACCTTTCCATGCTGAGGTCTGGCTGTCAAAACCTTAAGCAATCAAAAGTAACACCACCATTAAAGATATAACAAGAGAGCAAATACTTCCTGGTGTGATGCACTATGAATACACAGCATTACCCACAAAATATTGTTAAAAAAACATTTTTAACTTAAATCTAATCAACATTTTGGTCCAATTTTCAACTTGCATAAAGAGGGGAATACAAATCAAGTTAAATATCACCAGAAAGATATGAGCAGATAAATCCAAAATGTGGGTCATTCTACAAGACAGTTATTCTCAGACCCTTCAGACTAGAACCTTCAACAAACTTCTGTCATGGAACAGAGGAAGCTGGAGGGAATCATCACAGATTAAGAGCTTGCAACCAAATGCAGTGTGTGAAACCTGTCTCAGCTCATATACCAGCATCTTTAGCAGATACTATATATATTTTCAGTATGTCCTCAAAAGCAAATATCCATCAACACCAAACCAGGATAAAGAAGAATATTTTTAGTAACCTTCCAACCAATGGAAGTTAGCATTTCATTGTACTCTACTCACCTCCACTTAGCAGCTTCATGACTAGCCACAGTTCATCTTTTACTACAAAAGACGTGTAGTAAGACACAATATTAGGATGATGGCACTGACTCATGGCTTGAATTTCTTTCTACAAAGAAGAGAAAACATGATAATATATTAGATGCAAGCCTAAACAACACCACAAGTTAGTGAATTCAGATTTGAAAAGCCCAAGACTATGTAACAACCTTTGCAAGATCTACAATTAAACCAAAAAACTCCTCAATTTCCCTCAGTCCATTCTGACTGATCATTCCACTCATAACCTCTTTAACTAGAAACATGCCTGCTTTATCACAGCCTTACACAGCACCATAGAGGCCTCCACTAGGACATGTTTTTCTTTAAGGTGCCCTTGAAAAACTCTCATGGGAAATCTGGTTTTACAGCCACAGAGGATAATGACTAATAAATAGAGGGTGGTTTTGTTTTTGTTTTATCGTGTCTTAAAGTGTCTATTTTCTTTTTAAATTTTATTTATTTGAGAGAGAGAGAGAGAGAAAGGGCATGCACTCACATGTGCAGGCAGAGGGGCAGAGGGAGAGGAAGACAAAATCTCCAGCAGACTCCACGCTGAGTGGGGGAGCCAGACTCGGAGGTCAATCTCACAACCCTGAGATCATAACCTGAGCCGAAGGAGATGCTCAACAACCGAGTCACCCAGGCACCCCATTACTTTACTTTTATTACTCAAGTACTGAAAGTGAATTCCATCTGTCTCACTGAAAGGACTTTCTTTAAAGCCCTGTTACCTTCTGCTGCCAGAGCTTTCCTGTGGATTTCTCTGTTCTCCACCTGAAGCTTTCTCAAGCATTGCTTAATGATGACTTTTCATTCTTTCCTGAAACTCACTCATCTTGATTTCTAACATTTACTCCTGGTTTTCTAATTACCCCAACACAAAGAGTTTACCTCCACTTCACACCAGTCAGTCAGTCCCCAAGCAATGTTAATTTACTCATTCATTCCTATTGACTGAACACAATAAAGTCCCTGCCCTCATGGAATGTTCATTCTAAAACTAACAATTCAGGGCCGCCTCTCAGGTCCCCTCCCTCCTTGGGAGCTTTGTGCTATCACTTTGCTATATTGCTCAATAAACCCTGCTTTGCTGCCTACTAAAAAAAATAAAAATAATAAATAAATAAAACTGACAATTCTTCCATCTATAAAATGTCTAGGGAATGTGTTTTTCTTTCCCTTATCACTGTCACTGCCTGAGTTTAGAGTCTTAATACCTCTTTGTGTGGCCCTGTGTACCTCAAACCATGGGATGCAACCCACACAGGCCATGACACAAACTAAGTAGACAAAGTTAGAAACAAAAAAGAAATAGAAAATCAGAGTGCATTCTACAGAATATAATTAAGAATTGTTTTATGAAAATATTGTTTCAGTTATATATTAGTATTTAGAATATATATATAACTAATTCTTTTCTAATTCTAAACCTCTGCCTGGTAAGGTTTCTATCTGTCTATTCAAAGTGTCCCCAGCCCTGGTGGGCCAGAACATAAAAATCTCTACAGAGGCCTCCATCTTTGTAACTAGGAGTACACCTCCTCCTCTTACTTCACAGTGGTTGACACCTCTCCTACGCATCTGTCCTGCTTGGTCCTGTACAGAAGACAGGAGTGTTAACTCTTCATTCAACTGGATTGTGAGCCTCCCAGTAGAATGATAGACATTTATGCCTCTTGTGTTCCCTTCAGCTCTCTGGCCAATGAATCTAGTACTAGCAACTGCCAGAGAAGAGAAAAAGCTCAAAACACTGCCTAGTGTGCCGTGAGTAACAGCTCTGGAAAAGGTAAGCGTAGTAAGATTTTATAGCTGATTTTCCCATCACACTTAGCAAAGGTTGTCAGGTAAGAAAACATTTTGACAAGAGAAAGGAGCAATATACTACACCTCCTCACCAGTAACTGTCACACAGGATACACACCTAGAACATAGTTCACATCAGCACCCTTTCTACATTATAACAGAGACCATTTTGAAAACAAACTTAAAATCAGGACACCACAAGTTTGGTACGCTGATCTAAAACTAATTCTTATCTCTTGGAAACTGAGCCCTTCTCACTCACATCTCAGGTCCCTGACACTATAAACACCACAAATAAACCAGCCTTCTTTATATTCCCAATGTTTCTTCAGACTTTAGTGGGATCTCACTTGTTTGCCCTCCAAAAAGGCCAATTGTTTTAAATTTGTTTTTACTAAGGGGTGCCTGGGTGGCTCAGTCCCTTAAGTGTCTGCCTTCAGGTCATGATCCGAGGGTCCTTGGATCGAGCCCTGCATGGGGCACTGTGCTCAGCACAGTTTGCTTTTACCTCTCCCTCAGCCCCTCCCCACCACTCATGCTCCCTTCTCTCTCAAATTAATAAATTTGTTAGATGTTTTACTAAAAGTCACGTCCCCTTACTTATTTGCCAAATATATAAATACTATATTTGTAATATAAAGCTTACTGGACTATGCAGACAAAATGATGAAGGTCTAATTTATTTTTTTCTTTTACTATGCTATACCAAATTTGCAATCCTCTACAAGTAAGGCCTAGTGTAATAACACAAATATTATTTTCAAGATGTCAAATATCTGACAGATGCTCTTTTGACTTTTGAACCAAGATTATAATTAGTTACTATTAGATGAAGTAGGAAACAACAGACTTTACTCAGAAAGACCTGATTTTTTTTTTTAAAGATTTTATTTCTTTATTTGACAGACAGAGATCACAAGTAGGCGGAGAGGCAGGCAGAGAGAGAGGAAGGGAAGCAGGCTCCCCGCTGAGCAGACAGCCCGATGTGGGGCTCGATCCCAGGACCCTGGGATCATGACCCGAGCTGAAGGCAGAGGCTTTAACCCACTGAGCCACCCAGGCGCCCCGAGAAAGACCTGATTTTTAATCCAGACTGTCACTTACTGTATGATTTACTTCCTTCATCTAAAGGAAGTAAATGGAAGAGCATTCATCTAAAGAAGAGCATGGAGGCACTTATGAGGGTAAAGTACACTTAAGGGCCTATCACTAAAAAGATGTTTGTTGTTACTATCATGTGAACACAGTCAAGTTATTTAAACTTTGAACTTTCATTTCTTTAGTCATGAGGTAATAAATGAGACTTTCATTCACCTTTATGCTATCCTTAAGGGTTAAAATAACTGGCAAATGATACAAATTCATACCTGGCTTCTCAAATTCCAGTCAATATATATTGGCTAAAAATTCTGATTTTCCCTTAAAATAATTAGTTTACAATTTACAGCCTCCTTTTATGATGATTGCAGTTCAAATATCCAAATGATGCTCCAAGGGATTGTAGGCATCTCTAAATGCAAGATCACTACCTACGATTTCTGTCGGCATGTCCTTTCAAGTGTATATTCTCTCACAAAAGCAGCTCAAGATCACTAAAGCAAATTTTTTCTTTAGCTTCTACTCACATATTACCAACTCCTGAAGACATGCTTTTGGGTTTTTTTGTTTTTGTTTTTAAAGATTTTATTTATTTGACAGACAGAGAACACAAGTAGGCAGAGAGGCAGGCAGAGAGAGAGAGAGAAGGAAGCAGACTTCCCACTGAGCAGAGCGCCCGACGCGGGGCTCGAACCCAGGATCCTGGGACCATGACCCAAGCCGAAGGCAGAGGCTTCAACCCTCTGAGCCACCCAGGTGCCCCGACATGCTTTTGTTTAATCTCCTAAAAATTCAATGTATAATTCTATTATCTCTTTTCCTTTTATTCCAATATTCCCTAATACTCAGTACAGGCTCCACCAGAAATTAAATCCAACCTGGGAACACAATGACTTCTGGAATGTCAGAACATCTCAGTGCTAATTCCTGCCTCTCTATCACTAGCTGTATGTGACCTTAGAGAAATACTTAATAAAAGTAATACTTAATAAAATAACATTAGTTCCTATTTGTATAGCAGTTTATACTTTTCAAGTACTAGATCATTTCATCCTCAAAGAAAAACCTCATGAAGGGGGCACCTGGGTGGCTCACTCAGTTAAGCATCCAACTCTTGATTTTGGCTCAGGTCATGATCTCAGGGTTGTGAGATCAAGCCCTGCATGGGGCTCCATACTCAGTGTGACATCTGCTTGAGATTTTCTCTTCCTCCACCCCTTCCCCACTAAGTAAGTAAATTAATTAATTAATAAAATCCTTTTAAAAAGAAATAAAAACCTCATGAGGTACATGAAGCAGATGTTATAATTTCCATTTTAAGCCAAAAAAACAGGATTTACAAGGTTAAATGATTTGAAAATCTACTTCATATCCTTTACTGAGCACTTACTACATACTTCAAACAATTCTGGGTTCCGTGGCTCATAAAGAAGTACAAAATCCCTGTGTGTCTAGCTTTTAATGCCACAGAACATCTCCTACAGCTATTAATCCCCAAGACTCCCTTTCTTCTCTTTTTCCATAGCTTTTGGAGAAGGCAACACCACCTTCTACTTCCCATCTTGTATCAATGGTCATAATGCAAATTGGTACCATGTTCCTAGGAGGCCAAAGCATTTTAAAGCATATTCCATCGACCAGGTATCACAATTGCATGAAACTAGTTTAAGGAAAGAGAAAAGTAAAGAAGCATTATTTAAAACAACAAAAGAGAGGAAAAAGGTAATTGTCCGATACAAGAAATAGGTTAAATAAAATGTGGTCTGCCTATGCAACAGAATATTACACACATACTGAAAGGCATTTTAATTCATATTTATAGACAGAATTTGATAAATTTCTCTATGAAAAGAACAAGTAAATGATTACATTATCATAAAAATACAAAGATTTTAATGTATGAAATATATTTGTATTTATATTCTGAAAGACTATATAGCAAGTGTTAACCTCAGAATGGGAGGATTACAACCAATTTTTCCTATTTACCTGGATTTTTCTATATTTTACAATAAGAATTATTTACTGAGCCAATCAAAATACCTTATTTTTAGAAAAGTAATTAAAATTTTCAAGTTATTTCCCACTCCAACATGAATACAAATAGGAGTATATTTCTCAATAAAAAATATGAGATGTGCATACCAGGAGTTCATCCATGCTAGTTTGACATTTCTCAAGGTTTATCCGTTTGATTGCCACTTTCTCCTTCTTAGGGGCACAATATGCTGCTTGGACCACAGCAGTTGCTCCACTCCCTAAAGATAAATACATAAATGAGTAAATAAATAGATGAATAGATAAGAACATGACATTTCTAATTCTCACACAATTTAAACAAGAAAATAATTCAGGGCATCTGGGTGGCTCAGTGGGTTAAGCATCCAACTCTTGATTTCAGCTCAGGTCCTGATCTCAGGGTTGGGAGACTGAGCCCCATACTGGGCTCCCCTTAAGACTTTCTCTCTCCCTCTCCTTCTCCCCCTCATCCTCAGCTCATGCACATGCTCTCTCTCTAAAAATAAAAATAAATAATAAAATAAACAAGAGAATAATTCTTACCTTGTTCCTACACTCAACAACAGATAACACCCTAAAAAGTAAGGTATCGGTCAATAAAAGCCAAAGCCTTGACCATTTCATAGAATTCCTAGTAAACACCAGCAGGGAGGAAGAATCAAAATGGCTACAGTTCCAATTCTAGATTATGATGGCACAGGCTCGCACTTCCCTGTTCCTCTCCTCTCAATACAACTGAATACCCTAGAAATAACTTAACAATCATACAATGACCCTAACAGGTGGAAAGAAAGTAGATGAGTTAAGGGCCTTTCCATGTAAGGAAAAGTACCACTGTGAGTTCACTGGGTTTTCCTCTTATCTCCCACAAATCCATGAACAGCCTGAAACCAGAACCACCAACACAAATAGACAAAAGAGAAAATCTTGCTTTCTGGACAAAGGGCTGTAAAAGTATTAGCAGAGACCTAGCTTAGCAGAGACCTAGAAGGGAGAGAGACCCTCCCCAGGACTCCCCAGGCCCTATCCAGGATACCAGGGGACCCTAATTCACTACAACATCGGCATCAGCAGGGTCTCCACCCCAGACAGCAGTGGCCCAGATCTGCCACACTTGGGGCAATGTCCAGCCAACCTGCCCTTAGCAGTAGCAGAGATGGGGACCCAAACCACCAGTCAGCCCAGGCAACACCTGTAAAAATCAAGCAGAGCTTCTGTGATGCCAGAAAAATAAAGAGAATAGCACTGCAAAAGCTCTGAGAACTAAATTATCACAGGAAATACACAGCTCCCAAAAGCAGGCCAGAACCTACACACTAACCCTAAATAGAGTTAGTGCCTACTAAAATAGAAGACTTAAGCAGGATAAAGACTCTCTTCATATTAATATCTTAGATGTCCAGGATAAAATTTTTTTAAAAAATCACGCACCAAGAAAAACACACATGAGTAAGAAACAGAATCATACTGATGTCAACACCAAAATGAACCACAATCTGGAATTACTTGACAAGAATCTTAAAGCTATCTTCATAAAAATACTTCAATAAACAATCAAGAATTCTCTCAAATAAAAAAAATAGAATATTTCAGCAAAGAAACAGAAGCTGTTTTTTTAAAAAACTACCAAATGGAAATTATGTATACAACTGAAATATGCAACTTCCAAAATAAAAATAGTGATGTATATAGGTTCAACAGTGGAGATGAAGGAGGATAAATTCAGTCCTGAGGACAAGATCAACAGTTTACTCATCTATGGTTTCACTCACTTATATGTGAAACATAAGGAATAGCATGGAAGACAGAAGAAGAAGGAAGGGAAAATGAAGGAGGGGAAATCAGAGCGGGGGACAAACCATGAGAGACTGAGGACTCTGGGAAACAAACTGAGGGTTTTAGATGGGAGGGTATGGGGAGATGGGTGAGCCTGTGATGGGTATTGAAGTGGGCACGTATTACAATAAGCACTGGATGTTATACACAAACAATGAATCATGGAACACTACATCAAAAACTGATAAAGTACCGTATGGTGAGGGGCGCCTGGGTGGCTCAGTGGGTTAAGGCCTCTGCCTTCAGCTTGGGTCATGATCCCACGGTCCTGGGATTGAGCCCCACATCGGGCTCTCTGCTCAGAGGGGAGCCTGTTTCCTCCTCTCTCTCTCTCTACCTGCCTCTCTGCCTACTTGTGATCTCTGTCTGTCAAATAAATAAATAAAATCTTTAAACAAACAAAAAAAAAATGTACCGTATGGCGACTAACATAACATAATAAATTAAGTAAATAAATTAAAGCTGTCAGTAAATTCCAACTTACTCCTTTGTTTCTCCAAGCAGCTAGAATTATCTCTTCCTATACTTAAAAAAGTGTATATTGTTAAACATTATCTTGATATAAAATTTGACAAGCCCCCCAAAAATAAAATAAAAAATAAACAAGAAAGAGAAAATGGACTGGGGAAAAAAAAAAGAACAGAGCCTCAGGGAGCAGTGGATAATATAAAAAATCTAAAGTCCATGCAGTAGGTAAAATAATGGCCTCCCACAAAATACCCATGTCATACTCCTTGAAACTTGTTAACGTTACCTTATACTGCAAATAGACTCTGTACCTGTTATTAAGTCAAATTAAGAATGAGATAATGGGGTGCCTGGGTGGCTCAGTGGGTTAAAGCCGCTGCCTTCGGCTCAGGTCATGATCTCAGGGTCCTGGGATCCAGTCCCGCATCGGGCTCTCTGTTCAGCAGGGGCCTGCTTCCTTCCCTTCCCCTCTCTCTGCCTGCCTCTCTGCCTGCTGTGATCTCTCTGTCAAATAAATAAATAAAATCTTAAAAAAAAAAAAAAAAGAATGAGATAATGGATAATCTGGGTGGGCCCAAGAAAATTATAAGGGTCTTTCTTTTATAAGAGAAAGGCAGGAAAGTCAGTGAAGAAGATGAGATAATGGAAGTAGAGGTCAGAGTGATAGGACCATGAACCAAAGACTGAGTATTGATATACACAACAACATGGATAAACATGAAAACATTATGCTGTGTGGAATAAACCAATCACAAACTGTATGGCTCCATTTATATGAAATGTCCCATCAGGCAAATCCATTCAGAAAATATATTACTAGTTGCCAGGAGCTAGGAAAGAAGATAATGGGAAGTTACTGCTTAATGGGAAAGGAATGTCTTTCTGGGGTGATGAAAATACTCTGGAATTAGACTGCGGTTGCAAAATACCATGAATATACTATAAACCAATAAAATGTACACTTTTAAAATGGTAGGTTTTATGTTATACAACTTCTACCTCAATTTCTTAAAAAAGGTAAGAGAATACTACAAACAACTTTAAACTTTAGCTCAGGGTGCCTGGCTGGCTTAGGTTGGTAGAGCATAAAACTCTTGAAACCAGAGTTTTAAGTCTGAGCCCCACACTGGGTGTAAAGATTACTTTAAAATAAAATCTTAAAAAACAAACAAACAACAAAAAAACTGTAGCTCATAATTCCACAATTTAGAAAAAAAATGGGCCAATTTTCTGAAAACAACTTATCGAAACTCACTCAAGATAAAATAGGTAACCTGAATAATAAAAACACTATTAAAGAAATCAAATTTGGGGGCACCTGGGTGGCTCAGTGGATCAAGACGCTGCCTTCGGCTCAGGTCATGATCCCAGTGTCCTGGGATCGAGCCCCGCATCGGGCTCTCTGCTTAGTGGGGAGCCTGCTTCTCCTTCTCTCTCTGCCTAACTCTCTGCCTACTTGTGATCTCTCTCTGTCAAATAAATAAATAAATCAAATCTTTTAAAAAAAAAGAAAAAGAAAAAGAAATCAAATTTGTAATTTAAAAGTTCTTGAAAAACTCCCCAGGCACAGATGGTTTCTCTGGAGAATTTTACCAAACACTGACAAGAAGAATTAACTGCCATTTTACACCTTGTCCAGGAACGGAAGAAGCAGGAACACATCCCAACTCATTTTATGAAACCAATTGTTACCAATACCAAAACCAGACAAAGACATCACAAGAATTAAAAAAAACTACAGACCAGTATATCTCACGAATTTAGCTGCAAAATCCTTACAAAAATATTAGCAAATTGAATCCAAAATAGTTAGTACACCACAACCAAGTAACATGTATTCCAAGTATGTAAGGTTGGTATAATATTTTTAAAAAATCAATGCAATACATACCAATAAGCTAAAGGAAAAATATCGTATGATCCTATCAACTGACACAGAAAAATATTTTTAAAAAATTCTACACCATTCATAATAAAAACTAGGAAAACTAGGAAATGAGGGGATCTTCAACTTCATGAAGAATACCTACAGGAAAATTATAGCAAAGTTATAGCAAACAACATACTTAATGGTGAATGACTGAATACCCTCCTTCTAAGACTGAGAAAAAGGTAAGGATGTCCATTCTCATCACTCATAAGCAACACAGTACTAGAAATCCTAGCCTTCGTTACAAGGCAAGAAAAAGAAAGAAGAGGCATTCACATTGGAAAAGAAAAATAAAACTGTCCTTATTTTAGATGGTGTCGTTGTCTATACAGAAAATCCCAAGGAATGCACAAGAAAAGTTCCCAGAACTTATAAGACAGTTTTGCAATATTGCAAGATACAAGATCAACATGAAAATCAACTTCATTTCTATATGCAAACACAAATAAGTGGAAACCAAAGTTTTAAAACACAGCATCATTTATAACTGCTCCCGCAAAAGGAAATACTAAAGTATAAATCCAACAAAATATGAAGAGGATATGTATGCTAAAAAATGTAAAATACTGATGAAAGAAAGCAAAGAAGATATAAAAATTGGGAGAAACTTATTATGTTCGTGTATTAGAAAACTCAACACACTAAAGATGTCAATACTCCCCAAAATGACTATATATAGGTTTAATGAATTCCTATCAAAACACCAGCAAGATATTTTGTACACAGACAAGCTCATTCTAAAGTTCATATGAAAAGAGAAGGCCCTAGAATAGCCAACACAATTATGAAGAAGAAAGTTGAAGGACTCATAATATCTAATTTCAAGACTTATTATAGGTTCAAACTTTCAGTTATAAAATAAATAAGTCATGGGGATATAAAGTACAGCATAGGGAATATAGTCAGTCAAATTGTAATAATTTTACATGGCAATAGATAACGGGACTCATCATTGCTTCAAAAGGATAAAGTACCAAATCACTATAATGTACACCTGAAACTAAGAGGATACTCCATGACAATTATATCTCAATAAAAAAACACACATTGGGTTCTCAAAGAATAAATGCTGATTGATGAGTTTTTTTAAGACTTATGATAGAGAGTAAACAAGAAAATGCAGTATTGGCAGAACAGAACCATCCATACAGAACAGAACCATCCATACTATCAGCAAGAAAAATGAACAAACTACTAATACGCACAATTACTTCAAAGAACCTCATGGGCATTATGCTGAGTAAAAAAAAGCCAATCTCAAAAAGTTACACTTTTTCAGGACTCCATTTGTATATAACATTCTTGAAATAACAAAAACCATGGAGAACAGATAAGTGGTTGTCAAGGGATAGGGATATACAAAGAGGGGTTAAGTATGGCTATCAAGGGGTAGCCTGAGGGAACTCTGTGGTGGGATAAAGTTTAGTATCTTGAGTTTACTGGCAGTTCCACAAAAGCACATGTGTAATAAAACTGCATAGAACTATACAGACCACACATATACAAATAGGTACAGTATACATATAACTACTAAAATTTTAGTTAAGTTCTGTGTTTTGGGGGAAAAAAAAAGCCCAGGCCTCAACCCATTCTGGCCATTAATAACATAATCTTCAAACACGATTTGCATAACGTCACTCATCAGATCCCTCAACCATAGCAGCTACCTGACACTATACCACTGGATAAATGAACAAGTTAACTTGTTTTCCACACTCCAGATGCAACTTATTTATCCCCATCTCCATGCCTCTGTAGAAGCCATTCACTCTGCTTTCTATGTATTAATCCATACTGGCCCCTCCTTTGAAAGCCCAACTGGTAACTCACCCAACTTCAGGAAGCTCCATGGAAAACACACTTAGATTCAAACTTCAGCCCCACTGCCCTTAGCAGAGTTAAGTCTTCATGTCCTGCCTGTGTGCCGGGGGCACATAAATGCTCAATAAATGTCACTATTGTTCATTTCCTCACCCCTTATCTTTTTGTTAGATATTTAAACTGTTAAAAGACATTGCTGTGTCTCAAATATTTGGCATAAGGCAGGTTTATAATGCTTTTAAGGTACTTAAATCTTAACCAAAACACATGAGGAAAAATTACCCTCACCAACTCCCCATCTATACCCATTCCATTCAAATTGGGTTTCTCACTATCGTAATCATTGGTATGAACACAGACTAAACATTCTCTGGTACAAATACTCAACCTTGAAGAAAACTGAATTGTAAACACTAAAAAAAGGAAAAATGAGCAATCATTACTTTTTTTTTTTTTAAGATTTTATTTATTTGACAGAAAGAAATCACAAGTAGGCAGAGAGGCAGGCAGAGAGAGAGAGGGGAGGAAGCAGGCTCCCCGCTGAGCAGAGAACCCAGGACCCTGGGATCATGACCTGAGCCGAAAGCAGAGGCTTTAACCCACTGAGCCACCCAAGCGCCCCAATCATTACATTTCTTCCTCCTTTCTCTCATCCTCTTCCTACATTTTGATAAAATGTAGGCAAAAGGGAAAACAGGGAAAGAAAAAGTGCTCTATGTACTGCACAGTATATTAAGAAAAATAACTTTGAGCACAATGCTTCATGTAAAATGCAACACTTCAATATTTGGGAGGAAATACTACTTAAACATTCTCAGGGAGAGCATTCAGTTTGGAGAATGAGGTACTAACTTTAATAAGACCATATGACAGTCTGTAAAAGAGCTAATTAGGGGCACCTGGGTGGCTCAGTGGGTTGAGCCTCTGCCTTCGCCTCAGGTCATGATCTCAGGGTCCTGGGTTCTCTGCTCAGCGGGGAGCCTGCTAACGCCCCCCCCCCAATCTCTCTCTGCTTGTCTCTCTGCCCACTTGTGGTCTGTCTGTCAAATAAATAAATAAAATCTTTAAAAAAAAAAAAGAGCTAATTAGGTCATCTAAGTTAAGTACATGGCAATTTAACACCTGGGGCTTTAAAACTTAAATATCTAAGTGGAAAAAATCGAAGAGAAAAACACTCTACAAAAGGATATATGTGTTAAAGTTTTCTGAAAAAATCCACAGGAACAATTAAGAGTAGTTAACAGAGATAGAGCGAGAGGAGGAGCTTATCATCAGCAGAAGACAAAAATACACAGTATTCTGTCCTTAAATATCCATTTTCCCCAATTTACAAGTCATACTATTATGTATATTACTAGAAGAAATAATTTCCATTTCTATCATCTGTAGAGACCGCTTTTAGGCAAACAAGCTTGAGCAATGGAATGTAGAAAGGGCCTACAGTGACCCACAAGCCCCTGGGTGACCCACATCAAAATACCCATAGGCTCTAACTAACCATTATCTACTTATATCCATCTCTCCGTCTCTCACTGTGTCTCTGTATGTGTGTGTGTGTGAATCTCTACCCCTCCGTCCTTGCCCGTCTCCCTTGTCCCTCTCTCTATCTTGCTTCTCCTTTGTGGTATATTCAATAAACTTCTGTCTCCTTTATTCTGTCTTGGGTGAATCCTTTCACTGCCCTGCTGGCTTCTACCTGGTTGTCATACCACATTTGGGGGCCCCATCAGAGTGAGACCAAGAGATACCACATCATCTTAAAATGAAATATTCAAATCCTCCAGAGATACCTGGATTTCTAGGAAATTTCAGAAATTTCTTTCTAGGAAAGAAAAAAAGTTTGGTAATGATTTTGAAATCATTTTCAAGTTACAAGTCAACTTACATGAACACCAGACTATGGGAATGAAAAAAGACTAAGAACTGAGAATTACCTTTGTTTATATGGTCTAACAGTAGTGAAATATCCAAAAAAGTCAGTCTCAAACATCACAGTCATTTAAATTTACCCTCTGTAATTATCATTTATTTCAGTGTTAAAAGTTATTTCATTAATTACTACTTACTGTTCTTATATATTCCCTCAAATATTTCAGAATAAAAATTAACACACAAGCTACAGTAACTAACACTTTGTAATACGAAGTCTTCAATTTAAAACTCTCTTCACAAAACCACAGCAAGACAACATTTCATGGCTATAATCAAAAAGACAATAACAAGTGTTGGTAAGGATGTAGAGAAACCTCCTATACTGCTGGTAGGGCTGTACAGTAATGTACTAGCTTCAGAAAAGAGTCTGGCAGGTTCTCAAAATGTTACGCATAGATTACCACACAATCTAGCACTTCAACTCCTATGTATATACTCAAGAAAACAAAAAACAAATACTTTCACACAGTTGTTTACTGCAGTATTACTCATAAAAGCCAAAAAATGGAAACAACCCAAATTTCCAACTGAGGAACAGATATGGTATATCCATACAATGATACCATTAGGCAATAAAAAGAACAGAGTACCGATACACGCTACAACATGGATGACCCAAGAAAACACGCTAAGTAAATATGCCAGACACAAAAGGCAAAAGAAAAAAAATTAAAGTTCCTTACAACTTACAGCCCTACTTGAGACAGGCTGACGGACCTTCCTCAAGGATCTTATTCGCTGCTTCAATGTTATTAATACTTTGCTACGGCAAAAGGCAACCTTAGCTTGACATTAGCCAGACCTCTAGGATCCTGTAAAAATCCCTTTAGAAACTACCTTTATCTCTACCCCCAAGATATACGTTAGCAATCATCTTTCAAGCATATGGCCCACTGATACACATCTAAAGAGTCTTATGACTAAAGTTTCACTGGACAGTAGTAAATGACCTTTTCCTAACAAAGCTAGCCCCTCAAGGTCTTGGAAACCTTGGATCCAAATTCTTTAGGGATATGCTATCCCTAACTCCCTTCCAACTTGAAACTATATAATCAGTCACTCCTCACAATTCCAGTGCATCTCTTTCTGCCCAGAGGTCCCGTCCCCATGCTTTAATAAAACCACACTTTTTTGGCAATGAAGAAGTCTCAAGAATTCTTTCTTGACCGTTTGCCCCCAGACCCCAACATTTCATATTAGTGTGATTCTTTTTATGTAGAATATCCAGAATAGGCAATTCCATATCTGCAGAAAAGAGATTAGAGGTTGCCAGAAACTAGAGGAAGAGGGAAATAGGGAGTACAGCTAATGGATATGGAGTTTCAAGAGCTATGAAAATGTTCTGGAATTAGACAGTGGTGATGATTGCATAACTCTATGAATACACAACTTCACACTTCAAAGGGGCAAATTTCATAGTATGTACACTATATCTCAATAAAGCTGTTACTAAAAAATCTCTTTAAGTATAAAATCAGATTTCTAATAATATAAATGTGCTACAGATATTAAAATTTGAAAACAACTTACATATACAATTGTATAATTCAACAGAATTTGTTATACCAAAATCCATTTGAAAGTCCCTGACCAAAGCTATACACATCCATAGTCAACACTGAAACAGATAAACCCAAATTACATCTATAACAAACTAAGCAAAACTATGCACAAAGTTCATGACATGCAAAATCCAAATAAAATCCAATATTCAAGAACACATGTGTATTCAATGACATTATCCAATAGTGTACTTGAATTATTTTGACAAAAGCTTAGAACTACTAACATATTCCTTGATAAGAAGGTTCCAACAGGCTTCTATTGAAATAGTTTGCAGTCTGCTTCTTCACTGAACTCCCTTTGTTTTGCACATGAGTATGCGACAGAATTAGGCAGTACAGTAACTATTCTCCCACTCCCATCCTTTCCTTTTCAAGTTCTTTCTGCATGGAATCCCTTTAGAACATTTAACAACTCTCTTGCCTTCAATGAGAGGCTACTGCCTCACTCTGGGAAACCCCAGAGGAGGGACGCTAATCATGCAGGTCACGTATCTGTCAGGCTAAGATGAGAGGCATTCTCAAGTCACAGAAGACACAATGAGGCCTCTACAGGGTACCTTCAGTCCTAATAACAGATGTCTTCTAATATGTAAATGTATTCCCTGATGCTTTTTCATTTCAATTTTTGCAAATGTGCTACCTAGTGGTATTCTTTTAAATTGGCATTAACTCTCAAACCAGTTACTCTACCCCAGGATAATCAAGCATTGATTATTTACTGTGTATTTATACAAAATCTGAAATACTAGCTTTAAATATACTAATGTCATATGATACATAAACAAATACCATGCTGGCATTAAAAATACAGATATAGCAATTTGGGGAGTTCACTTGTTATTAATTCCTAGTCATTATTAAACACAGAATTAATTTCATTAATAATGAAACACTAAACCGAGGTATTATCAATCATAATTGTCTACACGCTAAAATACCTTTCCTTTACACAAAGAATCACTCATTTAATAAATCTCCCTGGAGGCAAGATGTGATTTAATAAAAGGCCAAAAGACAAAGTCATCAGCATTTCCCACATTTAATGATAAAAAGAGACTTGCAGGCTCTACTTCCACCATGCTAACAATAAATCACTTTCATTGACCTTCGTATTATTTTCCCCAAATACCAAAACATTATTCAGCAATTGAAAAATACTCTGAAGTTCTAACATAAAGTCTTATGGCAATGCAGTAAAAACTCAATACCACTAATTCAGAACAGTTAATGATGTTCTATCTTCATTAGAAAAAAATTTACTCACAGAAAATATCAATAATGTAGATAAAAGAGGTTAGGGAAGAATACCTTTAAAATGTCTTTATAATCATTTTAACTATTCACCAATTCTTTTTTTAAAGATTTTATTTATTTATTTGACAGAGAGAAATCACAAGTAGATGGAGAGGCAGGCAGAGAGAGAGAGAGGGAAGCAGGCTCCCTGCTGAGCAGAGAGCCCGATGCGGGACTAGATCCCAGGACCCTGAGATCATGACCTGAGCCGAAGGCAGCGGCTTAACCCACTGAGCCACCAAGGCGCCCCTATTCACCAATTTTTTAAAAGACTTTGAAAACACAGGATTAGAGACACAAATTTTGGGGCCCCTGGCTGGCTCAGTTGATAGAGCACGGAACTGTTAATCTCAGGGTCCTGAGTTCAAGTTCCAAGTTAGCTGTGGAACCTACTTAAAATAAAAATAAAATAAATTATTTTTTAAAAAGAGAGAGATACAAATTTTTAAAATACTCGACTCTTTAAAGCATGTTCCTTTATGAGAAAATTTTAAACTACATTTCAAGGGGGCCTTGGCGGCTCAATTGGTTAAGCAGCTGCCTTTGGCTCAGGTCATTATCCTAGAGTCCTGGGATTGAGTCCTGCATTGGGCTTCTTGCTCAGTGGGGAGCCTGCTTCTCCCTCTGACTCTTCGTGCCACTCTGTCTGCTTGTGCTCTCTCTGACAAATAAATAATTAAATCTTAAAACAAAAAAAAAACAAAAATGAAAACAAAACAAAACAAAAAACTACAAGTCAATTTACAGAGTTTCAACCATCATTTTTCTTAGAGTGAAGAGAGTCAAATAGAAAATACCAGCATGCATAGCACATAGTAAAAGTAAATGGTATTTTGTATTAACTTTTTACTTCAGTATAAATACACATGCAACTGTAAAAAAGAGATCTCTTAGGAACGTTTTAGTTAAAAGTGTAAAAGCTACTGCTCTAATGCCCTATACTAAGCATGGGACTAATATTAAGAATAATATAATGGAAAATGTAAATCAGTTTCCAATAATACACCCTAATTCAGACTTTCAATACTTTACACAGTTTTGTATCCTCCCTGCATCGCTCCCTACCTCCCCATTTCTTCTACTCTTCTGTCATCTCCTAGTGAGCTCTTTTTCTTTTTTTAAAGATTTTATTCATTTGAGGGAAAGTGAGTGAGAGAGAGAGCACGCGCACAAGCAGACTGGGGGTGGAACAGGCAGAGGGAGAAACAGACTCCCCACTGAGCAGGGAACTGGATGTGGGACTTGATCCAGCACCCTGGGACCAAGTGACCTGAGACAAAGGCAGATGCTTAATCCACTGAGCCACCCAAGCACCCCGCCTAGTGAGCTCTTAAACTGTAGTCTTAACATACATTACATACAGAATGGACTAAGTATACAAAAATATGAATGACCTTTCTCCTAAAACTCTTCAAATTGGGTAACTTCATCCCTCAAGACAGGAAAGGAGATGCCCAAAGGCATGACGAGGACTAAAAAAATTTTTAGTATCTGGCCACTTTAGAAGACCCAGAAATTTAAGAAAGAAAGTTAAAAATGGGCGCCTGGGAGGCTCAGTGGGTTAAGCCGCTGCCTGTGGCTCAGGTCATGATCTCAGGGTCCTGGGATCGAGTCCCGCATCGGGCTCTCTGCTCAGCAGGGAGCCTGCTTCCTCCTCTCTCTCTGCCTGCCTCTCTGCCTGCTTGGGATCTCTCTCTGTCAAATAAATAAATAAAATCTTTGGAAAAAAAAAAAAAGAAAGAAAGTTAAAAATGGATATTATTCCTAAGCATGAGGAAAAATAAATAAATAAATTTCCTCCAAATTTTGGCCAGCCATCATTACAACAGATACATATTCTAAAGATTTTGTGTTCTTTTCTATTTTATTTTTTAGTTTTTTTAAAGTGTTCTTTAGTAAGGTTTTGCATTCAATTAAAAAGCTAGGCCAGGGGCGCCTAGGTGGCTCAGTGGGTTAAAGCCTCTGCCTTCAGCTCAGGTCATGGTGGCAGGGTCCTGGGATCGGCCCGCATCAGGCTCTCTGCTCAGCGGGGAGCCTGCTTCCTCCTCTCTCTCTGCCTGCCTCTGTGCCTACTTGTGATCTCTGTCAAATAAATAAATAAATCTTTAAAAAAAAAAAAAAAAAGGCCAGGCCAGACTCTTCATTCTGAAAGATGATTAAGGCACTGTCACCTTGTCACCTGATTCAAGGAAAATACAAGGAAATTATAATTTTGAAAACCCTTTTTTCTTATCAGCATCATGTTGAAAATTAAAGCTCCTAGAACTGGTAAAACAGCTGTAAGAATAGTCATCATGAAAATCATGCTATTCTCTCCATACAAAGATGAAAATAAGACACACTGCCATATGCTTTGAGTAATTATTCACACAGCATGATGGTTTTGTAATGAATCATCTCTCTGTCCCCTGTTCACTCTGGTAATCTCCCATCTCAACTGATGGTAACTCCATCCTTCCAGATGCTCCAGCCAAAACGCTTAGAATCTTTTCACATCTAAACCAATGGCAACTGTCTAACTCCAAAATATATTATATCCAGCATCTGATTACTTGTCACCACCTCCAATACTACCCCTCTCCACTGGATAAATTCTCCTTCCACCCCTGCACCCTTACAAAACTATTCTCTACACAGAAGCCTGAGTTATCCTTCTGAAACACAGTTATTTTAATCCCCTGCTCAAAACCCTGTAATGATTTTCATTCTTACTCAAAGCAAAAGCCAGGTACCCATAATGACTTCTATGGCTTCACCCCATCTTATGGTCAGGACCACACAACCGTACCGCCTTACTCTTCTGGTCTCTTCCCATCTGCCTCCACACCTCGTTCCACTCTGCTCCAGCCACTCTTGCCTCCTATTCCTTAGTCCCATGAGCATGCTTCTATTCCACTTCAGGCATTCACTTCTGCTGCTCCCTCTGCCTGGAGCAAGCCGCCTGCAGATAACCACAATACTCACTTCTCCAATTCCTTCAGGTCTTTTCTCAAATGTCATCTGCTCAGTGAGACTTCCCTGACTTATTTTAAACTCACCTCTAGGGGCAACTGGGTGGCTCCATGGGTTGGGTTTCTGACTCTTAATTTGGGTTCAGGGTCCTGCGATGAAGCCCTGGTTGGGCTTTGCACTCAGTGCGGAGTCTGCTGGAGACTCTCTCACTTTGCCCCTCCCACCGCTCTCTCTCTCTAAAATAAACAAATCTTTAAAACAAAACAAAACAAAAACTCACCTCTACCCCTAGCAGTCTCCAACCCCTTTCCCTGCTTGATTTTTGCCCTTTATCCCCACTAGATTCTAAACTCCATAAAAAAGGGATTTACGTCTGCTGTATCCCAAAGGGATTTTGCTGCTGTATCCCAAGCATCCAGAACAGTACCTGGCACACAACAGAAGTTCAATAAATACTTGCTGACTAGATGAACTGGCCAAGCAGTGACATAGATTTT
The DNA here is from genome assembly GCF_022355385.1 of Mustela nigripes. Taxonomy (NCBI): domain Eukaryota; kingdom Metazoa; phylum Chordata; class Mammalia; order Carnivora; family Mustelidae; genus Mustela; species Mustela nigripes. The sequence goes on from NC_081558.1 coordinate 62,281,229, forward strand.
CAAGGAAAAAATTACTCATTTAAGGCAGAGCAAACACAAAAGTGGCCCAGTCTTCATGGGCATGAGCTCATTATTACCATCATGAGCATTAACACGGATCAAACACTTATTCTGCGTGCCAAGTACTATGCTGAAAACTTTCTTTACTTGCATTTCAATTTTTTCATCTAATACAATAATAATAATTATTATAAAAATAAGACTTAGGTCATAAACTAGTAAGAGGCAGAGTTGGGTCTAGAAACCAGAAATACATGATGACTCAATACCATGCTCTTAACCGGTAAGCAACTGCCTGCTTAGATTAAAGCTAACATTTATTAACTGTTTACTATGGTTAAATTATTTACTCGTAATGTATTATTTAACTATTTTAATTTTAAATACCACCAAAGCCAACATTTTTAGTTGCCTATCCAACATACAATTTTTCCTTCTTTAATAAGAGAAACTTAACCTATTCTGTTTGAAGTAATAATGTGCCCAGCAAGCTTTATTTCATAGCCTCCCTTGCAAATGACCAAGTTACATGGTTCTGGCCAATAAACTAGAAATGGAAGTCACTGGGTAAGGCTTCCAGTAAAGAAAGTTCTTTGCAAGGGAGCCAACTCAGTCATCACATGCCTTTGTCTTTTTGCCATATTCTTCCAACCTGGAACACAAGAATGAGGCTAGGAGTACAACTATGCTGCAACTATGAGAATGAGAGTTACGTGCTAAGTGCAGTGGAGTAGAAACTAGGGGCCTGCGTGCTTAATTAGGGCACAGAGGCTGCCACTCCAGTTACAGAAGAGGAAAAAGGTACTTTATTAAGCCACTATTATATGTTATCCATCACATGCAGCCAATGCAAGCCCTACCTGATACAGCCCTATGAACTTGTTGGCCCAACGCTGGCCTTTACTGATAATATCACCAGAGTGAAGTCTCCCAACATGGGGAGAAAATACACTAAGCATTAAGCATCATTTTATTGATAGAGCATGTCTTTCACATTTATGGAGCCTCGAGGTGAGATCCTGGAATCTGACAACCTGGAATTGACAACCATTACTTTCGGACATCAAAATGTGTGGCTAGTGAATAAAGAAAATAAAAAACGAGAGAGGAAGGCAGAGAATAAAGTTAATGGGGGCACCTGGGTGGCTCAGTGGGTTAAAGCCTCTGCCTTCAGCTCGGGTCATGATCCCAGGGTCCTGGGATTGAGCCCCACATTGGGCTCTCTGCTTGGCAGGGAGCCTGCTTCCCCCTCTCTCAATGCCTGCCTCTCTGCCTACTTGTGATCTCTGTCGAATAAATAAATTAAAATCTTAAAAAAAAAATAAAGCTAATGAGTTGCCCTCACCAAATATCAAAGCTAGGTAAATCATACCTTATTAAAAACAGATCTTAATGAATAATTTTCTAAATCTAATCCAAGGTAAACAGTGAATACTTAAGCAGATTTTTCAAAATGTAGAAAAATAAAAGGCACATGGCACAGCCACTGCCAGACTGTTTTCTCTATCTGCCATCATACAATATTGTTGACAATATCACAGGTAGCAGGGTCTTATAAAGCTATACTATCATGTCCACTGTAAATCCTGAAATCCATCTAAACTTTAATAAAGATCTAGGGAAAAAAAGATGCAGTGATGTTCCAATAAGCATTACAACAAATCACACAGTATTTCATATTTCACGGTAATATCAAAAATTACAAAACATAAGGAAGAGAAAAAAAGAGATAACAAAAACCATTATGTTAAGGAACGTTCAGTGTGGGGGCGCCTGGGTGGCTCAGTGGGTTAAGCCTCTGCCTTCGGCTCAGGTCATAGTCTCAGGGTCCTGGGATCGAGCCCCCATCAGTCTCTCTGCTTAGCAGGGAGCCTGCTTCGCCCTCCTGCCTGCCTCTGTGCCTACTTGGGATCTCTCTATATATATATCAAATAAATAAATAAAATCTTAAAGAAAAAATAAAGAGGGGCGCCTGGGTGGCTCAGTGGGTTAAAGCCTCTGTTTTCAGCTCAGGTCATGATCCCAGGGTCCTGGGATGGAGCCCCACATCAGGCTCACTGCTCAGGGAGAAGCCTGCTTCCTCCTCTCTCTGCCTGTCTCTTCACCTACTTGTGGTATCTCTTTCTGTCAAATAAATAAATAAAATTTTTTAAAACAGAAGTATTCAATGCAAACTAAACATTTTCTGTACAAAATTATGCTTCATCTACATAACAGCCTCAATAATTTAAGTCCATTATCTCGATTTTATAGACAAAAAGCTGACACTAAAATCAGTTATATAAATTGCCCAAGATCACATAGGTAACAAAAAGGTAAAGCCAGGATTTGAATCTAGGTCAGCACAACCTTAAGACCATACTCTTCCAGCTGCTTCAAAATATGTCAAATATAGTACAACACCTGGTCAGAAATTCTAATACTATAATAATGGTTAGGCTCCCTGCTAAAGGGAGTCTGCTTCTCCATCTGCCTCTCACCCCAGACTAGTACTCTCACTCTTAAATAAATAAATAAAATTTAAAAAAAAAAAGACTTATTTATTTGAGAAAGACAGCAGGGTAGGGGGTGGGGGGTGTCACATGAAGGAGTCAGAAACCCAAGCAGACTCTGCTCTGAGCATGGAATCTGAAGAGGTGCTCAATCCCATGACCCTGATATCAGACCTGAGCAGAAACCAAAAGTCATACACCCAACCGACTATGCCACCCAGGTGCACCAACCCTACAAATAGTACAGGCTAAGTAGAAAGTGTAAAAAAAAAAAAATTACATTTCAAATAAATGCACGTGCTTTGATCAGAAAGGAGGCATCATTTAACCACTGCCTTAAAATACAATTCTTTGAAAAGAGAAAATTCAAATGATCCCCAAATGTTTTTTTTCTGAATGCCAATCACGTGTTTCCTGAAAAAATTACGTGTAATCTGAAGAAATCACAAAGATTCATTTTGAAGATTATAGCTTATTTCAAAATACTATTCCAAACATTTATTCCAAACATTTCAGCACAGAAGCAAACACAGAATAAGTACACGACTTTGGGGTGACTGGGCGGCTCAGTCGATTAAGCGGCTGCCTTCAACTCAGGTCATGATCCCAGGGTCCTGCGATCGAGCCCCATGTGCAGCTCCCTTCTCAGCAGAGAGCCTACTTATCCCTCTCCCTCTGCCTGCTGTTCTTTCTGTCAAATAAATTAATTTACTAATTAAAAAAAAAAAAACCTGCTTGTTGAGGCTATATTATTATAACATTACATATGTAATATAATATTATTTTATATAGTGTATATATTGTATATCATGATATAATACATTATCTATAATAATAAATAATAAGCTACAGTTCAAGGGAAAAAAAATTTTTCCCCTCCCTATTGGGAGCGGAATGGAAGGATATTAGGAACTTTCAGGAACTTACAAATGAGGGGGTGACATTTAAAACTAAAATAGGATACACAAAAGAAAAATTCTACTACATCCAAAAGGGTCACCTTCAAAATATCTGCTCCTATTTGATCTTTCATTGTAAGGATAGTTCCCTTAATCCTTCATTGTAAGAATATTTCCCTTAATTAATTTTACTTAAACTTTCAGACTATGACTATTATCTTCCATTTTATATACAAAAACCAATCAAATTTCTACATAGAACGAGGATGCTGAATTAGGCAACAGGAGAGTTGGACACAGGTATTAGCTGTGCCAGTAATTAGCTCTATGACTTTAGAAGGTCATTTTACCTTTTTATGCCCCCACTGTCTTCATCTGTGAAACAAGATGGTTCATCTTACCTCACACCATACCTTAAAAAATTAACTCAAAATGTCTTTAAGGTCTAAATGTAAGAGCTAAAACTGTTAAGACTTAGGAGATAGCACAGGAAAGAAAATCTTTGTGAAGTTGGATTAGTAAAAATTTCTTAGATACGCCACCAAAAGTACAATCAATAAAGAAAAAGGGATAATTAAAACTTGTCAAAATTCAAAACTCCTTTGCTTTAAAAGACACTATTAAGAAAATGAAAACACAAGCTACAGACCAGGGGAAGAAATACTTGAAATCATGTATCAGGTGAAGGACTGACAACCAAATGAACACAAACACACACAGCCTATAACTCAATAAGAAAATAACCCAGGGGCAACCCAAGTGGGCAGAACATTTGAATAGACTTTTCACCAAAGCAGATAGATGAAAAGCTAGTAAATAAGCACATGAAGACGCTCACCATCATTAGTCATTAAAGAAATGCAAAACAGAACCACCAGATACCACTTCATACCCACTAGGATGGCTATAATCAAAGACAACAAAGCTGACAAAGATAAATAGGAACCCTCATACATGCCTGGTGGGAATGAAAAATGAGTCATTTTGAAAAGGTTTATCAGTTTCTTAAAAAGTTAAACATAAATTTACCACTGACCCAGAAATTCCACACAAGGAAAAGGAAACATGTTCACATGAAGATCTGCTGAGAGAATGCTCATAACAACATTATTCCAAATAGCCAAAAAGCAGAAACAAGCCAATGTTCATCACATGGTATCCAATAAAAAGGAATAATGTACTGGTAACAGGCTATAATATCGATGAATTTCGGAAAACATGGCAAGTCAAAGAAACCACTATAAAGGGTCACATATCATATGATTATATTTACATGAAATATCCAGAAAAGGCAAATCTATAGCAGCAGAAAGTAGTTTTGTGGTTGCCTGTAGCAGGGGGTGGGAACAGGGAGTTACTGCAAATGGACATGAGGCATCTTTTTGGAATGATGGAAATGTTCTAAAATTGGACTGTAGGGATGATTGAACAACTCTGTAAATTTACTAAAAAATTATACAATTGTACACTTATACAGGTGGACTGTGGTATAGAAATTGTAACCCAGTAAAATTGTTTTTACAAATGACGAAATATTATGCGAGGTGAAAGAAGCCAAACACAAAAGACAATATGTTATATGATCTCATTTATAGAAAAATGTCCAGAAAAGGCAAACCTATAGAGACAGAAGGATTTGTGGTTGCCTTGGGTTGGGGGGTGGGAACAGGGATTAACTGTAAACAGGCACAAGGATCTTACTGGGTGATGAAAATACTCTAAAACTAGATTATGCTGGCTGGTGCACACCACAGTAAATCTACTAAAAACCACAGAATTTTGTACTTAAAAATAGGTGAATTTTATAGCAGTAAATAATACCTCAGTAAAGTTCCTTTTAAAACTAAGATGGTCAGTTGGGGAGGGTATATGCTATGGTGAGTGCTATGAAGTATGTAAACCTGGTGATTCACATACCTGTACCCCTGGGGATAAAAATACATTATATGTTTATAAAAAAATTTAAAAATTTAAACGAAACAAAAAACCTAAGGTGGTCAAATCATACTGGAGTAACCTTTTAAGCATGGCCCACTTTAAGAATGAGATGAAGGGGCGCCTGGGTGGCTCAGTGGATTAAGCCGCTGCCTTCGGCTCAGGTCATGATCTCAGGGTCCTGGGATCGAGTCCCGCATCGGGCTCTCTGCTCAGCAGGGAGCCTGCTTCCCTCTCTCTCTCTCTCTCTCTCTGGCTGCCTGTCTGTCTACTTGGGATTTCTCTCTGTCAAATAAATAAATAAAAAAAAATAATAAATAAAAAAAAAAAAGAATGAGATGAAAACTAACCCAATCCCAGAGGACTAAGACTCTCTTTTGCCCACTTACAGACACCCTATTGGCTTGAGAAGCCCAAATTAATAAGTCTTTAAGCATCTGGAACTCTATATCACCTTAATGGCTAGGCATAAAAAATGACCACAGAAAGATGTATACCTTCCCAGAAAGGAAGCAAAATTCTCTTCTAAAACAATGATCAGGATCCCCTTTCTTTACTTTTTAGACATCATTTTGAAATCTCTCACTTAATTTCTTTCTTCAGTGTGAAACTGACTGAGGGTCCCAGAAGCAATCAATCAAGACAGACACCTTGTGAGCTGTCTTTAGAACCAACCAGTGTATGTCAAATATCCAGAAAGGACACCCACGATGTGGCTTAAGGAAAGAGATGTGATTTCTTTCAGATAAAACTTAGCCCAAATTTGTTTTGAAACAAGAGGCAAAAAAAGAAAGAAAGAAAAAAAAAAAAAATATATATATATATATATGAGATAAAGTTTCTCTGAAATATAGCCACGTTGCAATAAACACACCTCTAAGGCAGCTAAAGATCTTTCAGCCAGTCTTTGTTATAAAACTAATTTTAGGACAGGATGCTGATCTAGCAAAGCAGATAATCTCCTTCCTCCAATACAGAGGGGTCTGCTCATGTCAGTGAGATTGAGCTTCTGTGTAGCTAAACCCACCCCCTTTTGATTTCTAAAGTCACTGGATTATTGTTGTCCAACAAATACTCCCCTCATCCCAAATCCCCACCCTCCCCCCATCACTGTGCCTGAGAATTACAATCCACCTTTGTGCAATTTTTGGTCTCGGCCAACTGGTATTCCTGGACCTCAAATCCACTCCACACAGCAGCCAGATCCCTCAGATGACGTCCTGTCTCTGCCTGAAGCCCTCCAATACACTTAGAATAAAATTCCAAAATCCTTACTAAACTTGATAAGATCCCCTTTCTATCCGTGCCAGTATTCCCTCAGGTCCTGAAACACATCAAGCTCTTTCTCTCCTCAGGACCTTTGCACTTCCTCCTCCCTCAACAGGGAAAACTCTTCCCTGGAATCCGAAGACGACTCATCCTTCAGCGCTCAACTTAAATGTCAATGCCTCCGTAAACGAATTTTCCTTGAAATCACAGTAACTAGGTCCTCAGGTCACTCTCCAGCACTTGCCAAACCTTGAAATTCTTTTCATTTGTCTGGTTATTCAATGTCTACCTCTTTGACCAGAAAGTCACTCCCAAACAGTGGGAAGTTGTGCCTACGTTGTCTCGGTGCCCGGTACCTTCAGCTTCATCCGGAGAGAATCCCCAGCTCCACCCCAGTAATGTTTGGCACTTCGTGAGCACTCAAGTGATCTCACACCCGCGCGGGAATGAACTCAAACCCCCGTCCCACAATCCCCCAAATAGGTGGCTGTGCCCACAATTCCAACAGCCTAATTCTCACCCAGCCTGCTAAAGGCCTGTCCTGTGCCTGCACTTTTCTTCCCCTCTCAAACCCATCTATCGCTCAGGTTCAAGCATCTGGCACTATCTAAATCTCTCACGAGCCGCTCCAACCCCATCCCGCCGGCCTCACAGGCTAGCCGCAAAATCCCCTCCCGGCTTCGCACGCGCTGCAGAAACCCAGAGCCTCACCCACGCGCCCTACAAATCCCCGGCCCCACGAGCGCCCACGAGTATCCGTGAGTCCTGGGCTCCCCGAGCTCCCGCGGGTCCCCACGTTCCCGCGTGTTACCCGCCGCCCAGCGCGGCGCCTCCCCCCTCAGCGGCGCCAGCGCTCACCTATCACCTCCTGCAGCTCGTAATCGTCCCGGTTGATGGACCAGGGCAGGGCGCTCGAGTCCTCGGACATGACGGCTGCACGGCTCGCGATCCTCCCTCAAACTCGCTGACCTCTCGTCTCCTCGCCGCGCCTCTCCCCACCCCCAACCGCCGCCGCCGCCGCCGCCGCCGCCGCGCCCCCACCAACCGCCTCGGGAACAACCACGGGTCGGACGGCGTCTGGGCGCGGGGTCACCGCGCGGCAGAGCGGCGGGGGCTTGAAGCTCCGGCAGACCTCGCCTCCTGCTCCTCGGCGACCGGCACTCCCTGCCCGGCTCAGGTCCCGGCCTCGGCCTCCGCAGCAGCAGCCACAGGGTATTCGCCTGGGCCCAGCCCCTCTGTCCCGCCCTCCACCCTAGCCCACGCACGGGCCAAACTTTCCCTTCTCCCTCCACCTGCCGACACGCAGCGCGCTGACGTCACCGCGCCGGGCAGGCCCCGCCTTGGCCCCGCCTCCGGCCGCCATCTCAAGTGTGGCTGTAGAGGCACTGAGCTAACAAGAATCCCGGGAAAGTGGAAGTTGACAGTGAGAGGGAACAAAGGCTCAAGAAGGAATTCAGAGAGAGTATGAGATAGTCAGAGAGAGTATGAGATAGCCAGAGAGCCCAAAGTAGCTAGAAAGTGGCAGCCACACTAATCATGGCGACCAAAAGACGACCCAATGGATGGGGCGGAGCCACTCCTGGCGGCTGGGGCACGTTGCCTTCTCCGTCCTCTCAGTTATTGGTTTGTTTGAGAAGGGATCGGAAAGGCAATGTGTGGGTGTGGACATCAGTCAAAGTTAGTCCCGCCTCCAGACTCTTCGCGCGCTTCCTGGCGCCGGGGCCGCATGAAGATCGCCAGTACCTTGGTCGATTTGCCCTTTTCCTGGAGTGATGTCACGGCGTAACCGTCACACCCTCGAGACGTGCAAACGGCTCCGGAGGGTGTGGAGAAGCTGGAGGGCGCAGCTGGGTGTGGTAGCCTTGGGGTGTGGACCACAGCCCGCGAAGAAAGGCCTTGAGCAGTGGGAAGGAATGGAACTGGAAGCTTGCCCCTTGACGACACCTTTTTCAAGGCGGAAGTGCTCTCTGCAGCGTCTATCGCCGCCCTCTTTGTCACTTTATTGGGCAGGGAGGGAGTTCTTGTCCAGTCTCAGCTTTGAGTCCAGAGCTCAAAGAAGCACCTGTCTTTTCGAGGCGGGGCTCGAAAAGTTGGGCCTTTTCTCCTGCCGCGGCTTGGGCCATTAAACAAGTGAGATTCGGTCCCTGTGGTTTGACATCGTTGCAAGGGCCTCGGCTTTTGTGTGACCTCCCCTAACTTGAGTTTTCTCAGGTTGACCACTTGGGTCCATTGGAGAAATAAATGAGGTGAAAATTGAGCGCGCTTGGTAAAATGGAAGAAAGAGTATCGGCATGAATTGGGCCAGGTGCGAAACTGTTCCCTCTTGAACATATTTCAGGCCAATAGTAGTCATTGAGAGAAGGAGGCCTTCTCCGAGACCTGCCAGGCCCGGAAGCCCTGTGCTGAGCTCAGCCATAGAAGGGCCGATGACCACAAAACAAAAGTTCTCAACTAGGAGCCGCAGGAGTGGAACTGTTAGGTTTCCACCTGGTTGGTGGAATTGGAGAACGTGTCTCATGGAAAAGGTGGCATTCGTACCAGGCCCTGCAAAGGTAACATGATTTCAACAGGTGGAAATTGACAAGGTGGAATATTCCAGTGACAGCCAAAGAGCCATTGCCCAAGTTTGAAAGCAGAACACAGGCCTTGCTGTAGCAATTGGGTTCAGCCATCACCACTGACACCTTTACTGCCATGTGTTGCCCTTCTTTTTGCAGGGAGAAGAGGGATGAGGATCAAATATATCAGATAGGAGCTAAAGCTGATGGTAAAGATTAAAGATCTCGAGGTTTGTACCAGTAAAAAAAAAAATCCATAGAGATTGTTAACCTGGAATTGTTAGCCTGCATGGACCATGGACAGACTTCAGAAGTTTGTGTAAGGTTTTTGTTGTTGTTTTGTTTTACTCCCTTGAAATTATATGCAGAATAGTATATACTTGAGGGAGAGATTTTGCCCACCTTCCTCCCTCCCCCTTCCCCAATGGAAAGGAGCTACTAACCTAATAGTGAAAATAGTTTATGAATTGACTCACATTTTTGGTAGGTGGGAGAGAGTCACTCACTATACATTCATCAGTAAGTTCTCTCCCTCCTCCACACATAGACTGATGGTGTAGTTGAGCCAGAATCTGCTCTGCAGATATGGTCATTTAATTTTGGCTATCTCCAGGGCTTTCTCCATGTGGCCTGATAGAGATTAAGATTCCATGTTCTTAATGAGCAAGGAATTGGTGACATTTGAGCCCAGGAGCCCAAACCTCAACCTCGTTCTTAGTGTATGGCGTATCTTCCATGTGAGAACACTATCATAAACTCCAGGTATACAGTGGTAAACAAAGTGACTTAGTCACTGTTTTCATGGTGCATATAGTCTAGTAGAGAAATAGTAAATAACTAAGCAAATATGTAAATCATTGCAAAGCATCATGCAGAAAAGGCCAGTACAGATTCCCAACTTATGATGGGGTTATGTCCCAAAAAACCCATCGTAAGTTGAAAATACTGTTAATGAAGATGTGCTTCCTACCCCTAACCTGCCGAACATCATAGCTTAGCCTGGCCTACTTTAATCATGGTCAGAACACTTACATTCACCTAGAGTTGGGCAAAATCATCTAACACAAAGCCTGTTTTATAATTGTTGACTATCTCATATAATTGAATACTGTAAAAAAACAGAATGGCTGTATGGGTACAGGATAGTTGTAAGTGTATGGTTGTTTACCCTGGTGATCATGTGGCTGACTAGGAGCTGTGACATCTGCCACTGGCCAGCTTAATGGGACAGGATTGTCCCACATAGCACTAGCCTGGGCAAAGATTAAAATTCAAAATTTGAAGTAGTTTCAACCAAATGTAGAATGTACCATCATGAAGTCTAAAAATTGTAAGTCAAACCATTGTAAGTCGGAGACCATGTGTATACCGTGCTAGAAAATACTTAAGGAGTTTGGCAAACACCCTTTTTGAGAAAACTCTAGAGGAAGCCTTTCATACAGAGAGTATTTTTTTTAAAGATTTTTTATTTATTTGACAGAGAGAGAGAGACCACAAGTAGGCAGAGGCAGGCAGAGAGAGGAGGGGAGGAAGCAGGCTCCCTGCAGAGCAGAGCCTGGGCTCAATCCCAGGGCTCAATCCCAGGACCCTGGGATCATGATCTGAGGCGAAGGCAGAGGCTTTAACCCACTGAGCTACCCAGGCGCCCCTACAGAGAGTATTTTAAATAGGTAAAGGGGTTTTAGGCACTTTTGAAGCTATTAAAGTGATACTTTCATTCCTGTTAGTATCCTGCTGCTGGTCCTTGTATATGGCTCCCTCAGTAATGTTTTGGAAGATGGGGAGTGGGAGGAGGGAGAGAAGTTAGGTGATTCTGGAAGCCTGGCCCTGATATCAAAAGTTCACCAAATCATACCTAGATTTTTTGAAAGTATGACATATTTCCCTGGGGGAAGAGACCATATTTTTCCTCACATTTTCAAAGAAGACTCTGTGTTAGTTTTGGTTTCTCCCAAAATCAGGCACTGAAACCAGGATTTGGATGCAAATAGTTTATTTAGGAAGTATCCCCAAGAGGCACTCTGACAGAGTGGAGAAGTGAGACAGGAAGGAAAATCACTAAAGGATGAATTCATGAGGGGTTACCATGTAGGCTCAATCATGCTCTGAACTGTCTGAGAAACAGAAACACATCCCAGAATTGTCCCATGCAGAGGCAAGGTAGCTGAGGTACTTACCCACCACCTCCTTTCCCTCTTTAGGGGATTAATGCTCCTGTACTTCTACCCAGCCCAGTGCTGGGGAAAAAACATGCTCCTGAAGTCAGGAGAATGTACTCAGGCAACAGACACAAGCAATCTTCCCCATGTACTAGAATGTTCTGAAAGCAAACTCCAGAGTAATCCCAAATGGTGTAGACAGCATCTACTCCAGCATGGTGGGAGCATGAGATTACAGGAGACATGCACAAACTAGGAGTGTGGAGCCTGGTGCGAAGCTGATCTCTTGGCTTACCCAAGAAGTGAATGTCCAAGGGGACAGGCCCTCAGAGCATATAAGAAGTAGGTCGGTGCAAAGGTTACTATAGGAAAAAAAAGTCAGTCTGTGCAGAAGGGCGAATCTCAGCATCAGCTGGATTCTGAGCCAGGGAGTAGCTTGAGGCTCAGCCAGACTGGCACCATGCTGCCAACTTGATGAGCTCCAGCCGAATGAAGCAAGAGATAGGAAATACCTCATCGAGGTGGAGCAGGTTCCTAGGTGCCTGCTCCATTTCACTTAAGGGTTTAATATGTCTAAAAACCTACCTCATTAGGATGTTTATTATAGCATCATTGTAATAGGGAGAAGCTAGAAATAATCTACGTGTTCATTGATAGAGGACTGGCAACTGCTTATTCAAACATTTCAGGATACATAAGAAATATGTGTATTGTTATAATTAATGCTAGCTAAAATTACAGCTCCAAAAGTTGACTGGTTTAACCCAAAAGCTTATTTCTTAATGCAGATGTTCCTAGTTCCTCTCCTTCAAGCAGAGAATTGGAGATTTTGGCGTGTAATGTCTTGTGGCAGCATCTTCTAGGGCCTCTTTGAGAAAACCATGAAAGGTAGCAAACACTGGAAATTCTGTTACTTCCTCTCATGTGGTGTTGGTCAGACTGAGTTGTCTGACCCCAACCCAAGTCAAGGAAACTGGGACATGGCTTCTGGTGTGCTCAGGAAGAAGAAATGGCAGTGATGAGCATCTGGTCAGTTTCTACTGCATTCGCTAACTTTGGTTGGCTCCAGGCCAGTGCTACTGAGTTCCTGAGGAAGAGGAGTAGGAGGAATATGCTTTTGTGCACACTGGGTTTTATAATTCCAAATAGTACATGCTCAAAAAAAACTAATAAAGAGAAGACTGTGAAATTATGGGCCATCCATACCATGAGCTATTACACAGCAGCTAGAAAGAATGAAGTACGTCCATGCATACTGAAATGAGATGGTCCACAATTAATGTAAACAAGCAAGCTGTAGATAAATGAGATTTCAGCATTTCTTAGTTTGGGCTACTACAACAAATTACCATAGACTGCTTGTTTAAACAACAGACATCTTTTTCTCACAGTTCTGGAGTCTAGGAAGTCCAGGATCAAGGTGCTGGCAGATCTGGTGTCTGGTGAGAGCCTGCTTCCTGGCTTGTAGATGGTTGTCTTTTCATTGTTTCCTCATATGGCACAGAGCAGAGAGCAGGAGGAAGCTCTAATCCCATTTTTAAGGGCCCCACCCTTATGACCTAATTGCCTTCCATAGGTAATCCTAGTAGCACATTCAGGTTTTGGATTTCAGTATATGAATTTGGGGGAGACACAAATGTTTAGTGAGAATAAGGTCTGGGAGATGTTTGGGGGCACAATACACATTTGCTTTATGTGTATTGTTATAACTGTAAGAACAAAACATTCCAATAATTTATAGCACTAATGATATAAATTATTGAAGTAGTTCATTAAGATTGGTTCCGCAACAGTATTTTGGAGGCCCAGAAATAGAAACCCCAGCCACAGTAATAATCAAGGAAAGGCAAATTAAATCTAAAGTGAGGTGCCATTTCACCCTCACCAGCTGCGCAAAATTCAAAAGCCAGAGAACAGCAAATATTGGCCAAAATGAAGAGCAGCAGAGACTATGACTTTGCTGGTTGGAATGTCACTTGAGACAACTCTTTGGAAAGCAGGTTGGTATTACCTAGAAAAGTAGAACCTATGCTTCCCCCATAGCCCAGCAGTTCCACTCCGTGGTCTATATCCTCAATAAACTCCTGTGCATATATCCCAAGTAATATATATAAAAATAATTATATCAGTATGCTTTATAATAATTAGCTAAGCAAAGGAAGTCACTCAAATGGGATGTAAAAGCTTCTATAGAATGGGTACTATACAGTGTAAAGGTACTTAATACAACGATATTAAAAAACTCGGAGGAATCTCCAAAACAGTAGAAACACAGTAACAGAAGAACAAATATGACTGCACTCACAAAAAGGTCAAAAGTAGGCCCAAATGAATAAGTTTTTCTGTATTCGATACTTATAGAAAGCAAGGAAACCAAAAAAATCCAGTTTGGTGATTGGCTGTAGGGAAAGGGGAGGGATGCTACCAGGGGCGGGTACGCAGAAGACTTTCAAAATTTGGGTTACAAATTTGTATCTGTATATGTGCTCTTTTAAAAGTATATTTCATATGGGGCACCTGGGTGGCTCAGTGGGTTAAAGCTTCTGCCTTTGGCTCAAGTCATGATCCCAGGGTCTGGATCACGCCCCACATTGGGCTCTCTGCTCGGTGAGGAGCCTGCTTCCCCCTCTCTCTGCCTGCCTCTCTGCCTACTTGTGATCTCTGTCTGTCAGATAAATAAAATCTTTAAAAAAAAATAAAGTATATTTTGTAGTTTGAAGTTTGGTTTCTCATATCAGGAAGTACTGATGTTTCTGGTACCCCACGATCTGCTTTTTTCTTGAAAACTGAGGGGACTTCCAACACGCTCTTCAACCTGGTTTCACTGTGCCTCCCTTGGCCCCTCTGTTCAGACTGGTCCTCTCTTCAGGGACGCCACCTTTCTTGTCCACGTGTCCAAGTCTTGCTGGCTCTATCAGCTTCGGCTGACGGTCCACCTCCACTTTGAATGCTTTGAGATTGTTCCAGGCCTGAGCAAAGTCATGTATACTCTCCGCCTCATCCAAATCATTTCTGGGCATTGAGCCTGTGCTGCCATGGACCCATAGTCTTCTCTTTTTATGATTATTCTGTATTTCAGATTAGGTTGTGGGTCACACATTAGGAGTATGGAATACCCTCTCACTAGAAAGGAAGTAAAGGATTTTTGTGGAGTTTTGGGTTTGGTATTTTGTTTTGCTTTTTTGCCCACCTTAAGCTCTGCCAGCATGATGATGGTTTAGAAACGTACGAAGAACCACATTTCTCTCTGGGAAAGTTTGCACAAAGGTGTATGCCATTTTACTTCTCAACCTCAGGTAGGGGTTTCAGAATCTCTGAGGGTAGCTGTAGTTTATTAAAAAAAAACATTTAAAAATATAGGTATCTCTTATTAAACTCAGAAACCTAATACTCATTTATCTTCTGATAAGTTAGTATCCTTCCCTCTCTGAACTCAGGAACTGAATGGATTCAGACAGCCTGGAACTTAATGCCTAGTTTCCTAATATAAATTCCGATACAAAGCCCAATAAAATCTTTATAGCAACAACTAGACTTAAATGCTCATAATGTGCCAGACAACATGCTAAGGGAAGTAAATACCTCAGGTAGCCAGTAAAATAGCCTTGTGAGGTTTTTAAGCCAGTTTTACTGATGAGGAAACAAACTCAGCAAGTTTGGGGAACTTGCCTCCAGAAATTCTTGGAAATGCCTAGCACAGTACCTGCCTTGTTGTAAGTGCTGAATAAGTAATGGATGTCCTTTACTAGCTGGTGGGAATAAAGCAAGAAAGCTTTCCAGAGATGGAAGCTGAGCAGCAGTGCCTGTTGTATGTCTGACCCAGGTCTGCTTACTCAGGACAAACAGGTTTCCGCCACCGTGTGTGTGATGTCATTCACAGCATACCGCTGCTGCCCCCCTGCTGCCCCGGGCTCTGTCTCATTTCTGATTGCAAAATCTGATGGAGGAAATAAAGTCTTTCTCTTTGATTCTCAGGGAATTTTGAAGGCTTGTTTGCCATTACTACCCAAATAGAAAAAGTCAATGCAGATTTCAGGTCTACCAAACTTAGGCTACCGACTGCCTGGACATTGAGTTGGAATATTTAGGACCCAAGAAATGGGGACAAAAATGCCCTATCAAATGGAGTGCCCAGACATTTATGAACTGTTCTCCGTCAGCAGTCTGCCTAAGGAGAAAATTGCCTTCCATCATCCAAAGGGACCTGGCTCCCAGAACTGGTGTTATTTCACCAGTGAATGGCAGCAAACCATGACAGAGGGAGGGCTCCCCATGATCTTAGAGCAGAGTCTGAGCACCTCATCCAGCAGACAGAGAAGGTGTTATCCTACTATTAACAGACTCTTCTGGTTCAGTCTTAGGGGGGAAAGTTGATCTCTCTTCTGTAAGTGCTAACCCCATTAGCCCTGTCCCCATGCCATCCTCCCATAGAGCATCTAGTTGGACATGAAGATAATAAAGCCCACCTTGACTTCTTACATAGAATTCCATAAAAGTATACTACAGTATGCTCTGCTAAAGTTTTTAACCCACCCAAATCCCAGAGAGAACATTAGTTAAAGATTCGGTAGCATAGTGGTCACTACTATAAAACAGTTGGCACTCCCATAGGCCTTCCTGTGTGGCAGGTAAGGCTTGGGGAACAGCCTGTGAGCAGGGAAACAAAGAGGAACTAACTGCACATGTTGCAAGAGCGTGTACCCCCCCCCCCCCCCCCCGGTCTTCAGAAAGTAAAGCTGTAGAGACTGTCACAGCTAGGAATAAGCCTTTCTCAGTAAGGAGTTGGGTAACTTCATCTGTAAATGTGCTCATGGGGTGTTACATTTCAGCTGGCAGGGAGACCTTGAAAAACAAAGTTGGAATGCCGAGAACCCCCTGGAGGGTGCTGGGGAAGCAGGTGCATATGCAAGGGCACATACAAATATGGCATTCTTCTAGGCTAAGTAAGCCAGGCTGTAGGAAAGGTACTCCCAGGAGATGAATGTGCCCACAGATTGCCTGGGGGTAAGGGAGCAGATCTTTGTGCCATACCCCTGGATGTAGAAAGGATAGAAAGGAATTTGCACTGTGAATATTTGACAAAGAGAAGAACTGATGTTTCTGGTACCCCACAAAACAAAAGCCAGCAACCAGGCTCGGTGCTTGCACCAAACACCCCAGCAGAGCGTCTTAACCTTTTAACAGGTAACATTCAGGGGATCGACTATCAATATAATAGTTCTCAGAGAGCCCTAGTTCACAGTTGCCCTGCAGCCCTTATATCAAAAGTCATGCCTAATTCACTCAGAGCATGGTGCCTGTTCCATACTGCAGGGATGAAACTCCACCTACCTATGGTGTCCAGACCGTAAGGGTCACTGCCCTGGAAAAAAGGAAGAGGAAATAAAATTAACACTTGTGTTTTTTATTCTGCAAGCATGTGGACAGGAGAAACAGAGGAGGGAAAGGAAGGAGGGCAGGCAGGCTCCAGGGTTCTTATTTTCCCCTGTCCATCCTCCCCAGTCCATCCAGATCTTGACCAGAGGAAACTATAGGAGACAGATACAGAGACTATGAAGAATCCAAGAACATCCAAGGCTTGTGGACCACTTCCCCAGGTAAGGCATGAGGGAGGCTGTAGGCTGCTAGGAGAAGCCTTGCACTTGGCTTTGCATCATGACCAAAAAAACTGTAGGAACAATAATTTAGCAGCAATGGAGGGCAGAATCTAGGCCAGTGAAAACCAGGATACCATACCCAGTCTCTGACAACCTATACTTGTTCTGCAGGAGATCAAAAGCTTCACTGTGCCCCATGAAGACACAAGGAAGTGTTGTAGAGGCTTGCACTGAGACCTAGTATGAAAAGCCTTTAGAGGGAGGACTTTCTGGCAGAAGGCAAATGTTGGGACCATGGACACCAATTCTGGGTGCTGGCATCACACTCCAAAGACCAGATTAGGCCCACTGCATCTCAGCAGATAATTATAGGAACTCGGGAATCAGACCCAGTATTTCATGGCAGAACCAGAGGATAGTACAAGGACCTACTCAAAGGGATCCAAGGCAGTTCTTTCCTTCTATCACACAGTTATGTTTGTGCCTTTCCTTTTCCATACTCCTAGATAACCATCTGGAAAAGATGAAGGGGAAGGGGAAAGAGAAGCAGCATTTACTTAAGAGAAACCAAGTTACCCCCAAAGACACTGCTTGAACCAAACTAATCCCACCTACTATTTACTGGCAAATCTAAATCTCCCCTTTGCACCCAGCAGGGCAGGTGCTTATGAGAAAGATTAGATTATAGAAAACAAAGATGCTCCATTGTCTTTGCACCTCCAATTTATCGGATAAACATGCATCCCTGCTTTAACTTTTTTGTGTGCTTTAGACATGCATCCCTGCTTTAACTTTTTTTGTGCTTTAGACTATAGGGCAAGCACATAAAGTTACAGTTACAGTTAGCCCTTCAGTCAAGCCAGATAGACCCTTACCACTAGCAGTGCTGCAGGAAATGGGGGCCTTTGTGACAGGGGCAGCAGTGATTCGAGGCAGACCTTGGGTACAGTGGTCAACAGCAAAATGAGCAGGAACCACAGTAGAGCAAGGAGGAGACCAGCAGCAGGCATGGTGGGACTGTGGTTGGATGAATACTGCAGGGGGCTTGCAACAACCCATTTTCTCAGGACCTCCTGGTTGCTACTGGTTGAAAACCTAATGCTGCATTAGGGTGCTAGCATTCCTGCTGCAACAGTAGCCAAAATTACAATTTGTTTCTTTCTGATATAAAAGTCTGAGTATAAGCAGTCCTATGCTGATAGTTCATTGCCATAGTGTGGAGGTCCCAGGCCCTTCCTACCTTGTGTCTCTCACACTCGGCATGCAGCTCTTAGCTCCCATCACACATTTCTGCAGCATGAAGAAGAGGAAAAGTAGAGGGCACACACTTTTCTGTGAAGGTCATGAACTAAAAGTTGCACATATAACTTTCTCTTCCATCCTGATGCCCAAAATACAGTCACATGGCCACACTTAGGGTCTCAGTTGGCTGTGCCGCAAAAATGCTGTGTAACAAACAACCACAAATACCAGTAGCAGCCCATAGTAAGCATTAACTTCTCATTCACGAGTCTACGGATGAACTGGTGTTTGGCTAGTCTATGTTGGATTCAACTGGACATGGCTCGCTGCACCTTTGGTTCAGATCTCATCCTCTGGGATGTATCTGTCATCCTCCTGCCACCAGCAAGCTCCCTGGCCATGCGTTCCTCACAGTAATGACTTTCATGGTAATAGCAGCATACATACACCTTGGTAAGTCATGTACATAGGTTAGAAGCTATGTGGAGAAGGTTGCCTTAGAGCAAGATCGGTGACCTGGCAAAGGTATGAATCCTTTTACTTCTGTGCTTCCCCGTCCAGAATCAGAATGGCAAGATGAAGGCCTGAGCCCACCAATTTCACAAGCACATTTAAAGCCTTTGCTTGGATCATGTCTGCTAACATACCATTGGCCCACATAAGTGACATACCCAAGCTCAACATCAGTAGGACAGAAAGTATACGCTCACGAAGGGAAGAGAGAAGAGAAGGAATAAATGTCTTATAAATGATAATCTAGTCTGTGGTCTTCAGCAGGGTGGCCATATTAACTCCAGTTAAAACTCTGGAGTTCTATTCCCAAAGAAAGAAAAGGAAGCTAGAGTTTGAGGACACTGTCTGCCACAGTGTTATCACTCAGGAGGCAGTTTCTCCTAATAGTTTAATGGAACTATGGATATGTTCTCTGGAAGAACCATCCTCTTTAACACTAGAACTTCCAAACCCACAAAGCCCAAGTTTGCAGAGATGAGAAGCACAAAGATTTCTTTGTAGTGCTCTGGGTGTAACAGTGAGGAGGGTCACCCCCCCCCTTTACCCCTATTTCCCAAAGCCATGCATTCTGGCTATGGGGAGATGGCTCCGTAGACTGACTGCTGATTCTTAAGGCTATAAACTGAGATCTAAACAGGCCAACCCACTGTTCTACCAAACTAGCTCTTTCTGGGTGATAGACCATGTAGTAAGACCAGGAATTCTAAGAATTCTAAGTGAGACCACTTTCCCTCTTGGTTTGCAATAAAATGTGTTCCTTTGATGGAAACAACATCGTGTGAGATAAATGTGGCAAGAGGTAAGGCATTTTGCAATCCCATAAACTGGTGGTTCTGGCAGAAATGCTTTAGGCAGGGGAGGCAAATCTATACCCGTGCTATGTGTCTACTCCTATAAAGACAAATAACTTTCCCCAACATGTTGAAAGGGGTTCAGTACCTGGGTGGCTGGCTGGTCCCTGTGGCAGCGGTACCATTTCTGGGCTCAACACAGCTTCTGAATAAACATGCTGGGCACCCAGCAGCAGTATTAGGGGAAATGTGTAGCACTAAACGTTCTATTTACAGAAGATCAGTCAAAAGTCAATGACCTCCGCCTCCATCTTAATAAATTGGGGGAAAAGAGTAATTTGAACTCAAAATAAACAGAAGAAAAGAAATAATAACCAGAGAGAAATTCAGTGAAATACTAAAGAAAAAATAGAGGAAAATCAATGAAACCAAAAACTGATTCTTTGAGAAAAAAAAAAGATCCCTACAGTTATTAAACCTGTAGTTTTGATTAAGAAAATGTGTAGAAAACACAAATTGCCAATATCTGGGATGACTGAATTGACATCATCATCACAGTTTTTACAGATATTGAAAGGATAATTTAGAAATTTCATAAACAACTTAATAACAATAAATTTAACAATTTAAATGAAATGGATACTTTTTTAAAAAAAGATTTTGTCAGAGAGAGAGAGCGTGCACAAGCAGGCAGAGTGGCAGGCAGAGACGGAGAGAGAAGCAGGCTCCCCACTGAGCAAGGAGCCTGATGCAGGACTCAATCCCAGGACCCTAGGATCATGACCTGAGCCAAAGGCAGCAGCTTAACCCACTGAGCCACATCCAGGTGTCCCTGGATGCTTTTTTTTTTTTTTTTAATGCATCTTTAAAGATTTTATTTGAGAGAGAGAACATGAGTGTGGAGAGGGAGAGGGAGAAGCTGACTCCCCTGCTAAGTAGGGAGCCCAATGTGAGACTTGATTCCAAGACCCTGAGATTATAACCTAAGCTGAAGGCAGGTGTTTAACTGACTGAGCCATCCCGGGGACCCAAAATGGATGCATTTTCTTGAAAAACTCTCAAATCTCATTTATAAAGAAATAGATAAGCTGCATAAAGTTATAGCTATCAAAATTTTTGAATTTGTAGTTAAAATCCTCCCCCCCAACACACACACACAGAAGACGTTGGCAGTAGCCAGATGAGCTTGGTGAGGGCAAGTCTATATTGTTAAGCCCATCATTGTCTCCTTTCCTGTCATCATGGCCACTTTCTAAGCGGGTCCATTGACCAAGCATCAGAGTATCTGAGGAAGAGGCCATCTGATCTCCACGGGTTGGGTCATCTTATCCTCCTGATTATTGAAAGCCTCATCTACAACAGAAGCTCGTGGGTGAGCATTTCTTTTTTTTCTTTTTTTTTTTCCTTTGGATGAGCATTTTTGTGTAACATGAGTATCTTTATCCTTTGTGGATGGCAAGAAGTCCACCTTTCTTTTGACTGCCTTGTCCCTGGTCTTCTGATCTTATTCTTTGTAAATTCCTGACCAGCTGGCCAGCCTATTAGTTACTCCCCACACATCAGGGTAGATCTAAGCCTTAGCTAGATCTGTAGCAGAGTACTGCTCACTGTACAACATCTCTTCACTCCAGGCTTTTGGAGCCACTCCAGAGTGGGCTGTGGTGCAACACTCTGGCTGCTTCTGGAAGAGAAGGCTGTACTTTCTTTTCTGCCACTAACTGACCTTATTTGTTTCTCTTGAGGGCATTGGTAGAATGTTGAAGGAGATAAAATCGGGCAGAGGTGTTGGGTGCCTGAGAAATCAAGTAGTTCTCTGTGCCTTTGGATCTGCCCAGTGTATACACATTTTTGTTTTATAATGGCAGGCTGATATGCCTCTCCAATTTTGTGGCTCACTGGACTAGATAATACACAGTTTGTGATAGGTTTTTCAAGTTGGTTAAATCTTGAATCTCCTCTTGTCTTTATTCTCCTCTACCTGTGCTTTATCCCGTGCCATGCACAGTGATGCAGTGATGACACTGCATGTTATGGATTGCCAGGGTCCCATTTCACCACAACAAGGAGGTTATCCATGTCTTCCTCAAATATATGGGCAACTCAATTCTGGAATCTTCTTTTTTTTTTTTTTTTCAATAATTCTATGTATTATGCAGTACTCACCATAGTAAGTGAAGTTACCATCAGTCACTGTATAGTGTTATTATAGTATCACTTACTACATTCCCTATACTGTACTTTTTAGCTCCATGACTTACTTATTTTATAACTGGATGTATGTACTTTTAATCCTCTTCATCTGTTTCACCCATCCTCCTACCCACCCCTCTCTGGCAACCCCCCATTTGTCCTCTGCATTTATGAGTCTGTTTCTTTTGTTTATTTGTTGTTTGCTTGTTTATATGTTTTGTTTTTTAGATCCCACATGTAAGTGAAATTATATGGTATTTGTCTTTCTCTGACTTATTTCATTTAACATAGTACCCTCTAGGTCCAAACATGTTGCCACAAATGGCAAGACCTCATTCTTTTTTAGGTCTGGATAATAGTCCATTGTGTGTGTATATGTGTGTGTGTGTGTGTGTGTGTGTACCATTTTTTATCCATGGAATCCTTTTTTTAAAATTTAAAATTTTTAATTTTTAATTTTTTATAAACATAAACATATATTTTTATTCCCAGGGGTACAGGTGTGTGAATCACTAGATTTACACACTTCACAGCACTCACCATAGCACATAGCCTCCCCAATGTCCATAACCCCACCCCCCCTCCCAACATCCCTCCCCCTCAGCAACCCTCAGTTTGTTTTGTGTGATTGAGTCACTTATGGATTGTCTCCCTCCCAATCCCATCTTGTTTCATTTATTCTTCTCCTACCCCCTTAACCCCCCATGTTGCATCTCCACTTCCTCATATCAGGGAGATCATATGATAGTTGTCTTTCTCCGATTTACTTATTTCGCTAAGCATAATACCCTCTAGTTCCATCCACATTGTTGCAAATGGCAAGATTTCATTTCTTTTGATGGCTGCATAGTATTCCATTGTGTATATATACCACCTCTTCTTTATCCATTCATCTGTTGATGGACATTTAGGTTCTTTCCATAGTTTGGCTATTGTAGACATTGCTGCTATAAACATTCAGATGCATGTGCCCCTTCGGATCACTACATTTGTATCTTTAGGGTAAATACCCAGTAGTGCAATTGCTGGGTCATAGGGTAGTTCTATTTTCAACATTTTGAGGAACCTCCATGCTGTTTTCCAGAGTGGTTGCACCAGCTTGCATTCCCACCAGCAGTGTAGGAGGGTTCCCCTTTCTCCGCATCCTCACCAGCATCTGTCATTTCCTGACTCGTTAATTTTAGCCATTCTGACTGGTGTGAGGTGATATCTCATTGTGGTTTTGATTTGTATTTCCCTGATGCCGAGTGATGTGGAGCACTTTTTCATGTCTGTTGGCCATCTGGATGTCTTCTTTGCAAAAATGTCTGTTCATGTCTTCTGCCCATTTCTTGATTGGATTATTTGTTCTTTGGTTGTTGAGTTTGCTAAGTTCCTTATAGATTTTGGACACTAGCCCTTTATCTGATATGTCGTTTGCAAATATCTTCTCCCATTCTGTCAGATGTCTTTTGGTTTTGTTAACTGTTTCCTTTTCTGTGCAAAAGCTTTTGATCTTGATGAAAGCCCAATAGTTCATTTTTGCCCTTGCTTCCCTTGTCTTTGGCGATGTTCCTAGGAAGATGTTGCTGCGGCTGAGGTTGAAGAGGTTGCTGCCTGTGTTCTCCTCAAGGATTCTGATGGATTTTTGATGGATTCCTTTCTCACATTGAGGTCCTTCATCCATTTTGAGTCTATTTTCGTGTGGAAATGGTCCAATTTCATTTTTCTGCATGTGGCTGTCCGATTTTCCCAACACCATTTATTGAAAGAGGCTGTCCTTTTTCCATTGGACATTCTTTCCTCTTTTGTCAAAGATTAGTTGACCGGAATCCTATTTTAAGACCACTCCTGATACTAATTACTGTACCAGTCAGATCCCAAAAGGCACACTCTAAATGGATGCCTCAAGGAGAGTTTGATAAAGGAACTTATTGCAGAGTCATGGTCAGGGAAAAGGGAAACCAGAAGGAATGTGCAGTAGTGCAGGACTGACAACCTTGGGGAGCAGACAACTGTAGGCCATAAAGGAATAGGGAGACAGAGGACTACTAGAACCAGAGAAAGTAAGTGAAGGAGAAAGCTACCTGAGAGTAGCTTTGATAGAAAGGCCTTAATTTAGCCCTCAGCAAGCTCACAAGGAGGGAGGCAAGCAAATAAATATCCCGGCTTCAGTCTCTTCCTACTCTCTGAGCTGCTGCTGGTACCTCCCATTGGCCAAGCTCCGTAGAAAACCAGAGGGCAAAGGGAGCCTATTGATGTAATCCTTGAAGGTCAATACCCTGAGGCACAGAGCCTGGTAGAGAACCAGGAGAGGAGAAGTGGAGGAGGAGACAGATACCTAACTAGCACATAACCCAAACAAGTTTAAACAAACAGGTAATTTACTGGCTCACAAGTCTGAAAAGTCAAGCTGTAAGCCCTGAAGCAGGAACCCAAATGAGATCATCAGTATCTGGTTTTTCCTCCATTCACAGGCTTCATATATATGCAGGCAGGCTCTCCCATCATGCTCAAAAATGGCTCCAGAATGCACGGCCTTTTTCATTCAATCTACCAAAGGATTCTATCAAATGAATCTATCAAAGGATTCACTGGGTCTCATTGACTCTTGTTGGGTCATATGAAATGCCTGAACCAACCATAGTGCTCAGCACCAAGGAGAAGTGCTGCTTGGCTTAGATCTCTATCTGGAGCCAGGACTGAGTTAAATCATGGCATGCAACTTCAATGACTAGGAGAAGTGTTGATGTTGAATAGCCAAAGCACCATATATCTCTCTTCTCTAATGTGTGAGGCAGAACTGTTCCATTTTTGTACTTGTGGATTACTCAGGGATCCTATTAAAGTAAAGAATCTAATGAATTACTTCTGGAGTGGGGCCTAAGATTCCTTCTTTCTTTCTTTCTTTCTTTCTTTTTTTTTTAAAGATTTTATTTATTTATTTGACAGATCACAAGTAGGCAGAAAGGCAGGCAGAGGGTGGGAGGGGGAGGGAAGCAGGCTCCCTGCCAAGCAAAGAGCCTGACACCAGTCTCCATCCCAGGACCCTGAGATCATGACCTGAGCCGAAGGCAGAGGCTTTAACCCACTGAACCACCCAGGTGCACCCCTTTTTTAAAAAAAGATTTTATTTGTTTGTTTTACATACAGAAATCACAAGTAGACAGAGAGGCAGGTGGGGGAATGGGAGGAAGCAAGCTCCCCACTGAGCAGAGAGCCTGATGCGGGACTCGGGCCTCAATCCCAAGACCCTGGGATTATTATCTGAGCTGAAGGCAGAGGCTTTAACCCACTGTACCACCCAGGCGCCCCAAGATTCTTTATTTCTAACATTGATGTCAATGCTACTGGTCCAGGGACCAGACTTTGAGTAGCAAGGTTTTATAGCTACAAAGTCCAGTATGGTAACCACTAGCCACCTGTGTAGCTATTGAGCATTTGAAATATGGCTAGTCTAACTTGAGATGTGTTGTAAGTGTATATATACACTGGATTTTGAAGACTTAATATGAAAACTAGTTAAAATCTCATCAATAGTTTTCATATAGATTGTATGTTAAAAAGGTATTTTAGATATATTGGGTTAAATAAAATATATTTTAAAGTTAATTTCACCTACTTTTTTATACCTTTTTTAACATTGTTACTAGAGAATTTAAAAATACATATGTGGCTTATCTGTTTCTGTTGGATAGTGCTACTCGAGAAGGAGGTAATGAAGTAGATAAGAGTGGTAGTCTTTCAACACATTCATTTTCACTTATGGATACTCAGAAGAACCTAATACAACAAGGACCATGTGAGATTTGCCTCCTGGGTCCTTGAACTTGACCCACTCCTCAAACCTCAGGACCTCAGGGTTAGGTAGTTGCAGGTTGAATTAATGTATGAGTGCTTAGGATAGGGGACACTGGAATAAGCCTGCTGAGGTTTGAGGAGATTCTGGGGGTCCCAGAGGTGCCCCTCCCAACCAGCAGTCACTTCATTTCTTATTCTTATTTATGCAGTAGTCTGAAGCAGTAATTAACCACTGTGCTTATCCAATTCCCTGATCTGTCCTGCACAGCAATCACTAAAATAATCTCCACACTCTGTTTAGCCCTTTCCTGCTCAGATACATGCACCCAATTGCAGCCTGCATAGCAGGGGCTCCCCACTGAACCCAGAGGGTCTTGTCTTCCAGTCCACCAGCCCCCAATGTATCTCTCACTTTCACCATCTGTCTAAGTTATTCCCTTACTGCTTGAATCTCTGGCTTCACCATCTTCACTTTTCAAAACCCACTTCAAGGTTATCTTCCTCCGTGGGGGGTTTTTAAGGACTGGCCCACAGAAGCCTGCCTTTAGAACTGTCTCTGGCACAAGCCAGAGTATCTGTTATGGAGGGGCTGTGTTGTCTAACTCCTGAGTTATGAACGTTTTCCTGCATTTGTGCATTGATTCCTTGGGCTTTAAGTTCCTTGAGGACAGAGCCCTGTTTTGTTTATGTTTGAATTCTGCTTTTTATCACGATCAATATAATAAGTAGATCCTCAAAAAATATAGTTTGGTTCATTTTCCCAACATAAATTGCTAGTTGGAAATACAAAGACTTTTATTTACACATAAGTATATATTGTCAGGGATCATTTTTATAATGAAGGGCATTTTTTAAAAAACAAGATAGAAGATAAATGCTGGCAGAGATGTGAAGAAAAGGAAATCCTCGTGGACTGTTGGCCATAGCCGAGCCATTATGGAAAGCAGTATGGAAATTTCTCAAAAAATAAAACTACCCTATGATGCAGCAATTCCACTTCTGAGTATATATCCAGAGGAAATGAAAACACTGTGTCAAAGAGATATCTGCGCTAACATGTTCATAGCAGCATTATTTATAATAGCCAATACATGGAAAGAACCTAAGTGCCCACTGATAGATGAATGGGTAAAGAAGTGGTATGTGTGTGTGTGTGTGTGTGTGTGTGTGTGTGTGTACACAATGAAATAGCCATTTTGAAAAAGAAAGCCTGCCATTTGAGACAACATGGATGGACTTAGAGGGCTTTATGCTAAGTGAAATCAGACAGAGAAAAACACTATGTTATCTCACTTAAAGGTGGAATCTAAACAAAGAACCAAACTCTTAGAAATCAGATGTGCAGTGACCAGAGGTGGGAGGTTGGGGGAGGAGGAAATGGGTGAAGGTGGTCATAAGGTACAAGCTTCCAGTTATAAAATAAGCAAGCACTGGGGATACAGTGTACAACATGATGACTATAGTAAACACGCTGTATAGTATAATGAAACTTGTTAGAGTGGATCCTAAGAGGGAAAAAAGTCTTTTTAAAAATCTATATTTTTTGATGATGGATGTTATATGAGATGATGGATGTTAACTTACTGTGGTAATCATTCACAATGTATGTAAGTCAAGTCACTATTCTGTATACCTTAAACTTATGTAGTACTATATGCTAGTTACATCTCGGTGAAATGGGGCAGAAGGAGGCACGATAGAAAAGTAAGCTTTGATCATTGCATAATTTTTTTACTTCATTTTTATGTTAAAATTTTTAAAAAATCTTTGGAGATAATTATAGATTCACAGGAAGTTGCAGTAATAGTACAGAGTAGTTTCTGAACCTCTCATACAATTTCCCCCAATGGATACCTCTTAAGTAACTGTGATACAATATCAAAGCAGGAACTTGACACTGGTACAGTGTGTGTGTACAATTCCTTGCCTCTTTATCACATGTAGAGATCTGTGTTACCATCACTACAATCAGGATACAAAACTCTTACCTACAAGATCTCTATTGGCTACCTCTTTATAGACTGACCCTTTTCCCCAGCAGCCCTAACAGCTGACTAATCTATTCTCCATTTCTGTAATTTTGGTTATTTTTTCCCCCAAAGATTTATTTATTTGACCAAGAGAGAACACAAGCAGGGGGAGCAGCAGACAAAAGGAGAGGGAGAAGCAGGCTCTTCACCAAGCAGGGAGCCTGATGCGGGGCTCCATCCTAGGACCCTGGAATCATGACCCCAGCTGAAGGCAGATGCTTAACTGACTGAACTACCCAGGCACTCCAAATAATTTTGGTTATTTTGAGTAGAATTTTATTTTGAGTTATTGACAGTGTTTGGAGAGTATTCCTTTGTATGGATATTTAGTAGGCACTCAGTATAATATTATCTGTGTATAATTTATCTCAGTTCTACTTGTGTTGACATTACCAGTTTCAATGAGATATCAAAAATTTCTTCCCGGGGCGCCTGGGTGGCTCAGTGGGTTAAAGCCTCTGACTTTGGCTCAGGTCAGATTCCAGGGTTCTGG
The DNA here is from genome assembly GCF_022355385.1 of Mustela nigripes. Taxonomy (NCBI): domain Eukaryota; kingdom Metazoa; phylum Chordata; class Mammalia; order Carnivora; family Mustelidae; genus Mustela; species Mustela nigripes. The sequence continues at coordinate 62,309,177 of NC_081558.1, forward strand.
GATCGAGCCCCATGTCCAGCTCTCTGCTCAGCAGGGAGCCTGCTTCCCCGCTATCTCTCTCTCTGCCTACTTGTGATCTCTGTCTGTCAAATAGATGAATAAAGCCCTTTTTTTTAATATTTTTTTTTAAATATGACAGACAGAAAAAAATCTTTTAAAAAAGGGCTTTATTCATCTATTTGACAGACAGAGATCACAAGTAGGCAGAGAGGCAGGCAGAGAGGGAAGGGGAAGCAGGCTCCCCGCTGAGCAGAGAGCCTGATGAGGGGCTCAATTCCGGGATCCTGGGATCATGACCTGAGCCGAAGGCAGAGGCTTTAACCCACTGAGCCACCCAGATGCTCTTAGATGAATAAAATCTTAAAAAAAAAAAAAAAAAAAGGAATACTATGCAGCCATCAAAAGAAATGAAATCTTGCCATTTGTGACAACATGGATGGAACTAGAGCGAATCATGCTTAGCGAAATAAGTCAAGCAGAGAAAGACAACTACCATATGATCTCCCTGATATGAGGAAGTGGTGATGCAACATGGGGGCTTAAGTGGGTAGGAGAAGAATCAATGAAACCAGATGGGATTGGGAGGGAGACAAACCATAAGTGACTCTTAATCTCACGA